>NC_092155.1:16093751-16450001 GCF_045791955.1 Oncorhynchus clarkii lewisi
GCTATACTGAACTGTACCATACTCTATTGTACTGTACTCCACTGAACTGTACCATACTCTATTGTACTGTACTCCACTGAACTGTACCCTACTCTACTGTACTCTTGTTGAACGTATTGTACTGTGTTCTATTGATCTGGATCCTACTCTATTGTACTGTGCTCAACTGTACTGGACCCTACTCTATTGCACTGTACCCTAATGACTGAAATGTACCCTACTCTATTGTACTGTACCCTAGGTCGAGGTCAGGGCTCTGTGCAGGCCAGTCAAGTCCTTCCACACCGATCTCGACAAGCCATTTCTGTATGGACCTCGCTTTGTGCACGGGGGGCATTGTCATCCTAAAACAGGAAAGGGCCTTCCCCAAACTGTTGCCACAAAGCTGAAGCACAGAATCGTCTTGAATTTTCTCTTTTTTTTATTTAAGTCAGTTAAGAACAAATTCTTATTTTCAATGACGGCCTAGGAACAGTGGGTTAACTGCCTTGTTCAGGGGCAGAACCAAAGGTTTTTCCCTTGTCAGCCATTGGATTCGAAATTGTGTGCTGTAGCATTAAGATTTCCCTTCACTAGAATTAAGGGGCCTAGCCCAAACCATGAAAAACAGCCCGAGATAATTATTCCACCTCCACCAAACTTTACAGTTGACACTATGCATTCGGGCGGGTAGCTTCCCCTGACATCAGCCAAACCCAGATTTTTCCATCGGACATCACTCCAGAGAAGGTGTTTCCACTGCTCCAGTGTCCAATGGCTGCGAGCTTTACACCACTCCAGCCGACGCTTGGGATTGCGCATGGTTATCTTATGCTTGTGTGCAGCTTCTCTACCATGGAAACCCATATAATAAAGCTCCCGACAAACATTTATTGTGATGAGTTTGCTTCTAGAGGCAGTTTTGAATGCAGTAGTTAGTGTTTCAACGGAGGACAGACTATTTTTACGCGCTCCGCACTTCAGCACTCGGCGGTCCCGTTCTGTATTCTTGTGTGGCCTACCATATTGCAGCCGTTGTTGCTCCTAGACGTTTCCACTTCACAATAACAACACTTACAGTTGACTACAGTTAGCTCTAGCATGGTAGAAATTTGACAAACTGACTGGTTAGACAGGTGGCATCCTATGATGGTGTCACATTGAAAGTCACTGAGCTCTTCAGTAAGGCCATTCTACTGCCAATGTTTGTCTATGGAGAGTGCATGGCTGTGTGCTTGATTTTATACACATGTCAGCAACAGTGGTGGCTGAAAAAGCTGAATCCACTAATTTGAAAAGGTGTCCACATACTTTTGCATATATAGTTTATATGTCTAAAATAATAGTTACCGTACTACTTACTGAAGTCAGATCATACTTTGGAAAGATTGTTGCTCTGACTGCATTTGTCTTTATATACATTTATGTAAATTCTAACTGAATGGAATCAACATATGTAAAATATACTTTTATCACAATGTTACAGCATCAGCTGAATTACCAGGCATGTATCCAGATGTTTTGTGCATTATTTTCACAGCTCTTCCCAAAACTACTCTGACTGTGAAGCCAAACCCTGCATACACTGGAGAGACAGTTACTCTGATGTGTTCAGTGACGTATGACAGTAGATGGAACTATCAGCGGTACAAAGACTGGAATTATAATGTAGTGTCCCAGTCTGTCAGACACACTAGAACAGGAGACACCCTCACTATCAGTAGAGCTGCTGAGTCTGACCAGGGTCAGTACTGGTGTGAAGGGAACAGAAAGTCTAGACCCACATCTTCACAACCAAGTGATCCTGTCACTCTCACTGTAGAAGGTGAGTTACTTTGTGTTTTTTGTCATAAAGATGGACACTATTTATATTGTGTCAGAATTCTTAGTTAAAGAATTGGGACAGTGTTGTTCTGTGAAGTCTCCAAACTCCAAAGCAATAACAAACATATTGTTAATTAGTTTATTACATAGTAATTGTTTATACACATAGTGTATTTCTATTGAGAGGAGTCTGTCCCAAACACTGACTCCTAAACTTCATGTTTGAACATAAAGGAAAACATTTATATAGAGGTTTCATCTTTGTATCTGTGCCATTATGGTGTCTGTTACAACACAAGCAGAACATCTACATGTTAATGTTGCGTGTGCCATAATCTACCAACTGTGTTACAGAGGACCACCATGTGGGTAGTGGACACTTCAGGAAAAATAGTAGAGTTTTGAGATGTATAAACAACAGGGGGTTTCCAACCCTCCAAGACCCCAAACATTGACAAACATTTGACCAAAACACTACTACTACTACACACTTCTCTAATGTACTGTACCCTACTCCACTGTACTGTACTGTACCCTACTCCACTGTACTCTACTGTACTGTGCCCTACTCTATTGTACTCTACTGTACTGTACCCTACTATATTGTACTGTGCTCTACTGAACTGTACCCTACTCTATTGTACTGTACTCTACTGAACTGTACCCTACTCTATTGTACTGTACTCTACTGTACTGTACCCTACTCTATTGTACTCTACTGTACCCTACTCTACTCTACTGTACTGTACCCTACTCTATTATACTCTGCTGTACTGTACCCTACTCTATTGTACTCTTCTGTACTGTACCCTACTCTATTGTGCTGTGCTCTACTGAACTGTACCCTACTCTATTGTACTGTACTCTACTGAACTGTACCCTACTCTATTGTACTGTACTCTACTGAACTGTTCCCTACTCTATTGTACTGTGCTCTACTGTACTGTACCCTACTCTATTGTACTGAACTCCACAGAACTGTACCCTCATCTATTGTACTGTACTCTGCTGATATATACCCTATTATGTTGTACTGTGCTCTCCTGTACTGTACCCTACTCTATTGTACTGTGCTCTACTGAACTGTACCATACTGAACTGTGCTCTACTGAACTGTACCCTACTCTATTGTACTGTGCTCCACTGAACTGTACTCTCCTCTATTGTACTGTACTCTACTGAACTGTACCCTACTCTACGATACTGTGCTCCACTGAACTGTACTCTCCTCTATTGTACTGTGCTCTACTGAACTGTAACCTACTCTATTGTACTGGGCTGTACCCTACTCTATTGTACTGTACTGAACTGTACCCTACTCTAGTGTACTGTACTGTACAGTACCCTGCTCTACTGTACTCTACTGAACTGTACAATACTCTGTTGTACTGTACTGTACCCTAATCTCCTGTACTGTGCTCTACTGAACTGTACCCTAATCTCCTGTACTCTTGTTGAACGTATTGTACTGTGTTCTATTGAACTGTACCATACTCTATTGTACTGTACCCTAATCTCCTGTACTGTGCTCTACTGAACTGTACCCTAATCTCCTGTACTCTTGTTGAACGTATTGTACTGTGTTCTATTGAACTGTACCCTACTCTATTGTACTGTGCTCTACTGAACTGTACCATACTGAACTGTGCTCTACTGAACTGTACCCTACTCTATTGTACTGTGCTCTACTGAACTGCACAATACTGAACTGTACCCTACTCTATTGTACTGTGCTCTACTGAACTGCACCATACTGAACTGTACCATACTCTATTGTACTGTGCTCTACTGAACTGCACCATACTGAACTGTACCCTACTCTATTGTACTGTGCACTACTGAACTGCACCATACTGAACTGTACCATACTCTATTGTCCTGTGCTCTACTGAATTGTACCCTGCTCTACTGTGCTCTAGTTGAATGTGGTGTTCTGTGTTCTGCTGATCTGTACCCTACTCTATTGTACTATACTCTACTGTACTTGTACCCTACTCTACTGAACTGTACACTACTCTATTGTAGTGCACTCTACTGAACCCTACTCTATTTTACTGTACTCTACTGCACTGTACCCTACTCTACTGTACTCTACTGAACTCTACCATACTCCACTGATCTGTGCTCTACTGTAGTTGAGTTAAATGTATTGCACTGTGCTCTATTGCACTGTACCCTACTCTATTGTTCTCTTCTCTACTGTACTGTACCCTACTCTATTGTAGTGTGCTCTACTGAGCTATACCCTACTCTACTGTGCTCTACTGAACTTAACCCTACTCTATTGTACTGTACTCTACTGAACTGTACCCTACTCTATTGTAGTGTACTCTACTGAGCTGTACCCTACTCTACTGTGCTCTACTGAACTGTACCCTACCCTATTGCACTGTACTCTACTGAACTGTACCCTACTCTGTTGTACTGTACTATACTGAACTGTACCCTACTCTATTGTGCTGTACTCTACTGAACTGTACCCTACCCTATTGCACTGTACTCTACTGAACTCTACCCTACTCTATTGTGCTGTGCTCTACTGTACTGTTCCATACTCCTTTGTACTGTGCTATACTGAACTGTACCATACTCTATTGTACTGTACTCCACTGAACTGTACCCTACTCTATTGTACTCTACTGTACCCTACTCTGTTGTACTGTACTATACTGAACTGTACCCTACTCTATTGTGCTGTACTCTACTGAACTGTACCATACTCTATTGTGCTGTACTCTACTGTACTGTTCCATACTCCTTTGTACTGTGCTATACTGAACTGTACCATACTCTATTGTACTGTACTCCACTGAACTGTACCCTACTCTACTGTACTCTTGTTGAACGTATTGTACTGTGTTCTATTGATCTGGATCCTACTCTATTGTACTGTGCTCAACTGTACTGGACCCTACTCTATTGCACTGTACCCTAATGACTGAAATGTACCCTACTCTATTGTACTGTACCCTAGGTCGAGGTCAGGGCTCTGTGCAGGCCAGTCAAGTCCTTCCACACCGATCTCGACAAGCCATTTCTGTATGGACCTCGCTTTGTGCACGGGGGGCATTGTCATCCTAAAACAGGAAAGGGCCTTCCCCAAACTGTTGCCACAAAGCTGAAGCACAGAATCGTCTTGAATTTTCTCTTTTTTTTATTTAAGTCAGTTAAGAACAAATTCTTATTTTCAATGACGGCCTAGGAACAGTGGGTTAACTGCCTTGTTCAGGGGCAGAACCAAAGGTTTTTCCCTTGTCAGCCATTGGATTCGAAATTGTGTGCTGTAGCATTAAGATTTCCCTTCACTAGAATTAAGGGGCCTAGCCCAAACCATGAAAAACAGCCCGAGATAATTATTCCACCTCCACCAAACTTTACAGTTGACACTATGCATTCGGGCGGGTAGCTTCCCCTGACATCAGCCAAACCCAGATTTTTCCATCGGACATCACTCCAGAGAAGGTGTTTCCACTGCTCCAGTGTCCAATGGCTGCGAGCTTTACACCACTCCAGCCGACGCTTGGGATTGCGCATGGTTATCTTATGCTTGTGTGCAGCTTCTCTACCATGGAAACCCATATAATAAAGCTCCCGACAAACATTTATTGTGATGAGTTTGCTTCTAGAGGCAGTTTTGAATGCAGTAGTTAGTGTTTCAACGGAGGACAGACTATTTTTACGCGCTCCGCACTTCAGCACTCGGCGGTCCCGTTCTGTATTCTTGTGTGGCCTACTATATTGCAGCCGTTGTTGCTCCTAGACGTTTCCACTTCACAATAACAACACTTACAGTTGACTACAGTTAGCTCTAGCATGGTAGAAATTTGACAAACTGACTTGTTAGACAGGTGGCATCCTATGATGGTGTCACATTGAAAGTCACTGAGCTCTTCAGTAAGGCCATTCTACTGCCAATGTTTGTCTATGGAGAGTGCATGGCTGTGTGCTTGATTTTATACACATGTCAGCAACAGTGGTGGCTGAAAAAGCTGAATCCACTAATTTGAAAAGGTGTCCACATACTTTTGCATATATAGTTTATATGTCTAAAATAATAGTTACCGTACTACTTACTGAAGTCAGATCATACTTTGGAAAGATTGTTGCTCTGACTGCATTTGTCTTTATATACATTTATGTAAATTCTAACTGAATGGAATCAACATATGTAAAATATACTTTTATCACAATGTTACAGCATCAGCTGAATTACCAGGCATGTATCCAGATGTTTTGTGCATTATTTTCACAGCTCTTCCCAAAACTACTCTGACTGTGAAGCCAAACCCTGCATACACTGGAGAGACAGTTACTCTGATGTGTTCAGTGACGTATGACAGTAGATGGAACTATCAGCGGTACAAAGACTGGAATTATAATGTAGTGTCCCAGTCTGTCAGACACACTAGAACAGGAGACACCCTCACTATCAGTAGAGCTGCTGAGTCTGACCAGGGTCAGTACTGGTGTGAAGGGAACAGAAAGTCTAGACCCACATCTTCACAACCAAGTGATCCTGTCACTCTCACTGTAGAAGGTGAGTTACTTTGTGTTTTTTGTCATAAAGATGGACACTATTTATATTGTGTCAGAATTCTTAGTTAAAGAATTGGGACAGTGTTGTTCTGTGAAGTCTCCAAACTCCAAAGCAATAACAAACATATTGTTAATTAGTTTATTACATAGTAATTGTTTATACACATAGTGTATTTCTATTGAGAGGAGTCTGTCCCAAACACTGACTCCTAAACTTCATGTTTGAACATAAAGGAAAACATTTATATAGAGGTTTCATCTTTGTATCTGTGCCATTATGGTGTCTGTTACAACACAAGCAGAACATCTACATGTTAATGTTGCGTGTGCCATAATCTACCAACTGTGTTACAGAGGACCACCATGTGGGTAGTGGACACTTCAGGAAAAATAGTAGAGTTTTGAGATGTATAAACAACAGGGGGTTTCCAACCCTCCAAGACCCCAAACATTGACAAACATTTGACCAAAACACTACTACTACTACACACTTCTCTAATGTACTGTACCCTACTCCACTGTACTGTACTGTACCCTACTCCACTGTACTCTACTGTACTGTGCCCTACTCTATTGTACTCTACTGTACTGTACCCTACTCTATTGTACTGTGCTCTACTGAACTGTACCCTACTCTATTGTACTGTACTCTACTGAACTGTACCCTACTCTATTGTACTGTACTCTACTGTACTGTACCCTACTCTATTGTACTCTACTGTACCCTACTCTACTCTACTGTACTGTACCCTACTCTATTATACTCTGCTGTACTGTACCCTACTCTATTGTACTCTTCTGTACTGTACCCTACTCTATTGTGCTGTGCTCTACTGAACTGTACCCTACTCTATTGTACTGTACTCTACTGAACTGTACCCTACTCTATTGTACTGTACTCTACTGAACTGTTCCCTACTCTATTGTACTGTGCTCTACTGTACTGTACCCTACTCTATTGTACTGAACTCCACAGAACTGTACCCTCATCTATTGTACTGTACTCTGCTGATATATACCCTATTATGTTGTACTGTGCTCTCCTGTACTGTACCCTACTCTATTGTACTGTGCTCTACTGAACAATACTCTACTCTATTGCACTGTGCTCTACTCTACTGTACTCTAATTGATTGTTTTGCACTGTGCTCTACTGAACTGGACCCTACTCTATTGTACTGTGCTCTAGTGACCTGGAACCTACTCTATTGTACTGTACTCTACTGAACTGTACCCTACTCTATTGTACTGTACTCTACTGAACTGTACCCTACTCTATTGTACTGTGCTCCACTGTACTGTACCCTACTCTATTGTACTGTACTCTACTGAACTGTACCCTACTCTATTGTACTGTACTCTACTGAACTGTACCCTACTATATTGTACTGTACTCTACTGAACTGTACCCTACTCTATTGTACAGTGCACTACTGAACTGTACCCTACTCTATTGTACTGTACACTACTGAACTGTACCCTACTCTATTGTACTGTACTCTACTGAACTGTACCCTACTCTATTGTACAGTGCACTACTGTACTGTACCCTACTCTATTGTACTGTACTCTACTGAACTGTACCCTACTCTATTGTACTGTGCTCCACTGTACTGTACCCTACTCTATTGTACTGTACTCTACTGAACTGTACCCTACTCTATTGTACTGTACTCTACTGTACTGTACCCTACTCTATTGTACTCTACTGTACCCTATTCTACTCTGCTGTACTGTACCCTACTCTATTATACTCTGCTGTACTGTACCCTACTCTATTGTACTGTACTCTACTGAACTGTTCCCTACTCTATTGTACTGTGCTCTACTGTACTGTACCCTACTCTATTGTACTGAACTCCACAGAACTGTACCCTCATCTATTGTACTGTACTCTGCTGATGTATACCCTATTATGTTGTACTGTGCTCTCCTGTACTGTACCCTACTCTATTGTACTGTACTCTACTGAACTGTACCCTACTCTATTGTACTGTGCTCTACTGTATACCCTACTCTGTTGCACTTTTCCCTACTGAACTGTACCCTACTCTATTGTACTGTGCTCTACTGTATACCCTACTCTGTTGCACTGTGCTCTACTGAACTATACCCTACTCTATTGTACTGTACTCTACTGAACTGTACCCTACTCTACTGTACTGTAGTTTATTGAACTGTACCCTACTCTATTGTACTGTGCTCTACTGAACTATAAAATACTCTATTGCACTGTGCTCTACTGCACTGTACCCTACTCTATTATACTGAACTCTACTGTACTCTACTAAACTGTTCCCTACTCTAACATACTGTGCTCTACTGAACTATACTATTTTGTACTGTACTCTTCTGTGCTCTACTGTACTGTACCCTAGTCTACTGTATTCTACTGTACTGTACCCTACTCTAATGTACTCTACTGTACTGTACCCTACTGTACTCTACTGTACTCTACCTTACTGTACTGTACCCTACTCTATTGTACTGTGCTCTCCCTTACTGTACCCTATTCTACTGTACTCAACTGTACTGTACACTACTCTATTGTACTGTGCTCTACTGAACTGTACCCTAATCTACTGTACTCTACTGTACTGTGCTGTACTGAACTGTACCCTATTCTACTATTGTACTGTGCTCTACTGAACTGTACCCTACTCTACTGTACTCTACTGTACTGTACTGTACCCTACTCTATTGTACTGTGCTCTCCCTTACTGTACCCTATTCTACTGTACTCAACTGTACTGTACCCTACTCTATTGTACTGTGCTCTACTGAACTGTACCCTACTCTACTGTACTCTACTGTACTGTGCTGTACTGAACTGTACCCTACTCTATTGTACTGTGCTCTACTGAACTGTACCCTACTCTATTGTACTGTACTCTACTGAACTCTACCCTACTCTATTGTACTGTACTCTACTGAACTCTACCCTACTCTACTGTACTGTATGTACTCTACTGAACTGTTTTCTGCTGAAGTGTACCCTACTCTATTGTACTCTAGTTGACCTTATTGTACTGTTTTCTGCTGAACTCTGCCATACTCTGTTGTACTGTGTTCTACTGAACTGTACCCTACTCTATTGTACTGTGCTCTACTGTACTGTACCTTAATCTGCTGTGCTCTAATGAACTATACCCTACTTTATTGCCCTGTGTTCTACTGAACTGTACCCTACTCTTTTGTACTGTGCTCTACTGAACTGTACTCTTCTCTACTTGAATGTATTGTACTGTGTTCTACTGTACTGTACCCTACTCTATTGTACTGTGCTCTACTGTACTGTACCTTAATCTGCTGTGCTCTAATGAACTATACCCTACTCTATTGTACTGTGCTCTTCTGAACTGTACCCTACTCTGTTGTGCTGTGCTCTACTGAACTCTACCCTACTCTACTGTACTCTACTTGAAGGTATTGTACTGTTCTCTACTGTACTGTACTGTGTTCTACTAAACTGTACCCTACTCTACTGTACTCTACTTGAACGTATTCTACTGTACTCTACTGTACTGTACCTTACTGAACTGTACCCTACTCTGTTGCACTGTGCTCTACTGAACTATACCCTACTCTATTGCACTGTGCTCTACTGAACTGTACCCTACTCTATTGTACTGTGCTCTACTGTTCACTACTCTATTATACTGTGCTGTACTGAACTGTACCCTACTCTATTGTACTGTGCTCTACTGAACTGTACCTTACTCTGTGCACTGTACTCTACTGAAGTGTACCCTACTCTGTTGCACTGTGCTCTACTGAACTAGACCTTACTCTATTGCACTGTGCTCTACTGAACTGTACCCTACCCTATTGTACTGTGCTCTACTGTACCATACTCTGTTGCATTGTTCCTTACTGAACTGTACCCTTCTCTTTTGCACTGTGCTCTATTGAACTGGACTATTCTGTTGTACCGTTCTCTACTGTACTCTACTGAACTGTATCCTACACTACTGATCTGTACTCTACTGTACTCTAGTTGAATGTATTGCACTGTAGTCTCCTGAACTATACCTTACTCTACTGTTCTGTGCTCTACTAAACTATACCGATCTCTATTGTACTCTGCTCAACTGTACTGTACACTACTCTATTGTACTGTACTCTACTGAACTGTAGTTTATTGAACTGTACCCTACTACATTGTACTGTGCTCTACTGAACTGTACCCTACTCCATTGTACTGTGCTCTACTGTACTGTACCCTACTCTGTTGTACTGTGCTCTACTGAAACGTTACCCACCCTATTGTACTGTAATTTACTGAACTGAACCGTATTCTGCTGTACTGTGCTCTACTGAACTGTACCCTACCCTATTGTACTATAAACTAATCTACTGTGCTGTGTTCTACTGAACTGTACCCTGCTCTATTGTATTGGTTATATTATGCTTGTGTGTGGCTTCTCGGCCATGGAAACCCATATCATGAAGCTCCCGACAAACATTTATTGTGCTGAGTTTGCTTCTAGAGGCAGTTTGGAACGCAGTAGTTAGTGTTTCAACCGAGGACAGAAATTTTTTACACGCTCTGCACCTCAGCACTCGGCGGTCCCTTTCTGTGCGCTTGTGTGGCCTACCATATTAAAGCTGAGCCATTGTGGCTCTTAGACATTTCCACGTCACAATAACAACACTTACAGTTGACTACAGTTAGCTCTAGCATGGTAGAAATTTGACAAACTGACTTGTTAGACAGGTGGCATCCTATGACGGCGTCACATTGAAAGTCACTTAGCTCTTCAGTAAGGCCATTCTACTGCCAATGTTTGTCTATGGAGATTGCATGGCTGTGTGCTTGATTTTATACACGCCAGAAACGGGTATGGCTGAAAAAGCAGAATCCACTGAATCCATACTTTTGCATATATAGTTTATATGTCTAAAATAATAGTTACTGTACTATTTACTGAAGTCAGATCATACTTTGGAAAGATTGTTGCTCTGACTGCATTTGTCTTCATATAACTGTTTCCACAGCTCTGCCCACGGCCTCAGTGAAGATAGTCACTCCACAGGGTCTCCTCTACCCTGGAGAGACAGTCACTCTGCAGTGTGACATATCAGACTACACAGACTGGACATATCGCTGGTTCAGATACAATGAAGAGCTTCCCATTCAGACCAGAAAAACCACCATCTCTCTCCCTGACCAGGCTGATCAGTACAGTTGTGTTGGGATGAGGAAAGGTTGGCCCCAGAAGTCATATCACAGCTCAGCTCTCCCCATCATCATCACTGGTGAGGTCACTGTTTGTCTTCAATCTGGGCTTTCTAAATTTAGAGCCAATGAGGGTTCATCTAAATACAGATATATACACTGTAAATTCTAACTGAATGGAGTCAACATATGTCAAATATACTTTTATCACAATGTTACAGCATCAGCTGAATTACCAGGCAGGTATCCAGATGTTTTGTGCATTATTTTCACAGCTCTTCCCAAAACTACTCTGACTGTAGAGCCAAACCCTGCATACACTGGAGAGAAAGTCACTCTGAAGTGTTCAGTTGAGTCTGACAGTATCTGGAGCTATAAGTGGTACAAAGACAGGAATTATAATGTAGTGTCCCAGTCTGTCAGACACACTATAACAGGAGACACTCACACCATCAGTAGAGCTGCTGAGTCTGACCAGGGTCAGTACTGGTGTGAAGGGAACAGAGTGTCTAGACCCACATCTTCACAACCAAGTGATCATGTCACTCTCACTGTAAAAGGTGAGTTACTTTGTGTTTTTGTCATAAAGATGGACACTATTTATATTGTGTCAGAATTCTTAGTTAAAGAATTGGAACAGTGTTGTTCTGTGAAGTATCCAAACTCCAAAGCAATAACAAACACATTGTTAAATTATTTTAAGACAAAGTATTTGTTGATACACAGACTGTATTTCTATTGAGAGGAGTCTGTCCCAAACACTGACTCCTAAACTTCATGTTTAAACATAAAGGAAAGCATTTGTATAGAGGTTTCATCTTTGTATCTGTGCATTTATGATGTCTGTTACAACACGGGCAGCACCATTGAGGATATCAAATCAAATCAAATGTATTGATATAGCCCTTCGTACATCAGCTGATATCTCAAAGTGCTGTACAGAAACCCAGCCTAAAACCCTAAACAGCAAGCAATGCAGGTGTTGAAGCACGTTCGCTAGGAAAAACTCCCTAGAAAGGCCAAAATATATGATGAAACCTAGAGAGGAACCAGGCTATGAGGGGTGGCCAGTCCTCTTCTGGCTGTGCTGGGTGGAGATTATAACAGAACATGGCCAAGATGTTCAAATGTTCATAAATTACCAGCATGGTCAAATAAGAGGTCTGGGACAGGTAGCACGTCCGGTGAACAGGTCAGGATTCCATAGCCGCAGGCAGAACAGTTGAAGCTGGAGCAGCAGCACGGCCAGGTGGACTGGGGACAGCAAGGAGTCATCATGCCAGGTAGTCCTGAGGCATGGTCCTAGGGCTCAGGTCCTCCGAGAGAGAGAAAGAAAGAGAGTTTGAGTTTTTATAAAACCTTTATTTTTTACTCAAGTGTTAACATAAATAATGACACACTGCCTTTTCAGAAATGAAACAACAAATGTAATTCCTAAACAAAAATAAATACATAACATATACATTCAACTTATTTCATCAGCAAAAAATAATTTCCCCTCCTCTACAAAACAAAGCGCTCCTTCGTAGGCCCACTTCTCCTCAAATAATAGGAGATCTTTTACAGCTGAAAATAACTCAAAATCTACTTTTATTCTTGCTTTCACTAATCCTTTAAAAACACATCTTACATCCTGCCCATATCCCGTTTCTATCTTATGTTTCCTACTCAGAAAAATTGACATCTTAGCTTGTCCCAAAATAAAATTTAACATTTGACATTTTCTTTTCTGTTGTTTACTATATTGAAACCCCAAAATAAACACAGTGTTATTGAAAAACTCCCCTACAGCTTTAAACAAAGATTCCAGCATTTCCAATAGAGGTTTTATCCTCTCACACTCCATAAAACAGTGAAAAATGGTTTCTCTTATATTACAAAAAGGACATCCATCTCTAACATCTGAGTTAATAACAGATACAAAAGCATTAACTGCAATGATGCCATGTAAAACCCTCCATTGCATATCACCAGTACCCTTTTATAACGGTGGCTTGTACAGTGCTCTCCATGCTGGCTTTACCTTGTCATCAATGCCCAATTTTACCCTCCATGGAGTGTCTTTTCTATTTTTCAATGTATCTTTATTCAACACCTTGACACACATACAATTCCTTCCCATTCACGTCATCCAAACCCACCTCCTCCAACCCTCTCAAATCCAGCAATAACGCCTTTCTTTCTGACTCTGGGATATTTGGTGTAATCCCTAGTTTTGGAAATGAGACGTCTTCATCTTGCACCTTCTTCTTGTGGCTACTAAGCATACCCCATTCTTCCGCTGACAGAGCCTTCCTACAGCTTCCCAGCATTTGTCCGACAATCCTTTCCGACCTCATCCCCAAATGTTCTTCCACCCGTCTTCCATCCATTAAGGCGGGCCCAGCCATGGCCATTAACTGTCTTAAAGTAATGATTTTCCCCTTCACCAGAATCTTGGAGAAATGTGGAACAGCTGCAGTTGTACAATCCAGTCTTGCCCCATACACCAGAGGTTCCTCCAACAGCCAATCCACTGACTCCGCTGAAGTTCGTCTGGACACCTTCATTATGCTCCACACTCTGAGAAGGCCTCTGTAAAACGGAGGTACTCCCTCCCTAGAAATCTGACTACTATCAACCAGAAATAAAGCCTTCTTTAAACCTAATCCTCCAACCCGCTGTAATATAAGACCTGCCACCCCTCTCCACACCACATTTTCCGGTCCATAAAGCAACCTTTGAATAAACTGAAACCGGAAAGCAGCAGCCCTACTAGCAAGATGTACAAGACCTTGTCCCCCCTCCTCTTTTGACAAATACAAAACACTTTGTGGAACCCAGTGATATTTATCCCAAAATAAATCCACAATAATTGCCTGTATCTTAGCCAGAAGGCCAGATGGTGGTTCTAAAACTGACAACCGATGCCACAGTGCAGAGGCAATCACATTGTTAACTATAATAGTGCGCCCCCTATATGACATACGAGATAATAACCAACGCCATCTCCTCATCCTCCCTTCCACCATTTCAACCACCCCACTCCAATTTTTTTCCATAGTCCCCTCATCTCCTAGGTACACTCCAAGATACTTAAAACCTCCCTTACACCATTCTAGCCCCCCTGGCAAAGGCATGATCCCTCCAGACCATTCTCCAATCTGTAAAGCACAACTCTTTTCCCAATTTACCTTTGCAGAGGATATTCCCCTAAAACGATCAACCATTAGACTCAAGCTATCCACCTCCGCTTGATTTTTCACTAGCACAACTACATCATCAGCATAGGCTGAAAGACGAATAGGAGGAATATCCTCTGAAAGGCACACCCCTGCAATGCGACTTCTAATGCTATTTAGTAGTGGTTCTATAGCAATGGCATATAACATCCCTGACATAGAACATCTCTGCCTAATACCTCTACACACTTTAAAAGGAGCACTCAAACCACCGTTAACTTTCAATACACTTTCAATGTCACCATATATCACCTTTATCATGGCAATAAAACCAGAGCTGAACCCAAACGCCTCAAACGTGTGCCATAAATATTGATGTTCAACTCGGTCAAATGCCTTTTCCTGATCAATTGAAATTAGACCAGCATCCAACCCAATAGCCTTAGAGACGTCCAAAAAATCACGAATCAGAGAAATGTTATCCCCTATCTGCCTGCCAGGAACACAGTAGGACTGATCCGTATGTATGATTTGCCCCATCACCTCCCTCAGCCTGTTGGACAAAGCCTTTGACAATATCTTATAATCAGTGCACAATAAAGCCACCGGCCTCCAGTTCTTCACCTCCCTCGGGTCACCCTTTTGGGGCAGTAGGGTGAGGACAGCCCTTCTGCAGCTTATTGGTAGTAACCCTCCGGTTAAACTATCATTAGCTACTTCTAACCAATCCTCTCCCAACATAGCCCAAAAAGACTTAAAAAGTCAACGGGAAGCCCATCAATGCCTGGTGCCCTTCCATTTTCCATGCCTTTTAATGCAGTGTATAAATCCTGCAAAGACAATGGTTGCTCAAGCTCAACCTGAGCTTCTGCAGCCACCTTTGGGAGCCCATCAAAGAACTGCTGTGTCACTGTTTTGTCCTCTTTGTACTCACACTTGTAGAGCTCAGCATAGAACTCTACTGCCCTCTTTCTAATTTCACTAGGGCTAGTGAGCTCTTGTCCAACAGCTGATTTGAGACAATGAATAATTTTTCTTTGTACATTATTTTTCTCTAAACCAAAGAAAAATTTGGATGAGGCATCCATTTCAGATATTCCCTGAAACTTAGTGCCTTGCGAAAGTATTCGGCCCCCTTGAACTTTGCGACCTTTTGCCACATTTCAGGCTTCAAACATAAAGATATAAAACTGTATCTTTTTGTGAAGAATCAACAACAAGTGGGACACAATCATGAAGTGGAACGACATTTATTGGATATTTCAAACTTTTTTAACAAATCAAAAACTGAAAAATTGGGCGTGCAAAATTATTCAGCCCCTTTACTTTCAGTGCAGCAAACTCTCTCCAGAAGTTCAGTGAGGATCTCTGAATGATCCAATGTTGACCTAAATGACTAATGATAATAAATACAATCCACCTGTGTGTAATCAAGTCTCCGTATAAATGCACCTGCACTGTGATAGTCTCAGAGGTCCGTTAAAAGCGCAGAGAGCATCATGAAGAACAAGGAACACACCAGGCAGGTCCGAGATACTGTTGTGAAGAAGTTTAAAGCCGGATTTGGATACAAAAAGATTTCCCAAGCTTTAAACATCCCAAGGAGCACTGTGCAAGCGATAATATTGAAATGGAAGGAGTATCAGACCGCTGCAAATCTACCAAGACCTGGCCGTCCCTCTAAACTTTCAGTTCATACACGGAGAAGACTGATCAGAGATGCAGCCAAGAGGCCCATGATCACTCTGGATGAACTGCAGAGATCTACAGCTGAGGTGGGAGACTCTGTCCATAGGACAACAATCAGTCGTATATTGCACAAATCTGGCCTTTATGGAAGAGTGGCAAGAAGAAAGCCATTTCTTAAAGATATCCATAAAAAGTGTTGTTTAAAGTTTGCCACAAGCCACCTGGGAGACACACCAAACATGTGGAAGAAGGTGCTCTGGTCAGATGAAACCAAAATTGAACTTTTTGGCAACAATGCAAAACGTTATGTTTGGCGTAAAAGCAACACAGCTGAACACACCATCCCCACTGTCAAACATGGTGGTGGCAGCATCATGGTTTGGGCCTGCTTTTCTTCAGCAGGGACAGGGAAGATGGTTAAAATTGATGGGAAGATGGATGGAGCCAAATACAGGACCATTCTGGAAGAAAACCTGATGGAGTCTGCAAAAGACCTGGGACTAGGACGGAGATTTGTCTTCCAACAAGACAATGATCCAAAACATAAAGCAAAATCTACAATGAAATGGTTCAAAAATAAACATATCCAGGTGTTAGAATGGCCAAGTCAAAGTCCAGACCTGAATCCAATCGAGAATCTGTGGAAAGAACTGAAAACTGCTGTTCACAAATGCTCTCCATCCAACCCCACTGAGCTCGAGCTGTTTTGCAAGGAGGAATGGGAAAAATGTTCAGTCTCTCGATGTGCAAAACTGATAGAGACATACCCCAAGCGACTTACAGCTGTAATCGAGGCAAAAGGTGGCGCTACAAAGTATTAACTTAAGGGGGCTGAATAATTTTGCACGCCCAATTTTGCAGTTTTTGATTTGTTAAAAAAGTTTGAAATATCCAATAAATGTCGTTCCACTTCATGATTGTGTCCCACTTGTTGTTGATTCTTCACAAAAAAAATACAGTTTTATATCTTTATGTTTGAAGCCTGAAATGTGGCAAAAGGTCACAATGTTCAAGGGGGCCGAATACTTTCGCAAGGCACTGTACTTCTCACCAGTGCCCCCTGTGCTCTGATACCCAGCAGGTCTGCCAATGCAGCTTTTCTCCTCTTGAGGGCCTGAGTATGGCCTCGATCTCCTGTGGTCTCAACCAACGTCATGAGTTCCACTATTTCAATCTCTAGGGCTTTCATTGATCTGGTGATATCCTTCGTGACATTCCTCGTGTATTGATTACAAAATTGTTGAATCTGGATTTTCCCTATATCCCACCATTGTTGAATGGATACAAAACTGGCCTTTTGAGACCTCCACCTCTCCCAAAAAAAACTGAAACAGTTCCTGAAGTGAGCATCACTCAATAAAGTTATATTAATATGCCAGTATGCGCTTTTAGGTTTTACATCGTTAATGAACACCACCTCTGTTATTAAACAATGATCAGAAAATCCCACTGGGGTTATCACACTTGATTTACAGACCTGAGATTGATGCTCAAAAACATAAAACCTATCTAACCTGGCCATAGAGATGATGTTCTCTCTCACATGCGCCCAGGTGTACTGCCTTGTTCCTCCATGTTGACTCCGCCAAATATCACACAGTTCATTTGTTACAATGGCGTTACAAAAGGCGTTTTAAAAACGTCCTTGAGGCTATATGAGGTTCTTGGTGATTTCTATCTAAATCGCTAACTGTGCAGTTAAAATCCCCAGCAATAAACAAATAATCTTCTTTGTTACATTTCTCAATGGTATTTGATAATGTCTCTAAAAAACATACTCTCTCAACTGTCACCACTGGGGCATATACATTTATCAGACACATATTGATGTTTTCATACCTTGCTCTAACTTTTAATAACCTCCCCTCAACTACCTCTTCAACCTCATATGACAAAGGCAAAAACCCTTTTGAGAACAAGATAACCACACCCCCACTTTTTGAGTTTTTATGACTACACACCACTGTCCCCCCCCACTCCTGTTGCCACATAACTTCATTTTCCAAATTACTATGCGTTTCTTGTAGAAAAATTATGTCACTTCCCTTTCCCCTCATTAACTCATACACCATGGCTCTTTTTTTAACATCTCTTGCCCCATTTACGTTTAAAGAAGAGATCTTAAAACTGCTCATGGATTTTAAAAAAAATACAGAGGAAGATACAGCCACCACATCTCTTTACAGAGTTAAAACTGCAACTGAACTCTTTCATTTTCTTTAGAATTTACATCACTTATCACTCTCGTGACCACTTTCTTGAGTCTAGCAATTTCAGGGCTTTTCAAACCTCCCCCTGTAATTTTTGACATCAGAAACTTTGCTGATTCAATAAACAATTCACGTTCAGGGAAAAAATCAGTTACATTGTAATCCTGCATATATTTCTTCCCTTTTGTCAACTTCAGAAATTGACGTATCTTCTCGATCCCATACCTCCCTTCCACCCCATCTATCTCACTATATTGTTGTGACGCGTCAGATGATTCACTCTCGCTATCCTCCCCAGAAGAAAACTCCATCTCTACAACCTGTTCATCTTCAACTGATTTATCCATCTCTACCTTTCTCTTAGAATTAGACCCTTCACCACCCCTTAAATTCTTCCTTTTACTCCTCGGTATTTTGAAAACATCCGCTTCCTTTTCCGTTATTTCAATCTCCTCTTTACCTCCAATTTCATTTTCCAGCACCACCTCAGCGACGGCAGTCGCAATCTCACCTACTGTTTCCTCTCCCTCTTTGTTCTGATCTACCACAATTGCCCCCGTATCCACAATGCCTTCCTCTCCTACTTTTCCAACCACATCTGCCCACCTTCTCTCTTCCCCTGCACCCGTAGTATTTTCATCCCTTCGCGGTGGTGCGCTAATTGCACCCGCACTAAAGCTACTACCAGGCTCAGCGCGCTCATTCTCTGGACAACTACGCACCAAATGCCCCTCTCTTCCACATCCAAAACATTTCATTGATTCAGTAGATGCATAGAAGACATAATCAAATCCATCAATCTTAAAACTAAACGCTAAATTCAGTTAATCTCCTTCCTTTTTTAAAATCATATGCACTTGTCTCCTATGAGACACGACATGTTTCAACAACGGAGATTTGCATCCAAAAATAACCTTCTTTATTGTAGATACGATTTGACCATGGCGAGATAACTCTCGCTCTAACACTTCATCTCTAACAAATGGTGGCACGTTAGAAAGCATAACTTTCTTCGCCGGATTCATGAGCGGAAATACCGGCGTCTGTGTCTCCCGCAACACAACACCTCTCTCAACTATCTTATTCACCTTTTCAATTGAATCTAAGAATACTACACTACAGCGCTATTCATCCTTGAGGCTGATTTGATGCTATCATACCCAATGATAGCACCCACAGCCAAGCTACATTCTTCCACTGAACACCCAGCCGCAGCAGGAATCTTTACTCCATACCTCCGACTCAGTTTTTCAAACTCTACACTTCCGCGAGTGGCCATTGCAACCAGCCCCACCCGCTGGTTGTGCCCTCGCGAAAAACCAACCTCAAAGATCCCACCACCCCTATATGTGCTTAATGATAGTTAAACAAGATACCCTTAAAACAACTAAACTAATCAATATATATATATATATATATATATATATATATATATATACCAAAACCCGATAGAGTGAAAAGAAATTCCATTCGCTCTCACAATCACTCCTGCTTAACGACTCACTCCCAGCATGCACTCCGACGAGAGAGAGAGAATTAGAGACAGCATACTTAAATTCACACAGGACACCGGTAAGACAGGAGAAGTACTCCAGATATAACAAACTGACTCTAGCCCCCGACACATAAACTACTGCAGCATAAATACTGGAGGCTGAGACAGGAGGGTCAGGAGACACTGTGGCCCCATCCGATGATACCCCCGGACAGGGCCAAACAGGAAGGATATAACCCCACCCACTTTGCCAAAGCACAGCCCCCACACCACCAGAGAGATATCTTCAACCCCCAACTTACCATCCTGAGACAAGGCCGAGTATAGCCCACAAAGATCTCCGCCACGGCACAACCCAAGGGGGGGCGCAAACCCAGACAGGAAGATCACATCAGTGACTCAACCCACTCAAGTGACGCTCCCCTCCTAGGGACGGCATGAAAGAGCACCATTAAGCCAGTGACTCAGCCCCTGTAATAGGGTTAGAGGCAGAGAATCCCAGTGGAAAGAGGGGAACCGGCCAGGCAGAGACAGCAAGGGCGGTTCGTTGCTCCAGAGCCTTTCCGTTCACCTTCACACTCCTGGGCCAGACTACACTCAATCATATGACCCACTGAAGAGATGAGTCTTCAGTAAAGACTTAAAGGTTGAGACCGAGGTTGCGTCTCTCACATGGGTAGGCAGACCATTCCATAAAAATGGAACTCTATAGGAGAAAGCCCTGCCTCCAGCTGTTTGCTTAGAAATTCTAGGGACAATTAGGTGGCCTGCGTCTTGTGACCGTAGCGTACTTGTAGGTATGTACGACAGGACCAAATCAGAGAGATAGGTAGGAGCAAGCCCATGTTATGCTTTGTAGGTTAGCAGTAAAACCTTGAAATCAGCCCTTGCCGTGACAGGTAGCCAGTGTAGGGAGGCTAGCACTGGAGTAATATGATCACATTTTTGGGTTCTAGTCAGGATTCTAGCAGCCGTATTATTTAGTGCTTTATCCGGGTAACCAGAAAGTAGAGCATTGCAGTAGTTTAACCTAGAAGTAACAAAAGCATGGATACATTTTTCTGCATCGTTTTTGGACAGAAAGTTTCTGATTTTTGCAATGTTACCTAGATGGAAAAAAGCTGTCCTTGAAACAGTCTTGATATGTTCGTCAAAAGAGAGATCATGGTCCAGAGTAACGCCGAGGTCCTTCACAGTTTTATTTGAGACGACTGTACAACCATTAAAATTAATTGTCAGATTCAACAGAAGATCTCTTTGTTTCTTGGGACCTAGAACAAGCATCTCTGTTTTGTTCGAGTTCAAAAGTAGAATGTTTGCAGCCATCCACTTCCTTATGTCTGAAACACAGGCTTCTAGCGAGGGCAATTATTTGATGCCGACACATCTTTCTAGCTGATTTACAAGCTGAAGCTATGTTGCACTTGGTGACCTCTGACTGTTTCATACAAACATCGTTGGTGCCGACGTGGATAACAATATCTCTATACTCTCTACACTCGCCAGTTTTAGCTTTAGCCAGCACCATCTTCAGATTAGCCTTTACGTCGGTAGCCCTGCCCCCTGGTAAACAATGTATGATCGCTGGATGATTCGTTTTAAGTCTAATACTGCGGGCAATGGAGTCGCCAATGACTAGGGTTTTCAATTTGTCAGAGCTAATGGTGGGAAGCTTCAGCGTCTCAGACCCCGTAACGGGAGGAGTAGAGACAAAAGAAGGATCGGCCTCAGACTCCGACTCGCTGCTTAATGGGGAAAACCTGTTGAAAGTTTCTGCCGGCTGAATGAGCGACACCGGTTGAGCATTCCTACAGCATTTCCCTCCAGAAACCATGAGAAAGTTGTCCGACTGTGGGAACCGTGCGAGGGGAGGGGATTTATACTAACGTCACTATCTGTACTTACTGGTGGCACAGACGCTGTTTCATCCTTTCCCACACTGAAATTACCCTTGCCTAACGATTGCGTCTGAAGCTGGGCTTGTAGCACAGCTATTTTCGCCGTAAGGCGATCGTTCTCTTGTATGTACAGCGACTGCAATTAGAAGGCATCATGTTAATGTTACTACTTAGCTTCGGCTGTTGGAGGTCCTGACGAACTACGTCCAGATAAAGCGTCCGGAGAGAAAAAGTTGAATAAAAAGTTGAGTGAGGGAAAAAACAAAAATATAAACGGTAATTAAAAAGTAAAAAACGTAAAGTTGTCAGGTAGCAAAGTAAGGTTGGCAACAAAATGCACAAAACGCACAGCAACACGTAAAACAAGTCTGCAAGTTATCTATATGTTAATGTTGCATGTGTCATGCTCTACCAACTGTGTTACAGAGGACCACAATGTGGGTAGCGGACAAGTGCACACTTCATGAAAAAGTGTAGAGTATTGAGATGTATAGCCTACGGGGGGGCTCCAACCATCCAAGACCCTAAACATTGACATATATTTGAGCAAAACACTACTACTACCATATACTACTGTACCCTACTCTATTGTACTCTACTGAACTGTACCCTACTCTACTGTACTATACTGTACTGTACCTTACTCTACTGTACTGTGCTCTACTGCTCTACTCTGTTGTACTGTTGTCTGCTGAATTGTAGCCTACTCTATTGTACTGTTTTCTGCTGAACTGTACCTTACTCTATTGTACTCTAGTTGACCGTATTGTACTGTTTTCTACTGAACTGTACACTACTCTGTTGTACTGTTTTCTGCTGAACTCTGCCCTACTCTGTTGTACTGTGCTCTACTGAACTGTACTCTACTGTACTCTACTTGAATGTATTGTACTGTGCTCTTCTGAACTGTACCCTACTCTATTGTACTGTGCTCTACTGAACTGTACTCTATTGTACTCTAGTTGACCGTATTGTACTGTTTTCTACTGAACTGTACACTACTCTGTTGTACTGTTTTCTGCTGAACTCTGCCCTACTCTGTTGTACTGTGCTCTACTGAACTGTACCCTACTCTACTGTACAATACTTGAATGTATTGTACTGTGTTCTACTGAACTGTACCATTCTCTATTGTGCTCTACTTTACTGTATTCTACTGTTCTCTACTCTACTGTACTGTACTGTACTGTACTCAAGTTTACTTTACTTGAGCTTCTTACAATTGCAGAAAGGGCCCAATGTGCTCGGGATCTATTTGTCTTGGCCTTGAGACCACTCAGGATCTAGTGGTCTTGGTCTTGAGACCACTCAGGATCTAGTGGTCTTGGTCTTGAGACCACTCAGGATCTAGTGGTCTTGGTCTTGAGACCACTCAGGATCTAGTGGTCTTGGTCTTGAGACCACTCAAGAACACACACATTTGGTCTTTATCTGTTATGGTCTCAATTCACTGGTTCTGGATAGTGGGACCAATGTTCTGGTCTAAAACCTGGTTTGCAAACCATAGGCAACACATGGACTTAGATAGACATTGCATCATTGTCTACCTGTATGTCACATTGGGGTGGCAGCCTAGTGGTTAGAGCGTTGGACTAGTAACCGCAAGGTTGCAAGTTCAAACCCCCGAGCTGACAAGGTACAAATATGTCGTTCTGCCCCTGAACAGGCAGTTAACCCACTGTTCCTAGGCGTCATTGAAAATAAGAATTTGTTCTTAACTGACTTGCCTAGTTAAATAAAGAAAAAATAAATTATGGGCAGATTCATTGAGGCCATCTCCATTTTGAAATCGTCAATTGTCTTCTTCTACTATTTCTATGAGTTGGTAAACAAACAAACAGCCACCATGTTGTTTGAAATGGTGAAAAGTCAAGGTTGGCAATTTACCTGCAGTTATGGAATGTTTACTCACAATTATAATTAATTGTCTGTCCACTTGATGACCAGAATGGAAGTATGTGATCATTTCTTAAACCATATTAAGTCCAACCCAGTTGAATACTTAAAAATTGTGAAAGTCCTCAATAGTGCTGCCCATGCAGAAACATGCTTTTGGGCACTAGAGTCCTCTATCTTTCTCTATGAGGCAACCCAATTGGAGGAAGACAATATTCTTTGATCATTGGCTGATCACTCCCAAACCATAGGAATCCCCACCCAGTTGACTACTTTTTAATGGTGGAAGCTGTCAATGGCAATGTTTGTAGTAAAATTAGTTTTTTTTCCATCTAGCGTTCTCTATTTATCTCTATTTTTAAAAACTTACACCAAAACACCTGCTATTTTGCCAAAATAATGAAAGGCAAAGTGATAACTAAACATTTAACAACATAATGAATTAGATGCTTAAGTAATTAAATCAATCAACATGTTCCACATTCATACAATCAACATTGAACATTTTACAGAGAACAATAGAGATTATATTTCTGTAAATTCAATTTAAAGGTTTTGAAAATTGGTTAAACATCATGTTTTTACTATTTAGTTAATTTGTTATGCAAATACATTTTCTCATATGAATCTGTAATAGGTTAATCAGAATGATCACTACTGTGCATGGTGCTCCCTTTACTGCTTATATTTCACTATGTTTCTGTAGTGACCCGTTTAGTGTGGTGGTAAGGAATTCAGGTATGTAATATAAACAAAGTGTGTGAGAAGTATCTTTGTCTTTCTGACAGATGCTGGAAGTTGGGAAAAATATAAACCCCCAAAAGTGCAAAAGTGCACCACTTCTGTAGAACAACCCATAAATGAATTATAGTTTTAACAATGTTTTGAGGCTTTACATTGTCTGTTTACATTTACATTGTTTACAAACATTGGAGTAAAACCAGATTATATTATTCAACAATCAATGGGTATGAATGAGTATACATTATATCATTCATTTCTAAGTACAAAAATGGACGTATTAACTAAGTATTCTAGCTTTAAGTTCAACATACACCTATAATGAACTTTCCAAAACAGCTAAATTGATGGAAATTTCGAAGGTTTCCGTATGTTTTGATATTCAGTGCTCTTTTCTCTCAGCTCTGCCTGAAACTACAGTGAAACCCTGTGTTCACCGGAGAAACAGTCACTCTGACGTGTTCAGTGACTGGAGCTATAAATGGTACAAAGACAACAGTGAGATTAGCTTGTCCCAGTATAAATACCATAATACCAGATCCACCATCAGTAGAGTTACTGAGTCTGACCAGGGTCTCTACTGGTGTCAGGGAGAGAGAAGATCCAGACCCACATCTTCATCCATCAGTAGAGTTACTGAGTCTGACCAGGGTCTCTACTGGTGTCAAGGAGAGAGAAGATCCAGACCCACATCTTCATCCATCAGTAGAGTTACTGAGTCTGACCAGGGTCTCTACTGGTGTCAGGGAGAGAGAAGATCCAGACCCACATCTTCAGCCATCAGTAGAGTTACTGAGTCTGACCAGGGTCTCTACTGGTGTCAGGGAGAGAGAAGATCCAGACCCACATCTTCATCCATCAGTAGAGTTACTGAGTCTGACCAGGGTCTCTACTGGTGTCAGGGAGAGAGAAGAGCCAGACCCACATCTTCATCCATCAGTAGAGTTACTGAGTCTGACCAGGGTCTCTACTGGTGTCAGGGAGAGAGAAGATCCAGACCCACATCTTCATCCATCAGTAGAGTTACTGAGTCTGACCAGGGTCTCTACTGGTGTCAGGGAGAGAGAAGATCCAGACCCACATCTTCATCCATCAGTAGAGTTACTGAGTCTGATTAGGGTCTCTACTGGTGTCAGGGAGAGAGAAGATCCAGACCCACATCTACATCCATCAGTAGAGTTACTGAGTCTGACCAGGGTCTCTACTGGTGTCAGGGAGAGAGAAGAGCCAGACCCACATCTTCATCCATCAGTAGAGTTACTGAGTCTGACCAGGGTCTCTACTGGTGTCAGGGAGAGAGAAGATCCAGACCCACATCTTCATCCATCAGTAGAGTTACTGAGTCTGACCAGGGTCTCTACTGGTGTCAGGGAGAGAGAAGATCCAGACCCACATCTTCATCCATCAGTAGAGTTACTGAGTCTGACCAGGGTCTCTACTGGTGTCAGGTGAGAGAGAAGATCCAGACCCACATCTTCAGCCATCAGTAGAGTTACTGAGTCTGACCAGGGTCTCTACTGGTGTCAGGGAGAGAGAAGATCCAGACCCACATCTTCATCCATCAGTAGAGTTACTGAGTCTGACCAGGGTCTCTACTGGTGTCAGGGAGAGAGAAGATCCAGACCCACATCTTCATCCATCAGTAGAGTTACTGAGTCTGACCAGGGTCTCTACTGGTGTCAGGGAGAGAGAAGATCCAGACCCACATCTTCATCCATCAGTAGAGTTACTGAGTCTGACCAGGGTCTCTACTGGTGTCAGGGAGAGAGAAGATCCAGACCCACATCTTCATCCATCAGTAGAGTTACTGAGTCTGACCAGGGTCTCTACTGGTGTCAGGGAGAGAGAAGATTCAGACCCACATCTTCATCCATCAGTAGAACTGCTGAGTCTGACCAGGGTCTCTACTGGTGTCAGGGAGAGAGAAGATCCAGACCCACATCTTCATCCATCAGTAGAGTTACTGAGTCTGACCAGGATCTCTTCTGGTGTCAGGGAGAGAGAAGAGCCAGACCCACATCTTCATCCATCAGTAGAGTTACTGAGTCTGACCAGGGTCTCTACTGGTGTCAGGGAGAGAGAAGAGCCAGACCCACATCTTCATCCATCAGTAGAGTTACTGAGTCTGACCAGGGTCTCTACTAGTGTCAAGGAGAGAGAAGATCCAGACCCACATCTTCATCCATCAGTAGAGTTACTGAGTCTGACCAGGGTCTCTACTGGTATCAGGGAGAGAGAAGATCCACACCCACATCTTCATCCATCAGTAGAGTTACTGATTCTGACCAGGGTCTCTACTGGTGTCAGGGAGAGAGAAGATCCAGACCCACATCTTCATCCATCAGTAGAGTTACTGAGTCTGACCAGGGTCTCTACTGGTGTCAGGGAGAGAGAAGATCCAGACCCACATCTTCATCCATCAGTAGAGTTACTGAGTCTGACCAGGGTCTCTACTGGTGTCAGGGAGAGAGAAGAGCCCGACCCACATCTTCATCCATCAGTAGAGTTACTGAGTCTGACCAGGGTCTCTACTGGTGTCAAGGTGAGAGAAGATCCAGACCCACATCTTCATCCATCAGTAGAGTTACTGAGTATGACCAGGGTCTCTACTGGTGTCAGGGAGAGAGAAGATCCAGACCCACATCTTCATCCATCAGTAGAGTTACTGAGTCTGACCAGGGTCTCTACTGGTGTCAAGGAGAGAGAAGATCCAGACCCACATCTTCATCCATCAGTAGAGTTACTGAGTCTGACCAGGGTCTCTACTGGTGTCAGGGAGAGAGAAGATCCAGACCCACATCTTCAGCCATCAGTAGAGTTACTGAGTCTGACCAGGGTCTCTACTGGTGTCAGGGAGAGAGAAGATCCAGACCCACATCTTCATCCATCAGTAGAGTTACTGAGTCTGACAAGGGTCTCTACTGGTGTCAGGGAGAGAGAAGATCCAGACCCACATCTTCATCCATCAGTAGAGTTACTGAGTCTGACCAGGGTCTCTACTGGTGTCAGGGAGAGAGAAGATCCAGACCCACATCTTCATCCATCAGTAGAGTTACTGAGTCTGACCAGGGTCTCTACTGGTGTCAGGGAGAGAGAAGATCCAGACCCACATCTTCATCCATCAGTAGAGTTACTGAGTCTGACCAGGGTCTCTACTGGTGTCAAGGAGAGAGAAGATCCAGACCCACATCTTCATCCATCAGTAGAGTTACTGAGTCTGACCAGGGTCTCTACTGGTGTCAGGGAGAGAGAAGATCCAGACCCACATCTTCAGCCATCAGTAGAGTTACTGAGTCTGACCAGGGTCTCTACTGGTGTCAGGGAGAGAGAAGATCCAGACCCACATCTTCATCCATCAGTAGAGTTACTGAGTCTGACCAGGGTCTCTACTGGTGTCAGGGAGAGAGAAGAGCCAGACCCACATCTTCATCCATCAGTAGAGTTACTGAGTCTGACCAGGGTCTCTACTGGTGTCAGGGAGAGAGAAGATCCAGACCCACATCTTCATCCATCAGTAGAGTTACTGAGTCTGACCAGGGTCTCTACTGGTGTCAGGGAGAGAGAAGATCCAGACCCACATCTTCATCCATCAGTAGAGTTACTGAGTCTGACCAGGGTCTCTACTGGTGTCAGGGAGAGAGAAGATCCAGACCCACATCTACATCCATCAGTAGAGTTACTGAGTCTGACCAGGGTCTCTACTGGTGTCAGGGAGAGAGAAGAGCCAGACCCACATCTTCATCCATCAGTAGAGTTACTGAGTCTGACCAGGGTCTCTACTGGTGTCAGGGAGAGAGAAGATCCAGACCCACATCTTCATCCATCAGTAGAGTTACTGAGTCTGACCAGGGTCTCTACTGGTGTCAGGGAGAGAGAAGATCCAGACCCACATCTTCATCCATCAGTAGAGTTACTGAGTCTGACCAGGGTCTCTACTGGTGTCAGGGAGAGAGAAGATCCAGACCCACATCTTCATCCATCAGTAGAGTTACTGAGTCTGACCAGGGTCTCTACTGGTGTCAGGGAGAGAGAAGATCCAGACCCACATCTTCAGCCATCAGTAGAGTTACTGAGTCTGACCAGGGTCTCTACTGGTGTCAGGGAGAGAGAAGATCCAGACCCACATCTTCATCCATCAGTAGAGTTACTGAGTCTGACCAGGGTCTCTACTGGTGTCAGGGAGAGAGAAGATCCAGACCCACATCTTCATCCATCAGTAGAGTTACTGAGTCTGACCAGGGTCTCTACTGGTGTCAGGGAGAGAGAAGATCCAGACCCACATCTTCATCCATCAGTAGAGTTACTGAGTCTGACCAGGGTCTCTACTGGTGTCAGGGAGAGAGAAGATCCAGACCCACATCTTCATCCATCAGTAGAGTTACTGAGTCTGACCAGGGTCTCTACTGGTGTCAGGGAGAGAGAAGATCCAGACCCACATCTTCATCCATCAGTAGAGTTACTGAGTCTGACCAGGGTCTCTACTGGTGTCAGGGAGAGAGAAGATCCAGACCCACATCTTCATCCATCAGTAGAGTTACTGAGTCTGACCAGGGTCTCTACTGGTGTCAGGGAGAGAGAAGATCCAGACCCACATCTTCATCCATCAGTAGAGTTACTGAGTCTGACCAGGGTCTCTACTGGTGTCAGGGAGAGAGAAGATCCAGACCCACATCTTCATCCATCAGTAGAGTTACTGAGTCTGACCAGGGTCTCTACTGGTGTCAGGGAGAGAGAAGATCCAGACCCACATCTTCATCCATCAGTAGAGTTACTGAGTCTGACCAGGGTCTCTACTGGTGTCAGGGAGAGAGAAGATCCAGACCCACATCTTCATCCATCAGTAGAGTTACTGAGTCTGACCAGGGTCTCTACTGGTGTCAGGGAGAGAGAAGATCCAGACCCACATCTTCAGCCATCAGTAGAGTTACTGAGTCTGACCAGGGTCTCTACTGGTGTCAGGGAGAGAGAAGAGCCAGACCCACATCTTCATCCATCAGTAGAGTTACTGAGTCTGACCAGGGTCTCTACTGGTGTCAGGGAGAGAGAAGATCCAGACCCACATCTTCATCCATCAGTAGAGTTACTGAGTCTGACCAGGGTCTCTACTGGTGTCAGGGAGAGAGAAAATCCAGACCCACATCTTCAGCCATCAGTGATGTTGTCTCTGTTACTGTGAATAGTGAGTCTTTTGGTTGTTGTTGCTGTTGTTGTTATCTTACCATTCAAACCTATTGAAATACCCACAGATTATCAGCCAAAGACCACACTGACTTCAGACAAAGAGAACATATTCACAGGAGACAGTATTACACTGAGCTGTACTGTAGAGTCTCCTGGTTGGAAGTTTTCCTGGTACAGACACAGACCAGAGTCTACACCAGTAACCACAACCTCTGGATACTCCTACACACTCAGCAGGGTCAGTGTCTCTGATGGAGGACAGTACTGGTGCAGAGCTGGGAGAGGAGACCCAGTCTACTACACCCTGTACAGTGACCCAGTCCAGATAAACATTACTGGTGAGTCTAAAACAGTTTTATGACAAATTAATGCTATTGTGTGAGTCTGGAGAGTACAGTAATACTGTCAACATCACAGTGCGTGGAGCATCTGTTGAACAAACATTCACAGTGCATGGTGCATCTGTTGTACAACATTCACAGTGCATGGAGCGTCTGTTGTACAACATTCACAGTGCATGGTGCATCTGTTGTACAACATTCACAGTGTGTGTAGCATCTGTTGTACAACATTCACAGTGTGTGGAGCGTCTGTTGTACAACATTCACAGTGTGTGGAGCGTCTGTTGTACAACATTCACAGTGTGTGGAGCGTCTGTTGTACAACATTCACAGTGCGTGGAGCGTCTGTTGTACAACATTCACAGTGCATGGTGCATCTGTTGTACAACATTCACAGTGCATGGAGCATCTGTTGTACAACATTCACAGTGCATGGAGCATCTGTTTTTCAACATTCACATTGTGTGTAGCATCTGTTGTACAACATTCACAGTGTGTGGAGCGTCTGTTGTACAACATTCACAGTGTGTGGAGCGTCTGTTGTACAACATTCACAGTGCGTGGAGCGTCTGTTGTACAACATTCACAGTGCATGGTGCATCTGTTGTACAACATTCACAGTGCATGGAGCGTCTGTTGTACAACATTCACAGTGTTTCTTTTACATGTATGTATGATATGATTTTCAGTTCTGTAACTGAATGATTGCATCTCATAAAATATCCACCCACCCTAAAAACACAGAACTAACAGTCACTCTTGACTTTTACCGCCGCCTAGCACTGACTTTCTGGTTGATGCTTTATTGAAGAAAAATTTACTTACTAAGACTGAGATATGTGATTGTCCCACCTAGCTATCTAACTAACTGTAAGTCACTCTGGACAAGATCATCTGCTAAGTGACTAAAATGTCAATGTAAAAATGTACAAGCTTAAAAGATGTTGATGTATTGTGAGTGATGACTCCAGATTTACAGTATTATTTATATATTATGTTACACAGCTGGTGATGTGATCCTGGAGAGTCCTGTCCATCCTGTGACTGAAGGAGACTCTGTGACTCTGACCTGTACATTTAGACATCAGGGAACAAATCCTAAACCCAAGACTGATTTCTACAAAGATGGAACACTCATCAAGAATGAGACCACAGGAGAGATGACCATCCCTGCAGTATCCAAGTCAGATGAAGGATTCTATACGTGTAAATCTGGTGAAGGAGAATCACCAGAGAGATGGGTGCCAGTGAGAGGTGTGTGTGTGTGTGTGTGTGTGTGTGTGTGTGTGTGTGTGTGTGTGTGTGTGTGTGTGTGTGTGTGTGTGTTCAGGTGTATTGTAGGTAAAACATGTGTTTTTCTAGTCCCTCCAGGTTCCGTTGTCTCCATCTCTCTGACCAGGCTGCTGTGTGGTCTACTGGTGGTGTCTCCTTTTCTACTGGTGTCCATTGTGCTGACAGTGAAATGCTGCAGGGCTCGAGGTGAGAACATTATTTCAGTGTATTTACAACCAGTTTATCCAGCTGGATAATCTCTTTCTTTTTGTCATGCTCTCTGATTGTTTACATTTTATAGCTGTGTACATTTGAAAGAGCAGTCTCTAGTGATACTTTCCATCCATTATATTCCTGTAGGTTTGTGTTCAACAGTCAAATCTCCTCAAGACCAGATACCATGTGATGATGTCATCGAACAGAACGAATCATCAGTGTGATCATTACAGCATGAACTGTAAGCTGAACAACCACTTTTATGATTGTTAAGTTTTTACCATTGATATATGATTGTGTTTACTGAGTTTAATATCACTAAATGGAATTTCACAAATGCTGAATGTTATGGTTTTGTAAGTTAACAATTTCAGCTTTTGGTGGCTTGTAAGCTTTCCTTTGTTATTGTTGATTGATGTAGATTTTTTTGATATTACACTTATCTGTCTTTATTTCAGTTTGCTAATTAAACAAGAGTGTAGTGCATTTTTTAAAATTAAAAGTCAAATTTGTTGTAGTTTTTTAAATATGTTGTATTTTAAATAATGTCATGCTTTTTACATACAGGTGGATATATACAGTACATGAATCTTTTCTGTTTTTTATTCTAATTTTAAATACTAAAGATGCGTTTATACCTGGTTGGTCGACCTACTATAACAGTTAAGATAGAACACGTAGCTATAGTTTGTTATTAAAAATGTATATTTACATAATGCAGCTTTAACACTTATTTTTATATAAAGGGTAGACTCAGCGAAATTACGTTGCCAAGAGTATCACTGCAGATATTGAGATGAGCGAGATGCAGGACTTCATTCTCACACAGCCACAGACAGTATCTGCACATATGCACGGGTTCACTTCACGTTCACAGTCTGGAAGTCACAGGACCAAAACAGGGAAGTTGAGTCTCATGCTTCAACGTTCTTAGTTGTTGTGGAAATTGAACCACTATGCAGTTTACTTTCTACATCTATGTCAAATCGCTGAATCTACCTTTAAACTCCACAAACTTTTGACTTATATTCGTTTTCAAATTCTGTCTAAGTATTTTGTAAAAAAATAAAATAAACTTTTACAGCAGATATACATTTTCAACATGTATTTTGTAAAATGGTTTCAGTAGTTGTTAAAGGAGCCAGATGGGTGTTCCACTATGGAACTTAAAATGGAGAAGGTATGTTGTGTTTTATAATTATTCTCATATATCAAATAAAAAGTGATGATTCCCCTCATCATTGTATTGCTTTGAAATATAACTTGATTTAAGTACATATTCATTTTACTTTCTGTATTTCTGAGTTGAAACAATGCTTGAATGTTTCTATACATTTCTTATTATGTAACACGTTCTAACAAAATCTCCATAGGGCTGACAGTCTTCTGTAAACCACATTCAGATTGACTTCTACTGATATGAACCCATACAGAAGTGTTCCATGTCTGTACTATTATGATGAGATAGAGAGAGGAAGGAATAAGAGGGCAGACCCAGTACACTGAGGGCTTATGCTGTTGCTATGTGACCAACGACCATATTAGTGTCTATATTGTGATCCACTAGAATGTGGAGTAGTTACAAGCCTGTCCCTGAAGGGGGCGATAACCCCAGATGTTTACCAGGCTGTACCCACTGAAAGTGAAGTCTGACTGCATTTCCCCTTTAACCTTTCTCTCTCTATTTATGTTTGCTCCTTTACATGTTGTACAAGTGTCGCACACTCTACACTCTACAAAAATACACATTCAGATATTTAGAGGTAAATTATTGGAATAAATTGGGAAACGCTAAAATGTTTTGATTCATGTACCCAGTTTCCCAGCTTTGAATCTCCTCCCATCTCTGTTTTTTGGTAATGCATGTGTATGCTTCTGACGTACACACACACATACAAACTAAACAACACACACACATGCACATGCAAAATACATGAACAATTACCCTGATACACATCACATAAACAACACAATAACAAAGACATATATCTATGTGGTCAGTCTTTAACTAAAAGTATCCCTCAGATCCATCTGAATAATGAAGGAGTTAGCTAGCGGACTGTGGTTTTGACTCATGCTACTACAAATCAGTAATGTGTGTGAAGAGAGGGGGTGAGGAGGAGGAAGAAGGTGGGGGTGAAGATGTCTATTTGTGGGCAGAGGAACAACTGAGGTTCAAATCAAAATCAAATCAAACTTGATGTATTTAGCCCTTCGTACATCAGCTGATATCTCAAAGTGCTGTACAGAAACCCAGCCTAAAACCACAAACAGCAAGCAATGCAGGTGTTGAAGCACGTTGGCAAGGAAAAACTCCCTAGAAAGGCCAAAACCTAGAGAGGAACCAGGCTATGAGGGGTGGCCAGTCCTCTTCTGGCTGTGCTGGGTGGAGATTATAACAGAACATGGCCAAGATGTTCAAATGTTCAATAATGACCAGCATGGTGAAATAATAGGTGTGGGACCGGTAGCACGTCCGGTGAACAGGTCAGGATTCCATAGTCGCAGGCAATACAGTTGAAACTGGAGCAGCAGCACGGCCAGGTCGACTGGGGACAACAAGGAGTCATCATGCCAGGTAGTCCTGAGGCATTGTCCTAGGCCTCAGGTCCTCTGAGAGAGAGAAAGAAAGAGAGAAAGAGAGAATTAGAGAGGGCATACTTAAATTCACACAGGACACCGGATAAGACAGGATAAGTACTCCAGATATAACAAACTGACCCTAGCCCCCCGACACATAAACTACTGCAGCATAAATACTGGAGGCTGAGACAGGAGGGGTCAGGAGACACTGTGGCCCCAACCGATGATACCCCCGGACAGGGCCAAACAGGAAGGATATAACCCCACCCACTTTGCCAAAGCACAGCCCCCACACCACTAGGGGGATATCTTCAACCACCAACTTACCATCCTGAGACAAGGCCGAGTATAGCCCACAAAGATCTCCGCCACGGCACAACCCAAGGAGGGGCGCCAACCCAGGTTAGCACCCTAGGCTTGAAGGGAGGCCTACACTCAGTAAGGCATATCTATCTATCTATCTATCTATCTATCTTTCTGTGCATTGTGGGTGCAAAAATTAAACAACCATCTGCACATTCTGATATCCAACTGCAAGCTCTGATGTCATCTCCGGTATCTATTCTCATTTCACCCTCCTTTTCTCCAATACGGAAGTAACCAGTGTGAGGTCATGTAGCTAATCATAAGAAGTCAGTCAGAAAACATACAGGCCAGCAACGGTTACTCTTTTTTTTCTCACAGTCTTCATACATTTCTGTAGAATGCTTATCTCTATTCTATTCTATTCTCTGTGCAGCAGCTGACATTAGTGGCTGTGTTGTGCTCACAACAGAAAATGGAGGACACACACTTTTTGTTCCCCCTGAATGCCCACCTCCCTCAAGCTCTCCTCAAGCTCTTTCTCATGTTGTCAGCCAGGGGTGGATTCAGCATGTCAGCCCTCCCTCCAGTCTCACCAACACACAGAGCAGGAGGGCAATATGTCTTCCACCCTTCACCATGGCCCTTTTTGCCTCTAACTGTTGGCGCAAACAATCACAGTCAAGGGGCTTCTTTGTCATTTGCAGAACTGAACACATTCAACTGAAATGTGGCTTCCGCATTGAACCCAAACCCTCTGAATCAGAGTGGTGAGGGGGGCTGCCTTAATTGACATCCATGTCTTTTGCACCTGGGGAACAGTTGTTGTGGGGGTTTAACTGCCTTGCTCAAGGGCAGAACGGCAGATTTATCCACTTTGACGGCTCAGGGATTCAAACAACCAACCTTTCAGTTACTGCCCCAACACTGGCCACCCTCTGTTTTTGTATCAAAGGGCGCTGCTACTCTATACAACAAGACAGGTGAAACCATATTGGCTTCCCTGTTCTACGGGAGACCATGTTTCCGGCGCTCACTGTTAAAGCCCCTCAGCCCTTTTAAGGATTCTAAGAGATTATTTTGGCAAATGCGACTTGACGCTGTTATGGATAACACTCTCCTTTGAGCTAGAGATCAGTCAGTATAGTAATTTCTTACTTTACTTCTGGGTCTTAGGGAAGAACGAGGGGGGGGGGGGGGGTTTACTTCACCCTCATTGGGCGGCAGAGCCACAGACAGCTATCTGGTGCTGCCCTAGAGAAAGAAGCCAGTTCAGATTTGTCAGCATCATGGTGGGACCATTAACGCAGCAAAAGCAGGCTAGCTTCTAGCCCAAACAGTTCAAAAGACCCATATTACCAAAATCTCCCAATAGTGAATCGCCGGAACCACATTTTATATTCATATACCATATCGTGAGCCGGTCTAAAACTACTCTCCCGTCATTAACCATTTGTTTACACTTTGTTCAGTCACCTGACGTTTTAAAGAGACAGTGTACAATTTTAATTGTAATGCATCTCAATAGGAAAATAGTGTATTTACACAATTTAGAATCCTAATATCCACAAATTACTGTAATTCCAATGACAAGTATTTGTATACACATTTTAGCTTTTATAATAAACAAATGTTTTTACAGTGTTACATATTAGTTTCTGGGGCACAACATGTGCTTCAAAGGTAGCTAGAATTCATATTGGCCCAATATAGGCTGTATCTCAATCAATATAAAAATGTGGTGCTCCTAACTTAAAACATTTGGGAGCACTATTGTTACAAATTTTTATTTTTATTTTAGAGCCCTGCAATAGGTCCTGGCAGCTATCGTCATGCAGGGTTTATAACCTAGCGAACAAAGCAATTATCTATGGTGCGTGCATGTGTGTGTATGTGCGGGTTCGTGCACAGGTGTGTGTGCACGTGTGTGTTTGTTATTAAAAAAATCTTTATTTAACCAGGCAAGTCAGTTAAGAACAAATTCTTATTTACAATGACGGCCTACCCCAGCCAAACCCTAACGACGCTGGGCCAATTGTGTGGCACCCTATGGGACGCCCAATCATGGCCGGTTGTGATACAGCCTGAAATCAAACCAGGGTCTGTAGTGACGCCTCTTGCACTGAGATGCAGTGCCTTAGACCGCTGTGCCTCTCAGGAGCCCTGTTAAGTTAGTGTTTGTCTGAAGTTGTTATATTTCTTGTGTGGGCAGTGGAACAACTGAGGTTAGCTGGCTAGCTGGCTAAAGAGGAAGTAACCTGTGTGACATCATGCAGTATGGGGCCCTACAGAGAAGTTGGTCAGAAAAGAAACACGCCTTTAACCGATACTCTTTTTTCAGTCTTTGTTCATTTCTGTTGAAAGCTTTTCTCTCTAGTCCTCTGTGTGATGGTAAAGAGGCGTGAACTAATCCGTCTGTCATCGTATAGGAAGTAGAGGGGTTTGTCAGAAGAACTGTAGTTCAGAGTTCCAGCAGGACACAATGGAGTCCACCTTGATCTGTGTGTTACTCTGTAAGTACTGAGTTAGTGTGTTTGTGTATGAACACTAATTACCTGATTTACTAAACCTTTGATGGAAAAAAGACTACTCATGTATATTAAGAAAATGTTATACTTTAGCTTTTTTGTGTTTTATTCCTTATTGATAAAACAGTGGAAATGCTTATTAGTAAATTGTACTAAAATGATATTGCAGGACATGGTAAGTCTCTGGCCATTTTAAAGCTGCAGTCCGTAATTGAAACTACCACAAAACGATCACCCTGCCACTTGTTGTTGTATACAGCTGAGTAATGTTGCTAGGGGAATTCATTCATGTACAGTGTTTGTTTACACTGATATTGTTAGCAAACATTGTCATTAAATAACAGTATATTTTGTGTTATATTTTATATTTATATAGCGCTTTTTAACCAATTGAGGTACTCAAAGCGCTTTACATAGTACTGGGAAACCCACCTCATCCACCAGCAATGTGTTGCACCCACCTGGGTGATCAGTTGTGTGTCAGAGCTCTCACCACACATCAGCTATTAGGTGGAGAGGTGACGAGAGAGTGCCTTCAGAAAGTATTCATACCCCTTGACTAATTTCACATTTTGTTGTGTTACAGCCTGAATTCAAAATGTATTAAATTGTTTACTTTTCTCACCCATCTACACACAATACCCATAATGACAAAGTGAAACATGTTTTTAGAAATGTTTGAAAATCTATTGAAAATGAAATACAGAAATATCTTAACTACATAATTATTCACACCCCTGAGTCATTACTTTATAGAATCAACTTTGACAGTGATTCCAGCTGTGAGTTTTTCTTGGTTTTCCTTGGCTTTCAACACCTGGACTGTGCAATATTTGCCCATTATTATTTTTTAAATGATTCAAGCTCTGTCAAATTGGCTGTTGATCATTGCTAGACAACCATTTTCAGGTCTTGCCATAGATTTTCAAGTAAAGTCAAAACTGTATCTCAGCCACTCAAGAACATTGACTTTCTTCGTGGTAATCAACTCCATTGTAGATTTGGCATTGTGTTTTAGGTTATTGTCCTGCTGGAAGGTGAATTCATCTCCAGGGTCTGGTGGAAAGCAGACAACCAGGTTTTCTCTAGGATTTTGCCTGTGCTTAACTCTGTTTATTTTTTATCCTGAAAAATTCCCCAGTCCTCGATTGCAAGCAAACCCATAACATGATGCAGTCACCACTTGAAAATATGAGGAGTGGAACTCATGATGAATGTATTGTATTGTATTTGCTCCAACCATAACACTCTGTATTCAGCACAAAAAAAACAGTATTGCTTTGCCACATTTTTTGCAGAATTACTTTAGTGCGTTGTTGCACACAGGATGCATGTTGTGGAATATTTGTATTCTGTACAGGCTTCCTTCTTTTCACTCTGTCAATTAGGTTAGTATTGTGGAGTAACTACAATGTTGTTGATCGATCCTCAGTTTTCTCCTATCACAGCCATTTAACTCTAAATGTTTTAAAAAGTCACCATTGGCCTCATGGTGAAATCCCTGAGTAGTTTCCTTCCTCTCTGGCAAGTAAGTGAGGAAGGACACCTGTATCGTTGTAGTGACTGGGTGTATTGATACACCATCCAAAGTGTAATTACCAACTTCACCATGTTTAGATGGTTATTCAAGTCTGCTTTTTTACATTTTGTCCATCTACCAATAGGTGCCCATCTTTAAGAGATTTTGGAAAACCTGGTCTTGTGGTTAAATCTGTGTTCGAAATTCACTTCTCAACTGAGGGGCCTTATAACTAATAGTCTGTGTGGGGTACAGAGATGAGGTTGTCATTCAAAAATCATTTTAAACACTATCATTGCACACATAGTGAGTCCATGAAACTTATTATGTGACTTGTTAATAAAATTCACTTCTGAACTTGTCTGCTTGTCTGAAATGTCTGCTTTTCATTTGTAAATATCTATGGGGTATTGTGTGTAGGCCAGTGACAAAGTGACAAAGCATCTCAATCTAATACATTTGAAATTCAGGCTGTAACACAACAACATGTGGAAAAAGTCGAGGGGTGTGAATACTTTCTGAAGACACTGTATTATGCCAACTAGTAATGAGGGGGATGATTAGGTGGTTATGATGGAAGGGGGCCAGGTTGGGAATGTTGCCATGACACCAGGGTTAACATCCCTAGTCTTACAATAAGTGACATGGGATTTTTAATAACCACAGAGAGTCAGGACAACCATTTAACTTCCTATCAATAAGACAGCACACTAAGTAGGGAAATGTCACCTAGACTGCTCAGGTATCTCCTTAGACCAGAGGGAAGAGTGGCCCCTACTGACCCTCCAACACCACTTCCAGCAGTCTCCTATCCAGAGACAGACAAGGCCCGACCCTGCTTAGCTTCAGAAGCAAGCCAGCAGTGGGATGAAGGGTGGTATGCTGCTGGTACTGTAGGTGGCAACAAGTAAAGTGACGTGATAACATTACTTACTTACTGACTGTATTGTTCCCATGGGGAAATGTTGTTGCAGTGTCATGTACACATTTAAAGTGGCATTTAAATACAAAACAAAATTGACAATACAACTTTCATAACTGTTACGCACCAATAAAAATAATAATAGTAAGAAATTAAACATGAAATAAAAAAGAAGAAAAAGACTAGCCTGCTGGACTTATGGAGTCAATGTAAACTACACGTCATTAAACAACAAATATTTCAGCACATGGAAACATGATCTCGTGAAATAAATGAGACAACATGGGGATACAAATATTCAATGTGATGCCATGAAACTTAACGTGATAACATTTTCACAACTAAAACAGCAAATATACAATTTTTTTCAAATGTGAAAATGTAATTCTACAGAGTTAGATTTTCTCAGGTGAAAGTTTTTCACACGTGAAATTGTTGCAATTCACATGTGAGGTGGAAACGTATTTTTTCTCTCGTGAAAAGGTGGTGATAATATTAATTTAATGCATGTGAACATATGGTTTCAAGATTTACCTCAAGTCTCTTGTTTTCACATGTGAAAATGTCAGCTCAACATGTGAAAACATCTATTTCACATGTGAAAATGTCAGCTCAACATGTGAAAACAGTTGTTTCACATGTGAAAATGTCAGCTCAACATGTGAAAACAGTTGTTTCACATGTGAAAATGTCAGCTCAACATGTGAAAACAGTTGTTTCACATGTGAAAATGTCAGCTCAACATGTGAAAACAGTTGTTTCACATGTGAAAATGTCAGCTCAACATGTGAAAATGCAATTTTAATGTGAAAGCGCACATTTCTTTTTTGAGTCTTTTTTTGAGTCTTTTTTGCAAGGGATGTAATTAAATGGTGTAGGAGTTTTAAGGTGAGTGACATGCTGTACATTTGACATGATCATGATCACTTCAATATGACCCCACCTGGGATTTGAAACTCACAACCTCTACATTTGGGGTACGCTGATCTTTCTGCTGCACTAAGTCTGTACAGTCGCATTCTCAGAAGTCCCCTACAGATGAATTACCTATTCCTATATCTATACCTAAATCTATATCACCGCACTTTGCAAAATAATGTCATCTGCACTTCTATTTTAGTTATCAGTTAATCTGACATCCTTTATTTTATTTAATTACTTCAGTAACTTGTGTTTTTTCTGTATATTTGTATAATGTTGGTGGGGCATATTATTCTGTTTTAAGGTTACTCCTGAATCACTATGATAAATATAATAGGTTTTATTGAGTGTATTTTAAACAAAGCTGAGATTTACAGTAAAGTTCAACGTTTAGGAATACAGGTGAAATTAGTTATTGACACAGAAACGGTGCCGTGGAAGATTGGAATGCCATGAACCAAGAGATTGTGAGTTTCAATCAAATCACATTTTATTGGTCACATACACATATTTATCAGATGTAATTGCGCGTTTTGCGAAATGCTTGTGAGGACATGTTGCATTTAGATTAGTTGTTTATTTAGTCACATGCATAAGGTCACAGATGTAATAGCAGTGTACAGTGAAATACTTAAACTCTGAGATCCAACAGTTCAGGTGTAAATGAAACAATAATAAAAACATTCAAAATAATACATACATATTTACAACTTTGACAATGAAAAATACAAATGTCCATTAGGTTGTGGGCAGGGTAATTGTCGGTATCAGGCTGTGATGCAGTTGACATACTAGGCTGTAATGCAGCCCGACAGTGTGCTCTTGATGGTGTTCCTGTAGAATACTGTGAGGCCCCTTGGGAAAATGCCGAATTTCATCAGCCTCCTGAGGTTAAAGAGTTGCTGTCGAGCCCTCCTCACCACGGTGTCCGTGTGGTTTGATCATTTCAGCTCCTCTAACATACAGTGCCTTGCGAAAGTATTCAGCCCCCTTGAACTTTGCGACCTTTTGCCACATTTCAGGCTTCAAACATAAAGGTATAAAACTGTATTTTTTTGTGAAGAATCAACAACAAGTGGGACACAATCATGAAGTAGAACAACATTTATTGGATATTTCAAACTTTTTTAACAAATCAAAAACTGAAAAATTGGGCGTGCAAAATTATTCAGCCCCTTTACTTTCAGTGCAGCAAACTCTCTCCAGAAGTTCAGTGAGGATCTCTGAATGATCCAATGTTGACCTAAATGACTAATGATGATAAATACAATCCACCTGTGTGTAATCAAGCCTCAGTATAAATGCACCTGCACTGTGATAGTCTCAGAGGTCCGTCAAAAGCGCAGAGAGCATCATGAAGAACAAGGAACACACCAGGCAGGTCCGAGATACTGTTGTGAATAAGTTTAAAGCCGGATTTGGATACAAAAATATTTCCCAAGCTTTAAACATCCCAAGGAGCACTGTGCAAGCAATAATATTGAAATGGAAGGAGTATCAGACCACTGCAAATCTACCAAGACCTGGTCGTCCCTCTAAACTTTCAGCTCATACAAGGAGAAGACTGATCAGAGATGCAGCCAAGAGGCCCATGATCACTCTGGATGAACTGCAGAGATCTACAGCTGAGGTGGGAGACTCTGTCCATAGGAAAACAATCAGTCGTATATTGCACAAATCTGGCCTTTATGGAAGAGTGGCAAGAAGAAAGCCTTTTCTTAAAGATATCCATAAAAACTGTTGTTTAAAGTTTGCCACAAGCCACCTGGGAGACACACCAAACATGTGGAAGAAGGTGCTCAGATGAAACCAAAATTGAACTTTTTGGCAACAATGCAAAACGTTATGTTTGGCGTAAAAGCAACACAGCTCATCACTCTGAACACACCATCCCCACTGTCAAACATGGTGGTGGCAGCATCATGGTTTGGGCCTGCTTTTCTTCAGCAGGGACAGGGAAGATGGTTAAAATTGATGGGAAGATGGATGGAGCCAAATACAGGACCATTCTGGAAGAACCTGATGGAGTCTGCAAAAGACCTGGGACTGGGACGGAGATTTGGCTTCCAACAAGACAATGATCCAAAACATAAAGCAAAATCTACAATGGAATGGTTCAAAAATAAACATATCCAGGTGTTAGAATGGCCAAGTCAAAGTCCAGACCTGAATCCAATCGAGAATCTGTGGAAAGAACTGAAAACTGCTGTTCACAAATGCTCTCCATCCAACCTCACTGAGCTCGAGCTGTTTTGCAACAGTTTTGTCGAGCTGTTTTGTCTCTCGATGTGCAAAACTGATAGAGACATACCCCAAGCGACTTACAGCTGTAATCGCAGCAAAAGGTGGCGCTACAAAGTATTAACTTAAGGGGGCTGAATAATTTTGCACACCCAATTTTTCAGTTTTTGATTTGTTAAAGTTTGAAATATCCAATAAATGTCATTCCATTTCATGATTGTGTCCCACTTGTTGTTGATTCTTCACAAAAAAATACAGTTTTATATCTTTATGTTTGAAGCCTGAAATGTGTCAAAAGGTCGCAAAGTTCAAGGTGGCCGAATACTTTCGCAAGGCACTGTATGTACGCCAAGGAACTTTAAGTTTTTGATCTCCATGGCAACCCCATTGTCCAACCTGGTTCCTCCTGAGGTCCGCTATCAGCTTTGTTTTGCTGAAGGTGAGGGAGTGGTTGTTTACCTGGCACGACACCGGCAGAGTGCCTACCTCCTTCATGTATGGTGTCTCGCCTCTCTTGGTAATCAGGCCTACTACTGTTGGAACTGGTTGAGGCCATGCAGTCGTGGGTATACAGGGAGTACAGCAGATGACTAAGGATGCACCCTTGTGGGGCCCCTGTGTTGAGAATCCGTGTTGATGAGGTAATGTTGCCTATCTTCACCACCTGAGGGCTGCCCGTCAGGAAGTCCAGGACCCAGTTGCATAAGGAAGAGTTCAGTCCCAGGGCTGTGAATTTTCTGATGAGCTTAGAGGGCACTATGGTATTGATGGCCGAGCTGTAGTCAATAAACAGCATCCTCAGATATGCAATCCTCTTGTTCGGGTGTGTGAGGGCTGCTTGCAGTGAAATGGCGATTGTGTTGTCCGTGGATCTGTTTGGGCAGTAGGGGAAATGGAGAGGGTCGTTTGTGTCGGGGAGGGAGAATGTGATGTAGTCTTTGACAAGCCCCTCAAAGTATTTCATAATGATGGAATTGAGTGCAATGGGTCGGTAGTCATTTAGTTAGTATCTCTTTCTTGGTCAAGTGGATATCTTGAATAATAATTACAGTATAAATAAACAATCACAATGTAATCATGTCAAAGTGTGTCAAATAAGAAAGTTGAAAACACTGACTGTGTGACGTTCCGGGGACATCCTAACGACAAATTTTAGGGCATCACCTGTGAAATGTAATGTTAAAAATATCCACCTCTGAAACTTCATATGAAATATCATCACATGTGAAGTGTTCCAAAACCAAATGGTTTTCAATGATTCCACATGTAAAAGGTTATGTGATCACATGTGAAGATCCATCCACCTGGAAAAGAGGAATGCATTTGTTAGGATTGGCAGGACAGAGAAGCTATGTCTGGTAAGACGAGTGGCGGGGGTGTATGTCCGTTTGTAAATAACAGCTGGTGCACGATTTCTAATATTAAAGAAGTCTCGAGGTTTTGCTCGCCTGAGGTAGAGTACCTCATGATAATCTGTAGACCACACTATCTACCAAGAGAGTTCTCATCTATATCATTCGTAGCCATCTATTTACCACCACAAACCGATGTTGGCACTAAGACCATACTCAACAAGCTGTATAAGGACATAAGCAAACAAGACAATGTGCATCCAGAAGCAGTGCCCCTAGTGGCCGGGGACTTTAATGCAGGCAAACTTAAATCAGTTCTACCAGATTTCTACCATCATGTTGAATGTGCAACCAGAGGAAAAAAACTCTAGGCCACCTTTACTCCACACACAGAGATGCATACAAAGCTCTCCCTCGCCCTCCATTTGGGAAAATCTGGCAATAATAATATCCTCCTGACTCCTGCTTACAAGCAAAAACTAAAGCAGGAAGTACCAGTGACTCGCTCAAAATGAACGTGGTCAGAAGACCAATAACACTGAGGAGTATACCACCTCAGTCATCATCTTCATCAATAAGTGCATCGACGACATCGTCCCCACAATGACCGTACGTACATATCTCAACCTGAAGACATGGATTACAGGGAACATCCACACTGAGCTAAAGGCTAGAGCTGCAGCTTTCATGGAGCGGTACACTAATCCGGACACTTATAATAAATCTCGCTATGCCCTTATGCAGGAGTGGCTAAGGCTGTTCTGACCATACACCCCAACAGCTCCCAGATATTCAGTGGAGAGTCTGTCACTCTCAGATGTGACATACAGGGGGGAGGAGTCACTGACAGGGAGTACAGATGGTTAACACCCAGTCCAGATCAATGTCCACAGAAAGAACATGAATGTATTATCAGTTCAACTGAGTTTTCCCACTGTGGTGACGACAGATGTCTGGGTTCACATCAGCAGCAGGATTCTAAATTGAGTGATCAGTGACACGTACGTCATCTTATCTCTCATTCACATATGTGCCTCCGTTCTTATAACCAGATTGCTAGAGAATTTAATGTTTATTTTTCCACCATAAGCCACCTCCAACGTTGTTTCAGAGAACCGTCTTCACAACTACGTGTAACCACGTCAGCCCAGGACTTCCACATCCGGCTTCTTCACCTGTGGGATGGTCTGAGACTTCCGGACACCTGATGAAACTCTGGGTTTCCACCAAAAAATGTGTCAGAAGCTGTCTCAGGGAAACGTATCTGTTTGCTCGTCGTCTTCACCAGGGTCTTGAACTGACTGCTACTTGGTGTTGTAACGGACTTCAGAGAGCAATGCTCACCTTCAATGGCACGCTGGAGAAGTTCACAGATTAATAACGGTTAAAACTGTATTGGGTATGGCATCCTGTTTGTGAGCAGTTTGCTTTTGTCAACGTTGTGAACAGAGTGCCCCATGGTGGCAGTGTTTTTAATTGTATATTAATTATTGTTTTTTACATACATTTATTTAACTAGCAAGTCAGTTAAGAACAAATTCTAATTTACAATGAAAGCCTAGGAACCGTGGGTTAACTGCCTTGTTCCGGGCCGTAATGACAGGTTTTTACCTTGTCAGCACGGGGATTTAATCCAGCAGCCTTTCGGTTACTGGCCCAACACTCTAACCGTTATGGTATGGGCAGGCATAAGCTATGGACAACTAACAAATATTGGCAATTTGAGATCCTGAGACCCATTGTAATGCCATTAATCCGCCCCCTTCACCTCATGTTTCAGCATGATAATGCATGGTCCTATGTCTCAAGGATCTGTACACATTTCCTGGAAGCTGAAAATGTCCCAGTTCTTCCATGGCCTGCATACTCACCAGACATGTCAGCCATTGAGCTTTCTTTGGGATATTCTGGAACGACATCTACAACAGTGCGTTCCAGTTCCCGCCAATATCCAGCAACTTCGCACAGCCATTGAAGAGGAGTGGGACAACATTCCACAGGCCACAATCAACAGCCTGATCAACACTGCCGTGCTGTATGAGGCAAATTGTGGTCCCACCCGATACTGACTGCTTTTCTGATCCATGCCCCTACATTTTTAAAAAGTATCTGACCAACAGATGCATATCTGCATTCCCAGTCATAGGAAATCCATAGATTAGGGCCTAATGAATTTATTAAATTTGACTAATATCTAATTTACATTGACTAATTTACATGAACTGTAACTCAGTAAAATCTTTGAAATTGTTGCATGTTGAGTTTATTTTAATTCAGTGTATTAGTATATACATTTCACAGAATATTAGAATTATACACTTTTTTTTAAAGACTACTTTTACAATATATTTGCTCTTGTATTTCACTTTTTTTCAATCATCCACAAGAGGGTGTGAATGCACAAGTAAACAGTTACAGTCAACTCATCCATACAACCGTCTTTCAGCCTTCCTTTCAGCCTAAAATAGTTTTGGGGCTCCCAATATGTGAGTTCAAGGGACAATCTGTGATTAGTACATACATTTTGGGAATCTTAAAGAATATAACTTGCAAATGCCTCATGAGCTTAGTTGCCAATAGAGATTTTCATCATTCATTTTTAAATAAAGGTGTTGAAATGGACATTTCCTCTCTGTTTTATGAAATATTTCTGAAAACATCTAGACAAAATAGAATGTTTCAGTGCTCAGTGTCCACTTTCACAGTATGTGAGAAACACCTCAAAGCAAAGAGATCATGAAAGGGATCAATAGAGGAATTTCACTACAGTATATTAATTGTCATGAATTAACCCCCAAAAAGATAAAATAATTTTACAGTACAATTTCCAGTTTTACTTTTCCCATCCAGTGATAAATATGTTTGTCATACATTCGAACACAATGAAATGTCAGTGACAAAAACATATTTGATCATGACTAAATGCATGGGATGTAAGGCTATGTGGTATTTACATGCCCAGCTCTGAGGGGGCGCTAACAGACCAGGAACAATTCAGCTTCATGGCTTATCCTCGAAAACCAGTTACTGGTTATAGTTTTTGATTGAATACTGTCTTCCTCATTGAGTCTCTGGTCTGTGGGATGATGTGTATACACACACACACACACACACACACACACACACACACACACACACACACACACACACAGGAGGATGCTGAGTGAGAACAGTGTGGTGGTGAGGTACATAACATAACTCCTATTGGGTTCCTATTTTCCCCTGGGCTTTATTAGAATATTGTGGTAATATCAATGTACTGCAGTCATACTGATACCATCTCTAAAGGCAGTACCAAGACAGTTGGCTTGTCATGTTCATTAGAATGTACTGCAGGCAGGATTCTAGCTCGCTGTAGTTACAGTGTGTATTCATTTCATAATTACAACACTTATTAATTTGACTCTATTTGTGGAAACGACTGACGACGGATTGGATTTTTCTCAGGCTTTCACTTGCAACATCAGTTCTGTTACACTCACAGACAATATCTTTACAGTTTTGGAAACGTTAGAGTGTTTTCTATCGAAAGCTGTCAATGATATGCATATTCTAGCATCTTTTCCTGACAAAATATTCCGTTTAAAACGGGAACGTTTTTTTTTCCAAAAATGAAAATACTGCCCCTAGAGTTCCAAGAGGGCCATTAAATTATTTATTTGACCAAATTCGCCACTCTCTTATTGACCTCTGTACATAAACTCCTTGCTTGGTAAGCGAAAAATACTGAAAACACCACATGATGGGGAAGACAGATTTTTGGGACATTTGTCTCGTTTCAACTCTTCCTCTCTGGTTTGTCTCAGTCTTGCCCTCTACCTATAGTTAGGACAGGTTAAGCCTGTGTACATTTTGTAAATCTAGGTTACTTACTTGATATTTTGTACTTCATGGCGTCGTCACCTACTCCTTCCCACAGTGTTGCTGTGTCCACTCCTTTTACAGAAAGAGGAAGTTGACTTGAGATAAACAGGACATGCTAATTTACTCTGTTTCTCTTTAAAGCATCTGTAGCTTTTTAAATCTGACAAAAAGCCCTATTTGTTTCAAAGCCACAGGAACTGTAGGGGACACTGGACACTAACTTTAGAACGCAATGTTCCAACTGCAACTCTCAACTTGATATAGAATGTTATGTAGTAGGTAGTTTAGTGTTCGCACACAGTTAGGCAATACACTCAGGCAGAGGCTGAGGGCATGAGATGTGAAAAAACTACCCCAGCTCCTCGTCAGCTCAGTAGGCAAATAGTCTAGAGACGCTGCTGACACTGTTTGGGAGATGCTGGAAAAAAATGAACTTTTTTAAACCGTCCATCGACTCCTGCCATGTCTACAGACATCACCCTAACAAACAAAAACAGTCCCTCAGAGAATGATCGAGTGCACAACTGGTAAATAGTTGCTTATAGATATGTCAGTTACAGTGCCTTGCGAAAGTATTCGGCCCCCTTGAACTTTGCGACCTTTTGCCACATTTCAGGCTTCAAACATAAAGATATAAAACTGTATTTTTTTGTGAAGAATCAACAACAAGTGGGACACAATCATGAAGTGGAACGACATTTATTGGATATTTCAAACTTTTTTAACAAATCAAAAACTGAAATATTGGGCGTGCAAAATTATTCAGCCCCTTTACTTTCAGTGCAGCAAACTCTCTCCAGAAGTTCAGTGAGGATCTCTGAATGATCCAATGTTGACCTAAATGACTAATGATGCTAAATACAATCCACCTGTGTGTAATCAAGTCTCCGTATAAATGCACCTGCACTGTGATAGTCTCAGAGGTCCGTTAAAAGCGCAGAGAGCATCATGAAGAACAAGGAACACACCAGGCAGGTCCGAGATACTGTTGTGAAGAAGTTTAAAGCCGGATTTGGATACAAAAAGATTTCCCAAGCTTTAAACATCCCAAGGAGCACTGTGCAAGCAATTATATTGAAATGGAAGGAGTATCAGACCACTGCAAATCTACCAAGACCTGGCCGTCCCTCTAAACTTTCAGCTCATACAAGGAGAAGACTGATCAGAGATGCAGCCAAGAGGCCCATGATCACTCTGGATGAACTGCAGAGATCTACAGCTGAGGTGGGAGACTCTGTCCATAGGACAACAATCAGTCGTATATTGCACAAATTTGGCCTTTATGGAAGAGTGGCAAGAAGAAAGCCATTTCTTAAAGATATCCATAAAAAGTGTTGTTTAAAAAGTTTGCCACAAGCCACCTGGGAGACACACCAAACATGTGGAAGAAGGTGCTCTGGTCAGATGAAACCAAAATTGAACTTTTTGGCAACAATGCAAAACGTTATGTTTGGCGTAAAAGCAACACAGCTCATCACCCTGAACACACCATCCCCACTGTCAAACATGGTGGTGGCAGCATCATGGTTTGGGCCTGCTTTTCTTCAGCAGGGACAGGGAAGATGGTTAAAATTGATGGGAAGATGGATGGAGCCAAATACAGGACCATTCTGGAAGAAAACCTGATGGAGTCTGCAAAAGACCTGAGACTGGGACGGAGATTTGGCTTCCAACAAGACAATGATCCAAAACATAAAGCAAAATCTACAATGGAATGGTTCAAAAATAAACATATCCAGGTGTTAGAATGGCCAAGTCAAAGTCCAGACCTGAATCCAATCGAGAATCTGTGGAAAGAACTGAAAACTGCTGTTCACAAATGCTCTCCATCCAACCTCACTGAGCTCGAGCTGTTTTGCAAGGAGGATTGGGAAAAAATGTCAGTCTCTCGATGTGCAAAACTGATAGAGACACACCCCAAGCGACTTACAGCTGTAATCGTAGCAAAAGGTGGCGCTACAAAGTATTAACTTAAGGGGGCTGAATAATTTTGCACGCCCAATGTTTCAGTTTTTGATTTGTTAAAAAAGTTTGAAATATCCAATAAATGTCGTTCCACTTCATGATTGTGTCCCACTTGTTGTTGATTCTTCACAAAAAAAATACAGTTTTATATCTTTATGTTTGAAGCCTGAAATGTGGCAAAAGGTCACAAAGTTCAAGGGGGCCGAATACTTTAGCAAGGCACTGTATGTGGCTAGCTGCCGGCTGAGACTGAGCTTCAGCTGTCTAATGAACAAGTCATCCACCAAACCCCTGAGAGGAGTTAGTTGCTTAGCTTGCTGACTGTGGTTTTGACATATTCTCCTGAGCAGCAGTGTGACAGTGAGAGGTGAGAAGAGCTGTGTGTGTATATGAAGGGAGGGGGTGGCTGAAGATGTCCATTTCCTTTGTGGGCAGTGGCACAAATTAGGTTAGCTAGCTTGGCATGCATTATATCTCAGTGTACAGAGAAAGCGTTTTTGACCATTCTTGATATACAAGGGAAACTGTTCAACGTGAAAAACCCAGCAGCGTTAGAGTTCTTGAAACAAACCAGTGTGTCAGGCACTTGATACCAGACCCCGTTCAAAGGTACTTAAATCGTTAGTCTTGCCAGTTCACCCTCTGTGTGGCACACATACACAACCCATGTCTCAATTGTCTCAAGGCTTAAAAATCCTTCTTTAACCAGTCTTCTCCCCTTCATCTACACTGATTGAAGTGGATTTCACCTGGTTTAACCTGTTCAGTCTATGTCACGGAAAGAGCAGGTGTCCTTAATGTTTTGTCCTCTCAGTGTATGTCTTCCTGTCTGTCTGTCTGTCTTTCCATATCCATCTATCTGTTCATTGTGCAACATGAAACAAACATCTGCACATTCTGATGTCAAACCACAAGATCTGATCTCAGATCTCTCTTCTGGTTCCATCCTCTTTCCTCCAATAAAGAGGTTGGGGCCATGTAACTAATGTAGCCAACCATAAAAATACATTTCTCAAAAAATAACAGTTCCTGTTCTTTTGTTCAGTCTTTATATATTTCTGCAGAATCTTGTCTCCCTTTTTCTCTGTGTGATGTAATCAGACTCACCATACTGGAAGTAGAGCGGTTTGTCAGAAGAACTGTAGTTCGGAGATGGTCAGTGGGACAGAATGGTGAACACCTTGCTCTGTGTGCTACACTGAAAGTACAGTCAATATATTATTTTCTGTACTGTAATGACTTTCTTGGTCTTTGTTGAATCTACTGTGGATACTGTGGTGAAGATGATGCTAGACATTCATTTATTTGATCAAACCTCCGTCTTTATGTTTCATCCTCTTTGTCTCTGTCACTGCTTTTCCTTTCTCAGTCATTTTATTTTAAAGAAATAGGTGATTCAATTGAAATAGGTGAATCAGTTGAAATAGGTGATTCAATTGAAATAGGTGAATCAGTTGAAATAGGTGATTCAATTGAAATAGGTGATTCAGTTGAAATAGGTGATTCAGTTGAAATAGGTGAATCAGTTGAAATAGGTGATTGATACACTATTTATACTGAGTCATTCATGATGTACGTGTCAGTATTCGGTTGTGTTTGTATGCTCTGTGTAGAAAAGTAAAACAAATGTGTTTTATTTGTCTCATGATACTGTAACAAGTATAAGGTAATGAATGGTATTGTGTTGATTGTGTCTATGCAGAGAAACCTGTTCTGAACATCCAGCCCAACAGCACTCTGTACCCTGGAGAGACAGTTACTCTTACCTGTTCAGTAGGGTCTATGCCAATTCCTGACATGTAATCCTTGAAACAATTCCCTGTTTTAGGTCAGTTAGGTCAGTCACCACTTTATTTTAAGAATGTGAAATGTCAGAATAATGGTAGAGATAATTATTTATTTCAGATTTTATTTATTTTATCACATTCCCAGCATGTCAGAAGTTTACATACACTCAATTAGTATTTGGTAGGATTGCTTTTAAATTGTTTAACTTGGGTCAAACGTTTTGGGTAGCCTTCCACAAGCTTCCCACAATGAGTTGGGTGAATTTTGGCCCATTCCTCCTGACAGAGCTGGTGTAACTGAGTCAGCTTTGTAAGGCCTCCTTGCTCACACACGCTTTTTCAGTTCTGCGCACAAATCTTCGATAGGGTTGAGGTCAGGGCTTTGTGATGGCCACTCCAATACCTTGACTTTGTTATCCTTAAGCCATTTTGCCACTACTTTGGAAGTATGCTTGGGGTCACGCTTTTTCAGTTCTGCGCACAAATCTTCAATAGGATTGAGGTCAGGGCTTTGTGATGGCCACTCCAATACCTTGACTTTGTTATCCTTAAGCCATTGTGCCACTACTTTGGAAGTATGCTTGGGGTCACGCTTTTTCAGTTCTGCGCACAAATCTTCGATAGGATTGAGGTCAGGGCTTTGTGATGGCCACTCCAATACCTTGACTTTGATATCCTTAAGCCATTTTGCCACTACTTTGGAAGTATGCTTTGGAAGACCCATTTGCGACCAAGCTTTAACTTCCTGACTGATGTCTTGAGATGTTGCTTCAATATATCCACATAATTCTCCTCCCTCATGATGCAATCTATTTTGTGAAGAGCACCAGTCCCTCCTGCAGCAAAGCACCTCCACAACATAACGCTGCCATCCCCGTCCTTCACAGTTGGGATGGTGTTCTTCGGCTTGCAAGCCTTCCCCTTTTCCTCCAAACATAACGATGGTCATTATGGACAAACAGTTCTATTTGTTTCATCAGACCAGAGGACATTTCTTCATGTGCAGTTGCAAACCGTAGTCTGGCTTTTTTATGGCTGTTTTGGGGCAGTGGCTTCTTACTTTCTGAGCGGCCTTTCAGGTTATGTCGATATAGGACTCGTTTTTACTGTGGATATAGATACTTTTGTACCTGTTTTCTTCCAGCATCTTCACAAGGTCATTTGCTGTTGTTTTGGGATTGATTTGCACTTTTCGCACCAAAGTACGTTCATCTCTAGGAGACAGAACGCGTCTCCTTCCTGAGCAGCATGATGGCTGCATGGTCCCATGGTGTTTATACTTGATTACTATTATTTGTACAGATGAAGGTGGTACCTTCAAGCATTTTAAAATTACTCCGAAGGATGAACCAGACTTGTGGAGGTCTACAATTTTTTTCTGAGGTCTTGGCTGATTTCTTTTGATTTCCCATGATGTCAAGCAAAGAGGCACTGAGTTCGAAGGTAGGCCTTGAAATACATCCACAGGTGCACCTCCAATTGATTCAAATTATGTCATTATTTAGCCTATCAAAAGCTTCTAAAGCCATGACATAATTTTCTGGAATTTTCCAAGCTGTTTAAAGGCACAGTCAACTTAGTGTATGTAAACTTCTGACCCACTGGAATTGTGATATAGTGAATTATAAGTGAAATAATCCGTCTGTAAACAATTTTTGGAAACATTACTTGTGTCATGCACAAAGTAGAGTGGTTGAAAAACAAGTTTTAATGACTCCAACCTAAGTGTATGTAAACTTTCGACTTCAACTGTATATTGGTCATATTGGTCAATGCTCCCAAGTGGAACACAATGGGATTGCCTTGCAGTTCTCCAGCTGTATCCAGAGAAAGCGCACAAGGTTCAATGCATGAGGGCAAGCGGCATGGGATGGGCCATAGAGCCACGCACAGAAGACGGACATAGCCCATCTGATACCCCGCCACACTGGGTCGCACAGAGCAACACTTTAAGGGGCGTTGCACTAATAATGGCACTGACAAAGGAAACGTTCCCGCTGTTCTTAATGCCGGTCTGCACGTTCAAACTAAAACAATGTAACTAATAATGGCATCTTTATGTTTTCGTTAATAAAATAATGATACAAATACTCTTTCAAAATGCCATTGTTTATTTGGTTATGTATCGATAATGAATTACTATGGGAATAAATATCACTGAATTACAGAAATATTTAAACAAAGTTAATGAAGGTAAACAAATTGTTGCTTACTGGAGAATACTCTTTCAAACACACACGGTCACGTTGCACAGCGTCATTATGGCTATTAGCAGGTAGCTGGACAATAAACTTTCCTAGACGGAGGGTAGGGGGAGAATTCTATCGTCAAATGTATTTCTTAGTTCGGTTGGCTGTATAACAACCGGCCGTGATTGCTGCCTGCCATCCAGGACCTCTACACCAGGCGGTGTCAGAGGAAGGCCCTAAAAATTGTCAAAGACCCCAGCCACCCCAGTCATAGACTGTTCTCTCTTCTACCGCATGGCAAGCGGTACCGGAGTGCTAAGTCTAGGACCAGAAGGCTTCTCAACAGTTTTTACCCCCAAGCCATAAGACTCCTGAACAGGTAATCAAATGGCTACCCGGACTATTTGCATTGTGTGCCCCCCAACCCCTCTTTTACGCTGCTGGTACTCTCTGTTTATCATATATGCATAGTCACTTCAACTATATCTACATGTACATACTACCTCAATCAGCCTGACTAACCGTTTTCTGTACATAGCCTCGCTACTGTTATTTTCAACTGTCATTTTACTGTTGTTTTCATTTCCTTACTTACCTATTGTTCACCTAATACCTTTTTTTTGTACTATTGGTTCGAGCCTGTAAGTAAGCATTTCACTGTGACAAATAAACGTTGATTTGATTTGATTTGTTGCAATTTCACTTTAATCCACCAGAAAAGACAAAACAAATAATACAACAAAAAGTATTATTGTTATTATTACGTATCACATCCGACTGTGATTGGGAGTCCTTCAGGGTGGCGCACAATTGGCCCAGCGTTTCTCTCCCTCTAAAAACAGCAATTCATGGTTTGGCCTTTACAAATACTATTTTGGCATTTATTCAGATTACAATCGCTCATTTTTTTTTTTTTAAACGAAATAACCTCAACAATAAACAATAACAATAACAACAATAAATATTGTTATATATTATCAAGTTGATGGCACAGTCATATACTGTAGCGGCACCTATATAAAGCTGAGAGACTCACTCATTCATGGCTTTGGATGAAAATAAATAACCACCTACATTCTTTCTGATAGTCTTTAATAAAGAAATGTTTTGGTTATCCTGACCTTGACACCATGTAAAGTATTATAATAGTCCATTATGGCTGTTTGCAGGACAATATACCGTTACCAACACCTCTCTGTATTTTGATACTTTGTGGATGGGGCCTCCCCAGTGGCGCAGCTGTCTAATCAAATCAAATCAAATGTTATTTGTCATATACACATGGTTAGCAGATGTTAATGTGAATGTAGCGAAATGCTTGTGCTTCTAATTCTGACAATGCAGTAATAACCAACGAGTAATCTAACCTAACAATTCCAAAACCACTACCTTATACACACAAGTGTAAAGAATATGTACATAAAGAATATGTACATAAAGATATATGAATGAGTGATGGTACAGAACGGCATAGGCAAGATGCAGTAGATGGTATCGAGGACAGTATATACATATGAGATGAGTAATGTAGGGTATGTAAACATTATATTAAGTAGCATTGTTTGAAGTGGCTAGTGATATATTTTTACATCAATTTCTATCAATCTCCATTATTAAATTGGCTGGAGTTGAGTCAGTATGTTGGAAGCAGCCACTCAATGTTAGTGGTGGCTGTTTAACAGTCTGATGGCCTTGAGATAGAAGCTGTTTTTCAGTCTCTCGGTCCCTGCTTTGATGCACCTGTACTGACCTCACCTTCTGGATGATAGCGGGGTGAACAGGCAGTGGCTCGGGTGGTTGTTGTCCTTGATGACCTTTATGGCCTTTCTGTGACATCGGGTGGTGTAGGTGTCCTGGAGGGCAGGTAATTTGCCCCCGGTGATGCGTTGTGCAGACCTCACTACCCTCTGGAGAGCCTTACGGTTGTGGGAGGAGCAGTTGCCGTACCAGGCGGTGATACAGCACGACAGGATGCTCTCAATTGTGCATCTGAAGAAGTTTGTGAGTGCTTTTGGTGACAAGCCAAATTTCTTCAGCCTCCTGAGGTTGAAGGGGCGCTGCTGCACCTTCTTCACCACTCTGTCTGTGTGGGTGGACCAATTCAGTTTGTCCGTGATGTGTACGCCGAGGAACTTAAAACTTACTACCCTCTCCACCGCATCGCAATGCAAAATGCGTTGCTACAGATACCCGTGCCGGTCTCCACCGGGAGACCCATGAGGCAGCTTTTGGTTTTAATTTAGAATCCTCCAATCCTCTATATATAATTATTGGCGGAGAGTCACGTCATATTTTTCGATACACTGTAGGCCTTCCGTAGGCTACATGAGTCTCACTAGTGTTGAGTAATGTGCTGTTAAAAGTGGTCTGTATTATTTATTTAAATTGATTCCCAATAGGATTTGAAGCAATAGCAAAAACTATTTTAGCATCGTTACGCCATTCTCTGATACAAGCAAGGGGACTGTTCTTGATAAATCAATGAGATTTTTATGTTGACTGAAAGGACCAGATACACACACACATGAAAAATACATTATCCTGATACACATCTCATAAACAACACACTAACAAATACATATCTATGTAGACAGTTTTTAACTAAATGTGTCCCTCAGAACCATCTGAGTAATGAATAAGTTAGCTAGCTGACTGTGGTTTTGACACATGCTATTACTGAGCAGTAGTGTGTGTGTGAAGAGAGAGGGTGAGGAGAGGGAAAGAGGTGGGGGTGAAGATGTCTATTTGGGCTAAGTGGAACAACTGAGGTTAGCACCCTAGGCTTGAAGGGAGGCCTATAGTAAGTATCTATCTAGCTATCTATCTGTGCATTGTGGGTGGAGAGATGAAACAACCATCTGCACATTCTGATATCAAACTACAAGCTCTGATCTCATCTCAGGTATCTATTCTCATTTCACCCTCCTTTTATCCAATAAAGAGGAAGGAACCAGTGTGAGTCCATGTAGCGAATCACAAGACGTTTGTCAGAAAATAAACTCGCAAGCAACTGTTACTCTTTTTTTTCACAGTCTTTGTACATTTCTGTAGAATGCTTCTCTCTATTTCTCTGTGTGACGGTAAAGAGGCGTGAACTAATCGATCTGTCATCATATAGGAAGTAGAGGGGTTTGTCAGAAGAACTGTAGTTCAGAGTTCCAGCAGGACAGAATGGAGTCCACCTTGATCTGTGTGTTACTCTGTAAGTACTGAGTGAGTGTGTTTGTGTATGAACAATAATTACCTGATTAATTAACTAAGCCTTTGATGGAAATAAGGATTAAGACAATCATGTAAATTAAGACAGTTTCATGTTTTAGCTTTTTAGTGTGTTTTGTACCTTATTGATAAAACAGTGCAAATACTTATTAGTAAATTACACTAAAGTTGGATAGCAGCAAATATGGTGTAGGTCTACAGATGAAGGATCTTAATTTGGTCACTCTTTTGTTGCTAAGAATTGTCATTAACCACAGGAAATGCAGATTTTAACAGTATTGCACTTTTCATGTCGCCTAATTTTGGCCAGCTAATATCCTAACCACCAATCAAGCAACATGTTGGACTAAATGTTTAAATCTGGTTGCTGCAGGATTATTTTGCTGTGAACATATAGTTTAATTTAAGATCATATATCTGTATATGAGGTGGGGGTGGATGACCACCCTACACTGAAGTAGCATCTCTATGAGAACCTGAGCTTGTAGAGCAGATGGTGTGGTGGTGTGGTGAGCATTTAACCAGGTCACCACTCAGGAAATAAAGAGTAGCTCTAACTCAGTGGTTACTAAATGTGCTGTCAATGACGATGAATGCAAAATGCTATATTTGTTGGATGTGTTCTAGTATCAAGTTGTGAATATTGTAAATGGTTGAGAGTTCCGCCTCTACAGATATAGTAAACTGTACTAAGAGATTGATGAGTGTTGACAAGCTATACCTCATGGTGCTATGGACAAAAGAGACTATCAAGACTGAAGACTAACAATGCTATTCATAAGGTTGTCTTCAGCTAACGTGGTACTGTCTAGCTAGGCTATTAACCAACTAGGTGAACACTAGCTAGCTAGCACCAAAAGCTCACGGCTAATCATCGAATTGCACACGGTTCAGCAATGCTTTTCCCCCAAAGTTATTATGGGCCCTGTACCCCATGGAAAACAAACATTCTCAGGCAGCTCTCGATCAAGTCCAGTGAGTTTTGTAAGGTTTTACTGAGTAACGGCCTGTGCTGAGTTTAAGCCACACTCCTAGTCCTCACGGCTAATGAAAGCTAGCTAACCGCCGTCTGGGTATAGCCATTTTAGCCGTTGTATTTAGTTCGCCTTGCATTGAGTTGCTTTGTGCCTACTAACTGAACCAGACCCACTTTGTGGGGATTCGGTCCACTTGAGTTATTTTGCTTCAAGTGCTTGTTTGATGTCACCTCTTTGACGCCACTACCTCTGGTGAGCACGAGTCACCTGGCACCTGATGCACACTAATTACTGTCTACTATTACCAGTTCTGATTTAGGCATGTAAATATTGGTGGGGCCCCAAAAAAAGTGGGATGCATGCCAGCAAATCCACTACACAACACAACACTAAACAATACATTAATTGCACTATAACGGTGACAAACGTACCCCACAAACTGTTAGGGCCAAAAATAAAGCTGTCCCAACAGCAGAGTCACAACAGCAGTCACAACACCTTACCACTGCTACACCTGGCTATCAGCGTAGCCTTGTCTGGCAGCGAAATAGTTCATTCAGCCTCATTTACTGCCTTTTAAAAAAACATAGCTGATATGGCTTACTTGCTTAAACAAATGGTGTCTACTGACAATTGAGATTTATGAACTATAGCATAAGGGGACGACAAGTGGATAAGAGGCAATCCGCAATTTCGATTAAGACATTAATGAGTGAGCTAAGATGGACGTAGTCTATATAACTATTTGTTCAGCACTTTTGAAATGTAGTGACAGAATTCAGAACATGAGCCGTACATACAGCGTTCTCCCTGTACACCAAGTCAGAACCGTAGGACAAATAAAGGGGGCATATAAGCAGACAATGAAAGCTCTTACAATATTCGATGATTACATTTCTCAAAAACAGGTTATAGGCTACATGTGCACCACCAAGTCACAACAGTAGATGAAATTAAGAGGTGAAAATGGACCACATTATTAGGGTGATCCACATGTTCTTCAAACAGCTTACTACACAACATACACTTAGTATTACTTTCTTAGCTACAGTATACATATATCCCTGTCATATTACATAATTTATGCAGCAGCATACAATGCATTTTTGGACTCACCTTGTTGTGCTGTGTTCACTTGAACAGGAAGCTGGCGTGGCGGTCCTTCGTGGACAAATTTTGTCATCAATCTTTGTCATCAAAGTCTGGCATTCTCTGGATTTATGGTGCTTTCAAGACAACTGGGAACTCTGGAAAAAAAAGGTTGAATAATGATGACATCAGTGATCTTCGAGTCGTAGCTCTAGAAAGAGGCCAGAGTTGGATGAAAGTTCAAAACGTATAGTCCCAGTCGTAGCTTGATTTTCCAGTGTTCCCAATTGTCTTAAACTCACTATAGTCAGATTTTGCAGTTCTGAGTTAACAGTTGCTTTGATCAAGGCACAAATCATGCTTCATTGACAGCATGGCCACTGTTGATTGTTTATCATTTTAAACTAGGAAAATAGACCCCTAGTCTTAGACTTGGGACCATTGCTTTGCAATGCTTGCAGATAAATTTGCGATTTTCAACTTGTGTAATGTTTATCTCCAAAGGCCGATGAGCACCGGCACGTTTTATCTATAATTTCTCTTCATTATTTCTCTTCAGATGACAAGGATTAAAAAGGATATGCCAGTAGATTGTCAAGTTGATTCATGATGATGACTGCTACCTAAGATTTTGAAAGGATTAGTCCAATCAAAGCTACTGTACATGATTTGACGTCATTTTATCTGTGTCCAATGACCTTGAGGCTTCTTGGATGGGCAGTTCTAATGTAACTCTATGGCAGCACCCAAGGGGCTAGAATTTTAGAGCTCTATCCTTAGACTTGGTGGTGAAGTAGTGTCCCCGTGAGTGACAGAACACTGAGCCAATCACAGTGCAACGCTCCGTATTTTCTGCTGGCTTGCCCCACCACCACAGAAAGCACTGAGCTAGGCTGAAACCCCTTCATTTTGGAGCTGCCTTACTCAAGAAAACAAAAAAGAGACCATGGTTGTGGTTGAATACTCAAACTAACCACACTAACCTACTATGTGTGATGTAAATTGAGTATGTAGTATGCTTGTTGGTCATAGTATGGATCAAGTTAGTATGCCAAAAGTTCCCGGATGTCATACTACATTTGCCGAATTACAAAGTATACACGCAGTGGACACTATTTCCGTACTTTTAGGGCCCATAATGCAATTCTTTAGAAAATGGGTGTGGCTTCACAACATTTTCAAATTTGAGGAAAAAGGTGGAAAATATGCAGCCAACAAGTCCAACAAGAGTGGATACAAATTCATAGCTTTAACTAAATATGACAAAGCTAAGACAATGTTGAGAAATGTAGTAAAGTAATGACTTCTCAAATAAGTTACGCTAAACGTTATTTTGGCTGACAATGTGTTGGCTATGCTATGGTTACGAACCACATAGCATATCATAGCACTTCTGTATATTGCGCTGTAACGTACAATTGACCTTATTTTAGTGCCCAAAAAAACGTAATACTTCCAGGTCAAAAGTAATATGAATATCATTGTAAAGTACAATTTCTCCCCTGTCCAGCAAAATCAATGATGAGACCTTCATGCCGCCCGGCTCTGCGTAATTAAAGAAGTCAATGAGCTCTGTCGAGTCTTTTTAAAAATAGCGGCTGGGGAAGCGAAACCTAGTGAAAGGGAAGGGGGAGATAAGCCATGTGGGAAAATAGCTTTTTCACCCGATCTGTCCAACTTATCATCTCTAAAATGTAAATAAAACACTATAAAGAGTTTGTATGTGTCATTGCATACCTATTTGAAGATTTGTGTTGAATTTGAATCTGGCTTTTAGGGCGGCGCTAAAGTTATCTTCAGAAGTAAACAGCTGCTGTCGCGGCTTTTGAGAGTCATGACGGCTTGCAATGATGATGTAAAAATTAATGCATGCAGTTGTACAATTGACTAGATATCCCCCTACCCTGTCCCTTTCTTGTTTTTAATGCACATGTACATTACATAATGACACGTCACAATTTAACAGCGTCTGAGGGCTCAGTCATTTCAACTTTTCTCCAAAACGATCGGGCCATTACCATGTCAATCAACGCTTGGATAGAAACACACCCCAGATGTTGATGCCAACACAGTTGCTACAGTCCCATTAGTTTTCATTGCAGTCTCATTTGAATGTAGCCTCGCAAATTTGTTCGGAATGGGGTTAGTCAACAGTAGGTGACAGCATGTTAGCTAGCTAACAAACTTGTCTACATGCTATCTACCTAAATACCCAACATTTATTGACTTGATTATTCACATCATTCTTAGCTAAGTGGTATAGTCTTTGTGCGTTCTCAATGAACATAAATTAGCTCAGGCTATCTACTCTAATTTTAGAGCACTCTGGTCTGAGTGTGCCAGAGTGCAGAATATTTGGTGTATTTGCGAATGCTTAACACCCGTTGAATATGGCCGGTGTCAGAAAACGTTGGCAAAAAAGTCTCATTAAATTGTTGCCAGCAACACAGTTACAGTCACCAATGCTCTGGATAACATGAAAACAGCCTAACCAGCTCTGCTGTGGTGAGTAAAATGGTCAGAGTAAAGTGTTCTCTCATTTGTGCCTGGAAGTAGCTAGCCAGTTAGCTTGTGATGTGGGCTTCACTGCTGTTGTGATGGTCAGAACGCTCAGATCAACCCTAGTCCTCTGCCAGTGTGCGCTCTGAACGCTCTGACTTTCAGCATCAACTTCCTGTAGACAGGCATGGTGCAACGCTAGTATGCTCAACTGAAAGGATACCGTTCGTTTACAGTATACTTACATGGCTAAATAGTCAACTCAGCAAAAACAAGAAACGTCAATTTTTCAGGACCCTGTCTTTCAAAGACAATTCATAAAAATCCAAATACCTTTACAGATCTTCATTGTAAAGGGTTTAAACACTGTTTCTCATGCTTGTTCAATGAACCAAAAACAATTAATGAACATGTACCTGTGGAACGGTCGTTAAGACACTGAGTTTACAGATGGTAGGCAATAAGGAGGCCTTTCTACTGACTCTGAAAAACACCAAAAGAAAGATGCCCAGGGTCCCTGCTCATCTGCGTGAATGTGCCTTAGGCATACTGCAAGAAGGCTTGAGGACTGCAGATATGGCCAGGGCAATAAATTGCAATGTCCGTACTGTGAGACGCTTAAGACAGCGCTACAGGGAGACAGGACGGACAGCTGATCGTCCTCACAGTGGCAGACCACGTGTAACAACATCTGCACAGGATCTGTACATCCGAACATCATACCTGCGGGACAGGTACATGATGGCAACAACAACTGCCCGAGTTACACCAGGAACGCACAATCCCTCCATCAGTGCTCAAACTGTCCGCAATAGGCTGAGAGAGGCTGGACTGAGGGCTTGTAGGCCTGTTGTAAGGCAGGTCCTCACCAGACATCACCGGCAACAACGTTGCCCATGGGCACAAACCCACCATCGCTGGACCAGACAGGACTGGCAAAAAGTTCTCTTCACTGACAAGTTGCGGTTTTGTCTCACCAGGGGTGATGGTCGGATTCGCGTTTATCGTCGAAGGAATGAGCGTTACACCGAGGCCTGTACTCTGGAGCGGGATCGATTTGGAGGTGGACGGTCAGTCATGGTCTGGTGCGGTGTGTCACAGCATCATCGGACTGAGCTTGTTGTTATTGCAGGCAATCTCAATGCTGTGTATTACAGGGAAGACATCCTCCACCCTCATGTGGTACCCTTCCTGCAGGCTCATCCTGACATGACCCTCCAGCATGACAATGCCACCAGCCATACTGCTCGTTCTGCGCGTGATTTCCTGCAAGACAGGAATGTCAATGTTCTGCCATGGCCAACTAAGAGCCCGAATCTCAATCCCATTGAGCACGTCTGGGACCTGTTGGATCGGAGTGTGAGGGCTAGGATCATTCCCCCCCTGAAATGTCCGGGAACTTGCAGGTGCCTTGGTGGAAGAGTAGGGTAACATCTCACAGCAAGAACTGGCAAATCTGGTGCAGTCCATGAGGAGATGCACTGCAGTACTTAATGCAGCTATTGGCCACACCAGATACTGACTGTGACTTTGGATTTGGACTCCCCCCCCCCCTTTGTTCAGGGACACATTCCATTTCTGTTAGTCACATGTCTGTGGAACTTGTTCAGTTTATGTCTGTTGTTGAATCTTATGTTCATATAAATATTTACACTTTATTAAATAAATGCAGTTGACAGTAAGAGGACGTTTCTTTTTTTTGTTTATATAGCATGTAGTATGTACTCATTAAGTATGTACTATACAGTATGTTAGTATGGGTTTTCGGACACAGCCCACGTTTGTATGCGGCTTTATTAACTGAATTATGTATTTTTTACAATTTTTGCAAACTGATATATGACACATTAATGCCAAAATAACATGCGAAACAAGAAAAAAATGTGAGGCTCATAACAGGTTCTGCCCCACATTGTTAGGCCTGTCCAGTACTTTAAAAATATCCTCTCCTGTTGTCCTGGTTTCCAGTGGTTTGCAGAAGTGGATGTCTTCTTTAATTGACCCCCCCCATAACCGTAACGGACATAAACCAGGAGCTGTGCCAGGCCCGCCACATCTGTTGACTCATCCAGCTGTAACGCAACAAATGTAGAATTACTGATGCTAGCATTGGATGTGCTCGTGGAAGCAGAACAATGTGTCGTCGACAGGTGCAGGTGTAGTACTGTTCGTAGATATACTACCAGTATAGCTGCTATGTGTCTCTGGATGTGGGCCTTACTTTAACCATTTATCAATGTCAAACAGAATGAGCAGCAGCTACGTTTGTCTACATACGGACCGTTAGTGGAATGCCCGCGAGAGAGTAAATGTTCATGTGGACGTGGATGTTATGTGGACTCGGATGTTAATTATTTGACTAGGCTACCTGTATTTGACATTGTGTTGTTATTTCGCTGAACACTAGATGGTTTCATTTAATTTTTGGCAGTGAAACGAGGCTACACAGGCGAGAAAAACACCTCACCCAAATGTATAGCCCGTTGGACAACATAAATGGACTGTTTGAAAATGTGAGGAAAAATCCCCCAAAAATTGGGCGTACCCCCGACGGCATTGTGCGTATCCCTGTTTGGGAATACCTGGTTAACACTTTGTTCAGTCACCTGATGTTTTAAAGAGACAGTGTACAATTTTCAATGTAATGCAACTCAATAGGAAAATAGTGTTTTTACACAATGTAGAATCCTAATATTCCAGAAAGTATTGCAATTTCAATGACAGGTATTCATATACACATTTTAGCTTTTATAATAAACCAATGTCTTTACAGTGTTACATATTAGTTTCCAGGGCACAATATGTGCTTCAAAAGTAGCTGGAATTCATATATGAGCTGTATATCAATCAATATAACACACTATTTTCTGGTGCTCCTAAATTTCATGTGGTGCTCCTAACTTTTTGAGAGCACCAGTGTTACCTGCATGCTATTGTCACGAAGGGTTAATACTGTACCATAGCGAACAAAGAAATTGTCTATCCTCTATCAAGGCACAAGGCGAGACCCAGATGCAGACACAGGAGGCAGATGGTTGGAGTCTTACAATGTTTAATAATACAAGGGGTAGGCAAGAGAATGGTCGTGTACAGGCTAAAGGTCAAAACCAGATCAGAGTCCAGGAGGTACAGAGTGGCAGACAGGCTCGTGGTCAAGGCAGGCAGAATAGTCAGGCAGGCGGGTACAGAGTCCAGAAACAGGCAAGGGTCAAAACCGGGAGGACTAGAAAAAGGAGTGCTGGAAAACCAAGCTGGTTGACTTGACTAAACATACAAGACAAACTGGCACAGAGAGACAGGAAACACAGGGATAAATACACTGGGGAAAATAAGCGACAATCACAGGAACAGGTGAAACAGATCAGGGCGTGACAATCCTCACCTGGATGCTTTATCCCTCGGGGCAGAGCCGGGGAGAAAAGTTAAAGAAAAGAGAAAAGTAAGAAGGGAAAAAGACAAGCTATTGGAGAAGAGTGGCTCTTAAGTACACTCTCTGTTTTATTCTTGTTGACTTTCTCTTGGAGAAGAGTGTCAGCCCCGTATGTACACTCTCTGTTTTATTCTTGTTGACTTTCTCTTGGAGAAGAGTGTCAGCCCCGTATGTACACTCTGTTTTATTCTTGTTGACTTTCTCTTGGAGAAGAGTGTCAGCCCCGTATGTACACTCTCTGTTTTATTCTTGTTGACTTTCTCTTGGAGAAGAGTGTCAGCCCCGTATGTACACTCTCTGTTTTATTCTTGTTGACTTTCTCTTGGAGAAGAGTGTCAGCCCCGTATGGACACTCTCTGTTTTACACTTGTTGACTTTCTCTTGGAGAAGAGTGTCATCTCCTTATGTACACTCTCTGTTTTAGTGTTGACTTTCTCTTGGAGAAGAGTGTCAGCCCCCTATGTACACTCTCTGTTTTAGTGTTGACTTTCTCTTGGAGAAGAGTGTCATCTCCTTATGTACACTCTCTGTTTTAGTGTTGAATTTCTTTTGGAGAAGTGGTATGACAAAACAGATTGTTCCTTCCTACTCTCTGTTATCCATGGTCCTATGCTCCTTGCAGAATCTTTTGTACGGAGAGAAAGTTCACTGTTGTTAAGGTCCTTTAGTGAAAGACAGTGCAACAGTTTATCCACAGCTGTTGTGTTGTCTCTAAGGACACACGCGTGCAAGCGTACATGCATGTGTGTGTGTGTATGTGCGGGTGGATGCATGTAACTGTGTACACGTGTGTGTTTGTTAAGTGGGGGGAGGCTGAAGTTGTTAAATTTACTTGGTGATCAGTGGAACAACTGAAATTAGTTGGGTAGGCTTGAAACCTGACAACTTAGCAAAGGGCCTATAAGCATCTGTTCTATTCTCGTTCCATCCTCTTTTCCTCCAGTAAAGAGGAAGGAACCAGTGTGACATCATGCAGTGTGGGGCCATACAGAGAAGTTGGTCAGAAAATAAACACGCCTTTAAACACTACTATTTTCTCACAGTCTTTGTTCATTTCTGTAGAATGAGTTAGTGTGTTTGTGTGTGAACACTAATGACCTGATTTACTAAGACTTTGATGGACAAAAGGAATAAAACATGAATGAAAATTAAGACAGTTCTATGCTTTAGCTTTTTGGTTTTATTCCTTGTTGATTAAACAGTGCAAATAATTATTAGTAAATTATACTAAAATGATATTGCAGGACATGGTAAGTCTCTGGCCTTTTAAAGCTGCAGTCCGTAATTGAAACTACCACAAAACGGCCACCCTGCCACTTGTTGTGTTATACAGCTGAGGATTGTTGCTAGGGGAATTCATTCATGTACAATGTTTGTTTACACTGATATTGTGAACAAACAGTCATAAAATAACAGTATATTCTGTGTTATATTTTGAATTTATATATCGCTTTTTAACCAACTGAGGTACTCAAAGCGCTTTACATAGTAGGGGGAAACTCACCTCTTCCACTAGCAATGTGTTGCACCCACCTGGGTGATGCAAGACAACCATTTCTGTGTCAGAACTCTCACCACACATCAGCTATTAGGTGGAGAGGTGACGATAGAGTGCCTTCAGAAAGTATTCATAACCCTTGACTAATTTCACATTTTGTTGTGTTACAGCCTGAATTCAAGATGTATTAAATTGTTTCTTTTTCTCACCCATCTACACACAATACCCATAATGACAAAGTGAAACATGTTTTTAGAAATGTTTGCAAGTCTATTGAAAATGAAATACAGAAATATCTCACATAATTATTCACACCCCTGAGTCATTACTTTATAGAATCAACTTTGATAGTGATTACAGCTGTGAGTTTTTCTGGGTAAGCCTCTAAGAGCTTTCCACACCTGGACAGCGCAATATTTGCTGATTACTCTTTTAAAATGATTCAAGCTCTGTCAAATTGGCTGTTGATCATTGCTAGACAACCATTTTCAGATCTTGCCATAGATTTTCAAGTAAAGTCAAAACTGTAACTCAGCCACTCAAGAACATTGACTATATTCGTGGTAAGCAACTTGTAGATTTGGCCGTGTGTATTAGGTTATTGTCCTGCTGAACTGTGAATTCATCTCCTAGGTTTGGTCGAAAGCAGACAACTAGGTTCTCTCTAGGATTTTTCCTGTGCTTAACTCAGTTTATTTTTGATTGCAAGCATACCCATAACATAATGCAGTCACCTGTAACGGTTGTCGTCGTCTGATGAGGAAGAATCGGACCAAAGAATAACAAAGTGCAAAACGAAACCGAAACAGTCCTGTCAGGTGCAGAACAGTAAACAGAAAACAACTTCCCACAAAACATAGGTGGGGAAAAAGCTACCTAAGTATGGTTCCCAATCAGAGACAACGATAGTCAGCTGTCCCTGACTGAGAACCTGTCACGCCCTGACCATAGTTTACTTTGTATTTTCTATGTTTTGATTGGTCAGGGTGTGATCTGAGTGGGCATTCTATGTTTCATGTCTTGTTTGTCTATTTCTATGTTCAGCCTGATATGGTTCTCAGTCAGAGGCAGGTGTTCGTCATTGTCTCTGATTGGGAACCATATTTAGGTAGCCTGGGGTTCACTGTGTGTTTGTGGGTGATTGTTCCTGTCTATGTGTTTTTCACCAGATAGGCTGTTTTAGGTTTTCGTTACGTTTTGTTTTGTAGTATTGTATTGGAGATTCGTGTTTCGTATTATTAATAAACATGGATCGTAAACCACACGCTGCATTTTGGTCCGACTCTCCTTCTCATAAAGAAAACCGTTACAGAATCACCCACCACCAACGGACCAAGCAGCGTGTCAACAGGCAGCAGCAGCAGCGTAAAGAGGAATGGACATGGGAGGACGTTTTGGATGGCAAGGGCTGTTACACTTGGGAGGAGATACTGGCTGGAAGAGATCGCCTCCCATGGGAACAGGTGGAGGCACTTAGGAGAGCAGAGGCAGCCGGAGAGAGGAGCCGGCGATATGAGGGAACACGGCTGGCAAGGAAGCCCGAGAGGCAGCCCCAAAAATTTCTTGGGGGGGGGCTAACAGGGAGTATGGCTACGCCAGGTAGGAGACCTGGGCAGACTCCCTGTGCTTACCGGGGGGCTAGAGAGACCGGACAGGCACCGTGTTATGCAGTGGTGCGCACGGTGTCTCCAGTGCGGGTGCATAGCCCGGTGCGGTATATTCCAGCTCCGCGTGTCGGCCGGGCTAGATTGAGCGTCGAGCCTAATGCCATGAAGCCGGCTCTACGCAGCTGGTCCCCAGTGCGTCTCCTTGGGCCGGTTTACATGGCACCAGCCTTGCGCTCGGTTTCTCCGGTTCGCCTGCATAGTCCAGTGCGGGCTATTCCACCTCGCCGCACTGGCAGGGCGACCGTGAGCATTCAACCAGGTAAGGTTGGGCAGGCTCGGTGCTCAAGAGCTCCAGTGCACCTGCACGGTCCGGTTTTTCCAGTACCACCTCCACACCCCAGCCCTCCGGTAGCAGCTCCCCGCACCAGGCTTCCTGTGCGTGTCCTCGGCCCAGTACCACCAGTGCCAGCACCACGCATCAGGCCTACAGTGCGCCTCGCCTGTTTAGCGCTGTCGGAGCCTTCCTCCTCTCCAGCGCTGTCGGAGTCTCTCACCTGTTCAGCGCTGCCAGAGCCTTCCTCCTCTTCAGCGCTGTTGGAGTCTCCCGCCGGTTTAGCGCTGTCAGAGCTTTCCGCCTCTACAGCGTTGCCGGAGTCTCCCGCCTGTTCAGAACTGCCAGTTAGCATAGAGCTGCCAGTTAGCATAGAGCTGCCAGTTAGCATAGAGCTGCCAGTTAGCATAGAGCTGCCAGTTAGCATAGAGCTGCCAGTTAGCATAGAGCTGCCAGTTAGCATAGAGCTGCCAGTCTGCAAGGAGCTGCCAGTCTGCAAGGAGCTGCCAGTCAGCAAGGAGCTGCCAGTCTGCAAGGAGCTGCCAGTCTGCAAGGAGCTGCCAGTCTGCAAGGAGCCGCCAGAGCTGCCTGTCTGCAGGATGCCGCCAAAGCTGCCAGTCTGCAAGGAGCCGCCAGAGCTGCCAGTCTGCAAGGAGCCGCCAGAGCTGCCAGTCTGCATGGAGCAGCCAGGGCCGCCAGTCAGCATGGAGCAGCCAGGGCCGCCAGTCAGCATGGAGCAGCCAGGGCCGCCAGTCAGCATGGAGCAGCCAGGGCCGCCAGTCAGCATGGAGCAGCCAGTCAGCATGGAGCAGCCAGTCAGCATGGAGCAGTCAGTCAGCATGGAGCAGCCAGAGCAGCCAGAGCTGCCAGTCAGCATGGAGCAGCCAGTCAGCATGGAGCAGCCAGAGCTGCCAGTCATCATGGAGCAGCCAGTCAGCATGGAGCAGCCAGAGCTGCCAGTCAGCATGGAGCAGCCAGAGCAGTCTGCCAGCATGGAGCAGCCAGAGCTGCCAGTCAGCATGGAGCAGCCAGAGCAGCCAGTCTGTGTCGACCAGTCTCTTCCAGATCTGCCAGTCGTCCAGATTCTTCCAGATCTGCCCGTCGTCCAGACTCTTCCAGATCTGCTAGTCGTCCAGACTCTTCCAGATCTGCCAGTCGTCCAGACTCTTCCAGATCTGCCAGTCGTCCAGACTCTTCCAGATCTGCCAGTCGTCCAGACTCTTCCAGATCTGCCAGTCGTCCAGACTCTTCCAGATCTGCCAGTCGTCCAGATTCTCCCAGATCTGCCAGTCGTCCAGATTCTCCCAGATCTGCCAGTCGTCCAGATTCTCCCAGATCTGCCAGTCGTCCAGATTCTCCCAGATCTGCCAGTCGTCCAGATTCTCCCAGATTTGCCAGTCGTCCAGATTCTCCCAGATCTGCCAGTCGTCCAGATTCTCCCAGATCTGCCAGTCGTCCAGATTCTCCCAGAACCGCCAGCCAGCCAGGTTCTGGTAGTTTCTACTACCTGCCTGGGCTTCCTCTCAGTGCTGAGCTTCTTCTCAGTGCTGAGCTTCCTCTCAGTGCTGAGCTACCCATCTGTCCCGAGTTACCTCTGTCCCGAGCTGTCCCTCTGTCCCATGTTATCATTGTGGTGGGTAACCTATTTAGGGACGTTTAGGAGGGGGATTAAAACTGTCATGGAGTGGGGTCCACGTCCAGCGCCAGAGCCGCCACCGCGGACAGATGCCCACCCAGACCCTCCCCTATAGGTTCAGGTTTTGCGGCCGGAGTCCGCACCTTGGGGGGGGGGTACTGTCACGCCCTGACCATAGTTTACTTTGTATTTTCTATGTTTTGATTGGTCAGGGTGTGATCTGAGTGGGCATTCTATGTTTCATGTCTTGTTTGTCTATTTCTATGTTCAGCCTGATATGGTTCTCAGTCAGAGGCAGGTGTTCGTCATTGTCTCTGATTGGGAACCATATTTAGGTAGCCTGGGGTTCACTGTGTGTTTGTGGGTGATTGTTCCTGTCTATGTGTTTTTCACCAGATAGGCTGTTTTAGGTTTTCGTTACGTTTTGTTTTGTAGTATTGTATTGGAGATTCGTGTTTCGTATTATTAATAAACATGGATCGTAAACCACACGCTGCATTTTGGTCTGACTCTCCTTCTCATAAAGAAAACCGTTACAGAACCATACCCGGCAAAAACGAAAAAAGAAATACAAAACATAGAAAAAAGAACAGAATGCCCACCCCAAATCACACCCTGACCAAACCAAAAGAGAGAAATAAAAAGCTCTCTAAGGTCAGGGCGTGACAGTACCCCCCCCCCCCCCACCCCCACCCCACCCCAAAGGTGTGGACTCCGGCCGCAAAACCTGAACCTATAGGGGATGGTCTGGGTGGGCATTTCTCCACTGTGGAGGCTCTGGTGCGGAACGTAGACCCCACTCAACCTCTGGCTTGGCCCACTTTGGTGGCGCCTCCCGTGCGGGAATCCTCGCTGCCGACCCCGGACCGGGGACCTTCGTAGCGGGCCCCGGACTGGGCACCCTTGTTGTGGGCCCCGGACTGGGCACCCTTGTTGTGGGCCCCGGACTGGGCACCCTTGTTGTGGGCCCCGGACTCGGCACCCTTGTTGGGGGCTCCGGACTGGAGGGCGTCGCTGGAGGCTCCGGACTGGAGGGCAACTCTGGAGGCTCCAGACTGGAGGACGTCGCTGGAGGGAGGAGACGCAGAGACAGCCTGGTGCGTGGGGCTGCCACAGGATGAACCGGGCTGTGGGTGAGCACTGGAGCTCTGGTGCGCAGCCTTGGCACCAATCCTCTAGGCTGAATGCCCACTTTAGCCCGGTCCCTCCAGAGTGCAGGCACAGGTCGAACCGGGTGGTGGGGAGCACTGGAGATCTGTTGCTTACCACTCACACCTCTCCACTTGGCTCAATGCCCACTTTAGCCCGTACGGGCGGAGCGTAGGCATAGGACGAACTGAACAGCCCCAGCGCACCGGAGACACAGTGTACAGATCCGGAGCAGGATACCCTGGGCCGAAATGGCGCACCAGAGATCAAGAGTGCTGAGCAGCCATCCTGGCTGGATGCCAACTCTCGCATGGCACTTGCGGAGGGCTGGCATATAGCGCACCGGGCTATGAGTGTGCCCTGGAGACCGTGCGCTTTACCGCATAACACGGTGCCTGACCAGTAACACGCTGCTTCCGGTAAGCATGGGGAGTTGGCTCAGGTCTATAGCCTGACTCCGCCAATCTCCCCGTGTGCCCCCCTCTCGTGCCTGCTTTGCTGACTCACCTCATATTGCTGCCATTCAGCTTAAGCTGCCTCCAGTTCCTTCTTCGGGCGGCGACATTCTGTCTCCAGGGTCCCTTTCCGTCCAGTATCTCCTCCCATGTCCAGGAGTCCTGAACCCTCTGCTCCTCCATACCACGCTGCTTGGTCCGTTTGAGGTGGGTAGTTCTGTAACGGTTGTCGTAGAATCGGACCAAAGCGCAGAGTGGTAAGTGTTCATGACTTCATTTAGCAACTGAACACCAGAACAAAGATAACAAAGTGCAAAACGAAACCGAAACAGTCCTGTCAGGTGCAGAATACTAAACAGAAAACAACTACCCACAAAACATAGGTGGGGAAAAACCTACCTAAGTATGGTTCCCAATCAGAGACAACGATAGTCAGCTGTCCCTGATTGAGAACCATACCCGGCCAAAACAAAAGAATTACAAAACGTAGAAAAAAGAACATAGAATGCCCACCCAAATCACACCCTGACCAAACCAAAATAGACATAAAAAGCTCTCTAAGGTCAGGGCGTGACATCACCACTTGAAAATATGAAGTGTGGTACTCATTATTAATGTGTTATATTGTATTTGTTCCAACCATAACACTCTGTTTTCAGCACAAAAAAACAGTATTGCTTTGCCACCTTTTTTGCAGAATTACTTTAGTGTGTTGTTGCAAACAGGATGCATGTTGTGGAATATTTGTATTCTGTACAGGCTTCCTGCTTTTCACTCTGTCAATTAGGTTAGTATTGTGGAGTAACTACAATGTTGTTGATCAATCCTCAGTTTTCTCTTATCACATCCATTTAACTCGAACTCTTTAAAAAAAAGTCACCATTGACCTCATGGTGAAATCCCTGAGAAGTTTCCTTCCTCTCAATCAAGTTAGTGAGGAAGGACACCTGTATCTTTCTAGTGACAGGGTGTATTGATACACCATCCAAAGTGACGTTCAAATGGATATTCAAGTCTGCTTTTGTTATTTAGCCCATCTACCCATCTGTGAGAAGCGTTGGAATACCTGGTCTTTGTGATTGAATCTGTGTTACAAATTCACTTCTCAACTGAGGGGCCTTAGAGATAATTGTCTGTGTGGGGTACAGAGATGAGGTTGTCATTCAAAAACCATGTTAAACACTATCATTGCACACAGAGTGAGTCCATGAAACGTGTTATGCGACTTGTTGTGCACAATTCATTTCTGAACTTATTTAGGCTTGCCATAACAAAGGGGTTGAATACTCATTGACTCAAGAAATGTCTGCTTTTCATTTGTAAACATTTTGAAAACATAATTCCAATTTGATATTATGGGATATTGTGTGTAGGTCAGTGACAAAACATCTCAATGTAATCAAATTGAAATTCAGGCTGTAACCCAACAAAATGTAGAAAAAGTCAAGGGGTGTGAATACTTTCTGAAGACACTGTATTATGCCAATTAGAAATAAGGGGGATGATTAGGTGGCTATGATGGAAGGGGGCCAGGTTGGGAATGTTGCCATGACACCAGGGTTAACATCCCTAGTCTTACAATAAGTGACATGGGATTTTTTATAACCACAGAGAGTCAGGACAACCGTTTAACTTCCTATCAATAAGACAGCACCCTAAGCAGGGAAATGTCACCTAGACTGCTCTGGGATCTCCTTTGACCAGAGAGAAGAGTGGCCCCTACTGACCCTCCAACATCACTTCCAGCAGTTTTCCATCCAGAGACAGAATAAGCCCATCCCTGCTTAGCTTCAGAGGAAAGCCAGCAGTGGGATGAAGGGTGGTATGCTATTGGTACTGTAGGTGACAACATGTAAAGTGACATGAGATAACATTAAACTACACGTGAAAATATTTTAGCACGTGAAAACATGATCTCGTGAAATAAATGTGACAACATGGGGAATCAACATTTCATTGTGATACCATGAAACTAAACGTGATAACATTTTCACAACCAAAACAGCAAATCTCGATTTTCAAATTACCAATTTTTTCACATGTGAAAATTTAATTCTACAGAGAGTTAGGTTTTCCCATGTGAATGTTTTTCACACGTGAAATTGTTGCAATTCACATGTGAGGTGGAAATGTCATTTTTCTCTCGTGAAAAGGAGGTGTTAATATTAATTTAATACATTTGAACATATGGTTTCAAGATTTACCTCATGTCTCTTGTTTTCACATGTGAAAATGTCAGCTCAACATGTGAAAACAGTTGTTTCACATGTGAAAATGTCAGCTCAACATGTGAAAACAGTTGTTTCACATGTGAAAATGTCAGCTCAACATGTGAAAACAGTTGTTTCACATGTGAAAATGTCAGCTCAACATGTGAAAACAGTTGTTTCACATGTGAAAATGTCAGCGTGAAAATGTCAGCTCAACATGTGAAAACAGTTGTTTCACATGTGAAAATGTCAGCTCAACATGTGAAAACAGTTGTTTCACATGTGAAAATGTCAGCTCAACATCTGAAAACAGTTGTTTCACATGTGAAAATGTCAGCTCAACATCTGAAAACAGTTGTTTCACATGTGAAAATGTCAGCTCAACATGTGAAAACAGTTGTTTCACATGTGAAAATGTCAGCTCAACATGTGAAAACAGTTGTTTCACATGTGAAAATGTCAGCTCAACATCTGAAAACAGTTGTTTCACATGTGAAAATGTAAGCTCAACATGTGAAAACAGTTGTTTCACATGTGAAAATGTCAGCTCAACATGTGAAAATGTCAGCTCAACATGTGAAAACAGTTGTTTCACATGTGAAAATGTCAGCTCAACATCTGAAAACAGTTGTTTCACATGTGAAAATGTCAGCTCAACATGTGAAAACAGTTGTTTCACATGTGAAAATGTCAGCTCAACATGTGAAAACAGTTGTTTCACATGTGAAAATGTCAGCTCAACATGTGAAAACAGTTGTTTCACATGTGAAAATGTCAGCTCAACATGTGAAAACAGTTGTTTCACATGTGAAAATGTCAGCTCAACATCTGAAAACAGTTGTTTCACATGTGAAAATGTCAGCTCAACATCTGAAAACAGTTGTTTCACATGTGAAAATGTCAGCTCAACATCTGAAAACAGTTGTTTCACATGTGAAAATGTCAGCTCAACATCTGAAAACAGTTGTTTCACATGTGAAAATGTCAGCTCAACATGTGAAAACAGTTGTTTCACATGTGAAAATGTCAGCTCAACATGTGAAAACAGTTGTTTCACATGTGAAAATGTCAGCTCAACATCTGAAAACAGTTGTTTCACATGTGAAAATGTCAGCTCAACATCTGAAAACAGTTGTTTCACATGTGAAAATGTCAGCTCAACATCTGAAAACAGTTGTTTCACATGTGAAAATGTCAGCTCAACATCTGAAAACAGTTGTTTCACATGTGAAAATGTCAGCTCAACATCTGAAAACAGTTGTTTCACATGTGAAAATGTCAGCTCAACATCTGAAAACATCTATTTCACATTAGAAAATGCAATTTTCATGTGAAAGCGCAAGGGATGTAATTAAATGGTGTAGGAGTTAAGGTGAGTGACATGCTGTACATTTGACATGATCACTTCAATATGACCCCACCTGGGATTTGAAACTCAGAACCACTAAATTTGGGGTACGCTGATCTTTCTGCTGCGCTAAAGAGTCTGTACTTCTGCATTCTCAGAAGTCCCCCACAGATGAATTGTTCGTATACATCTCTGCATATTGCAAAATAATGCCATCTGCACTTCTATTTTAGTTATCAGTTAATCTGACTATTCTGTCATCATTGATTTAATATACTGGATTCAGTAATTTGAGGGTTTTCTGTATAATTGTCTAATGTTGGTGGGGCATATTATTCTGTTTTAATGTTACTCCTGAGTAACTATGATAAATATAATAGGTTTTATTGAGTGTATTTTAAACAAAGCTGAGATTTACAGTAAAGTTCAACATTTAGGAATACAGGTGAAATCAGTGCCATGAACCAAGAGATTGTGAGTTTCAATCAAATCACATTTTATTGGTCACATACACATATTTAGCAGATGTTATTGTGGGTGTGGCGAAATGCTTGTGAGGACATGTTGCATTTAGATTAGTTGTTGATTTAGTCACATGCATAAGGTCAAATGTAATTGCAGTGTACAGTGAAATACTTAAACTCTGAGATCCAACAGTTCAGGTGTAAATGAAACAATAATACAAAATAAAAAAATATATACATATTTACAACTTTGACAATGAAAAGTGTAAATGTCCATTAAGGTGTGGGCAGGGTAATTGTCAGTTTCAGGCTGTGATGCAGTTAACATACTAGGCTGTAATGCAGCCCGACAGTATGCTCTTGATGGTGCTCCTGTAGAATACTGTGAGGCCCCTTGGGAAAAGGCCGAATTTCATCAGCCTCCTGAGGCAAAAGAGTTGCTGTCGAGCCCTCCTCACCTTGGTGTCTGTGTGGTTTGACCATTTCAGCTCCTCTAACATATGTACACCAAGGAACTTTGAGGTTTTGACCATCTCCACGGCAACCCCATTGATGAGGATGGGGGCGTGTCCAATCTGGTTCCTCCTGAGGTCCGCAATCAGCTCCTTTATTTTGCTGAAGGTGAGGGAGTGGGTGTTTACCTGGCACTACACCGGCAGAGTGCCTACCTCCTCCGTGTATGGCGTCTCGCCGCTGTTGGTAATCAGGCCTACTACTGTTGTGTCGCCAGTGAACTTGATGATGGAGTTGGAACTGTGTGAGGCCATGCAGTCGTGGGTATACAAGGAGTACAGCAGATGACTGAGGATGCACCCTTGTGGGGCCCCTGTGTTGAGAATCCGTTTGGATGAGGTAATGTTGCGTATCTTCACCACCTGAGGGCTGCCCGTCAGGAAGTCCTGGACCCAGTTGCATAAGGAAGAGTTCAGTCCCAGGTCTGTGAGTTTTCTGGTGAGCTTAGAGGGCACTATGGTATTGACGGTCGAGCTGTAGTCAATGAACAGCATCCTCAGATATGCAATCCTCTTGTCCGGGTGGGTGAGGGCTGCTTGCAGTGAAATGGCGATTGTGTTGTCCGTGGATCTGTCAGGGGCAGTAGAGGAAATGGAGAGGATCGTGTGTGTCGGGGAGGGAGCATGTGATGTAGTCTTTGACAAGCCCCTCAAAGTATTTCATAATGATGGAATTGAGTGCAATGGGTCGGTAGTCATTTAGTTAAGTTACTTTCTCTTTCTTGGTCAAGTGGATATCTAGAATAATAATTATAGTATAAATAAACAATCACAATGTAATCATGTCAAAGTGAGTCACATGAAAGTTGAAAACACTGTGACTGTGACGTTCCGGGAACATCCTAACAGCAAATTTTAGGGCATCACCTGTGAAATGTAATGTTAAAAATATCCACATCTGAAACGTCATATAAAATATCATCACATGTGAAGTGTTCCAAATGTGAAAGGTTATGTGATCATATGTGAAGATCCATGTGCACAGCTCTCACCCAATTGGAAAAGAGGAATGCATATGTTAGGATTGGCAGGACAGAGAAGCTATGTCTGGTTAGACGAGAGGCGGGGGTGTGTGTCCGTTTGTAAATAACAGCTGGTGCACGATTTCTAATATTAAAGAAGTCTCAAGGTTTTGCTCACCTGAGGTAGAGTACCTCATGATAATCTGTAGACCACACTATCTACCAAGAGAGTTCTCATCTATATCATTCGTAGCCATCTATTTACCACCACAAACCGATGTTGGCACTAAGACCATACTCAACAAGCTGTATAAGGACATACGCAAACAAGACAATGTGCATCTAGAAGCAGTGCCCCTAGTGGCCTGGGGACTTTAATGCAGGCAAACTTAAATCAGTTTTACCAGATTTCTACCAGCATGTTGAATGTGCAACCAGAGGAAAAAAACTCTAGGCCACCTTTACTCCATACACAGAGATGCATACAAAGCTCTCCCTCGCCCTCCATTTGACAAATCTGACAATAATTATATCCTCCCGACTCCTGCTTACATGCAAAAACTAAAGCAGGAAGTACCAGTGACTTGCTCCTTACGGAAGTGGTCAGATGACCAATGACATTGAGGAGTATACCACCTCAGTCACCATCTTCATCAATAAGTGCATCGACGACATCGTCCCCACAGTGACCGTACGTACATATCCCAACCTGAAGACATGGATTACAGCGAACATCCACACTGAGCTAAAGGCTAGAGCTGCCGCTTTCATGAAGCGGTACACTAATCCGGACCCTTAAAGAAATCTCACTATGCCCTCAGACGAACCATCAAATAGGCAAAGCGTATAGGGAGGAGGTCAGAGACCTGGCCTGTTCTTTTAATTTGACTATTTATTACTTTAGTTTATTGACTAAATATTTGTTTAACTCTATCTTGAACTGGATTTTTGGTTAAGGGCTTGTAAGTAAGCATTTCACTGTAAGGTCTACTAAACCTGTTGTATTCGGTGCTCGTGACAAATACAATTTGATTTGGTATGTGTAGTGTTCCAAAACATTTGATTTGATGTGGAATCACATGTTTTTTCCTAATGAGGCAATTAAAAGTTATACTCTTTCAGAATGAATGGCTATTATTCATTTAAAAGGGCTAAAATCTTTGTGGAAATTGCAGATTGCACCTTTAAAATAAAGTACAGTAAGTATAGAGTATGTGGTGATCAGTAACATGAATATGGCATGTTATTTATTTAGAGCTAATATTGGTGCAATGTGACTTTCTTTGTTGTAGTGCTGAATACATACATCAACTCTGGACACTCTGAAGATGATGATGGTAGATATTTGTTCTCTTCATCAAGACTCCATCTCTTAATGCTTCATCCTATTTCTTAATTTGTGATTTTTAAAGTTGATTTTGTCTGGACATATTTTGAGTTTTTAGTGTCTCGAAATAACATGTGTATCATGCTGGTTTGATTTTGTGCAGGAGTGGCAAAGGCTGTTCTGACCATACACCCCAACAGCTCCCAGATATTCAGTGGAGAGTCTGTCACTCTCAGATGTGTCATACAGGGGGGAGGAGTCACTGACCGGGAGTACAGATGGTTAACACCCAGTACAGATCAATGTCCGCAGAAAGAACATGTATGTATTATCAGTGCAGCTGAGTTTTCCCACAGTGGTGACTACAGATGTCTGGGTTCACATCAGCAGCAGGATTCTAAATGGAGTGATGCAGTCAGACTGACAGTGACACGTACGTCATCTTATCTCTCATTCACATCTGTGCTTCCATTCTTATAACCACTTGAATTTGGGCACAATTTTAAGGATGCTGTTTAGTTGTTGTAAAAACATCTGTTGTGTGTTTCCTCAGCTCTGCCCAAAGCTGCACTGACTGTGAAGCCAAACCATGTGTTCCCTGGAGAGACAGTTACTCTGATGTGTTCAGTAGGGTCTGACAGTATCTGGAACTATCAGTGGTACAAAGACAGGAATGATAATGTAGTATCACAGTCTGTCAGACACACTATAACAGGAGACACTCTCACCATCAATGGAGCAACAGTGAATGAGGGTCCCTACTGGTGTCAGGGCGAGAGAGAGTCCAGACCCACTTCTTCATCCATCAGTGACCCTGTCACTATCACTGTCAATGGTGAGTAGTGTCATACAGACACTATTTATATTAAGTCAATCATGGACTGTGGGTCAGTATTCATAGTTATGATAGAAATACAAAGACTTATTTCATTAAAGAAGTATGGTGATCATACTTTGGAAAGATTGGTTCTCAAACTACATTTAATCATGATAGATCAGATTCTATGTATGAATCAACTAACTACATTTAATCATGATAGATCAGATTCTATTTATGAATCAACTAACTACATTTAATCATGATAGAGCAGATTCTATGTATGAATCAACTAACTACATTTAATCATGATAGAGCAGATTCTATGTATGACTCAACTAACTATATTTAATCATGATAGATCAGATTCTATGTATGAATCAACTAACTATATTTAATCATGATAGATCAGATTCTATGTATGAATCAACTAACTACATTTAATCATGATGGAGCAGATTCTATGTATGAAACAACTAACTTAATGTGTCTTTCTACAGCTCTGCCTGTGGCCTCAGTGAGTGTCTCTCCTCAGGGTCTCCTCTACTCTGGAGAGACAGTCAGTCTGCAGTGTGTCATACCAGACTACACAGACTGGATGTTTCTCTGGTTCAGAGACAACCAACAGTTTCCCAGTCAGACCAGTAAAAGCATCACATTCCCCATCACTCAGACTGGTCAGTACAGATGTGAAGGGAAGAGGAGAGATCATCCCCGATGGTCACAACCCAGTGAATATGTCACCATAAGTGTCACTGGTAAGTTCCCTACAATTGCTTGTATCACTATATCAGTGTAATATGAAATAGCCAATGTATGTGTCTAATCTCTGTTTCCTCAGCCTTTCCCAAAGCTACACTGACTGTGAAGCCAAACCCGGTGTTCCCTGGAGAGACAGTTACTCTGATGTGTTCAGTTGGGTCTGACAGTATCTGGAGCTATAAGTGGTACAAAGACAGGAATGATAATGTAGTATCCCAGTCTGTCAGACACACTATAACAGGAGACACCCTCACCATCAGTAGAGCTGCTGAGTCTGTCCATGGTCTCTACTGGTGTCAGGGAGAGATCCAGTCCAGATCCATATCATCAATCATCAGTGATCCTGTCACTATCACCCTGAATGGTGAGTAACTACGTTGTGTGTGTTTTTCTTTGTCAAACAGATGGACACTATTTATACTGAGTGCACAAAACATTGAGAACACTGCTCTTTTCATGACATAGACTAAACAGCTGAGACCAATGATCCCTTATTGATGTCACTTGTTAAATCCACTTCAATCTGTGTAGATGAAGGGGAGGAGACCGTTATTAAATAAGGATTTTTAAGCCTTGAGACAATTGAGTCATGGTTTGTGTATGTGTGACATTCAGAAGGTGAATGGGCAAGACAAAAGACTTAAGTGCCTTTGAACGGGGTATGGTAGTAGGTGCCAGGTGCACCGGTTTGTGTCAAGAACTGCAACGTTGCTGGGTTTTTCACACTCAACATTTTCCCATGTATATCTAGAATGTTCCACCACCCAAAAAACATCCAGCCAACTTGACACAACTGTGGGAATTATTGGAGACACCATGGTCCAGTATCCCTGTGGAATGCTTTTGGATCCTTGTAGAGTCCATGCCCCAACAATATGAGGCTGTTCTGGGGGAAAAATGGGTGGGGGGTGCAACTCCATATAAGGAAGGTGTCCTTAATGTTTTGTGCACTCAGGGTATATTGAGTCAATCATGGTCTGTGTGTCAGTATTCTTCGTTATATAACAAAAATATAATCTTTTTTTTTTCTTCTCACAATAAAAGAAATATGGTGATCATATTTTGAAAATATTGGAACATGAACTGCATTTGCCTTAATGTTTGTGTTTTTCTACAGCTCTGCCTGAGGCCTCAGTGAATGTCTCTCCTCAGGGTCTCCTCTACTCTGGAGAGACAGTCAGTCTGCAGTGTGTCATACCAGGCTACACAGACTGGAGGTACTACTGGTACAAAAACAACCAACACTTTCCTCATGAGACCAGTAAAGTCATAGATATCACCATCCCCATCACCCAGACTGGTCAGGCTGGTCAGTACTGGTGTGAAGGGAACAGAGTGTCTAGACCCACATCTTCACAACCAAGTGATCCTGTCACTCTCACTGTAAAAGGTGAGTTACTTTGTTGTGCTTTATTGATGTTGTTGACTATTTATATTGAGTCAATCATGGTCTGTGTGCCAGAATTCTTAGTTACAATGAGCTCTAAAATGATTGGGACAGTGAAACATGTTCTGTTGTTCTGTTAAGCAATAACAAACATGTTAATTTAATACAGTACAGAGTCATTGTTAATACACACACTGTATTCTATTGAGAGGAATCTGTCCTGTACACTGACTCATAAACTTCATGTTTGAACATAAAGGAAAACATTTATATAGAGGTTTCATCTTTGTATCTGTGCCATTATGGTGTCTGTTACAACACGGGCAGCACATCTACATGTTAATGTTGCATGTGCCATAATCTACCAACTATGTTACAGAGGACCACCATGTGGGTAGTGGACACTTCAGGAAAAAGAGTAGAGTTTTGAGATGTATAGACAGCAGGGGGGTTCCAACCCTCAAAGACCCCAAACACTGACATGTATTTGACCAAAACACTGCTACTACTACTATATACTACTCTACTGTATTGTACCCTGCTCTACTGAACTGTACCCTACTCTATTGTACTGTACCCTACTCTACTGAACTCTACCCTACTCTACTGAACTCTACTGAACTGTACCCTACTGAACTGTACCCTACTCTATTGTACCCTACTCTACTGTACTCTACTCTACTCTACTGTACTATACTGTACTGTACCCTACTCTATTGTACTGTACTCTACTGAACTGTCCCAGAGGACTACCATGTGGGTAGTGGACAAGATCACAATTCAGGAAAAAGTGTAGAGTATTGAGATGTATAGCGAACTGGGAGGTTCCTACCCTCCAAGACCCCAAACATTGCCATCTATTTGATCAAAACATGACTACTATATACTACTGTACTGTACCCTACTCTACTGTACTCTAATGTAATGTACCCTACTCTACTGTACTCTAATGTAATGTACCCTACTCTACTGTACCCTACTCTACTGTACTCTAATGTAATGTACCCTACTCTACTGTACTGTACCCTACTCTACTGTACTCTAATGTAATGTACCCTACTCTACTGTACTCTACTGTACTGTACCCTACTCTACTGTACTCTAATGAAATGTACCCTACTCTACTGTACTCTACTGTACTGTACCCTACTCTACTGTACTGTACTGTACCCTACTCTACTATACTGTACCCTACTCTACTGTCCTCTAATGTAATGTACCCTACTCTATTGTACTCTACTGTACTGTACCCTACTCTACTGTACTGTACCCTACTCTACTGTACTGTACCCTACTCTACTGTACCCTGCTCTACTGTACTCTACTGTACTCTACCCTACTCTACTCTACTGTACCCTACTCTACTGTACTCTACTGTACTGTACCCTACTCTACTGTACTGTACCCTACTCTACTGTACTCTACTGTACTGTACCCTACTCTACTGTACTGTACCCTACTCTACTGTACTCTAATGTAATGTACCCTACTCTACTGTCCTCTAATGTAATGTACCCTACTCGATTGTACTCTACTGTACTGTACACTACTCTACTGTACTCTACTGTACTGTACCCTACTCTACTGTACTGTACCCTACTCTACTGTACTGTACCCTACTCTATTGTACTGTACTGTACCCTACTCTACTGTACTGTACCCTACTCTACTGTCCTCTAATGTAATGTAACCTACTCTATTGTACTCTACTGTACTGTACCCTACTCTACTGTACTCTACTGTACCCTATTATACTGTACTGTACCCTACTCTACTGTCCTCTAATGTAATGTACCCTACTCTATTGTACTCTACTGTACTGTACCCTACTCTACTGTACTCTTCTGTACTGTACCTGCCTGTAAGATTGGTGCAATAACTACATTTAATCATTATAGATCAGATTCTATGTATGAATCAACTGACTACATTTAATAATGATAGAGCAGATTCTATGTATGCATCAACTAACTACATTTAATCATTATAGAGCAGATTCTATGTATGAATCAACGAACTACATTTAATCATTATAGAGCAGATTCTATGTATGAATCAACTGACTACATGCGTCTTTCTACAGCTCTGCCTTTGGCCTCAGTGAGTGTCTCTCCTCAGGGTCTCCTCTACTCTGGAGAGACAGTCAGTCTGCAGTGTGTCATACCAGGCTACACAGACTGGAGGTACAACTGGTACAAAAACAACCAACACCTTCCTGATGAGACCAGCAAAGTCATAGATATCACCATCCCCATCACTCTGACTGGTCAGGCTGGTCAGTACTGGTGTGAAGGGAACAGAGTGTCTAGACCCACATCTTCACAACCAAGTGATCCTGTCACTCTCACTGTAAAAGGTGAGTTACTTTGTTGTGCTTTGTTGATGTTGTTGACTATTTATATTGAGTCAATCATGGTCTGTGTGCCAGAATTCTGAGTTACAATGAGCTCTAAAATGATTGGGACAGTGAAACATGTTCTGTTGTTCTGTTAAGCAATAACAAACATGTTAATTTAATACAGTACAGAGTCATTGTTAATACACACACTGTATTCTATTGAGAGGAGTCTGTCCTGTACACTGACTCCTAAACTTCATGTTTGAACATAAAGGAAAACATTTATATAGAGGTTTCATCTTTGTATCTGTGCCATTATGGTGTCTGTTACAACACAAGCAGAACATCTACATGTTAATGTTGCATGTGCCATAATCTACCAACTATGTTACAGAGGACGACCATGTGGGTAGTGGACACTTCAGGAAAAAGAGTAGAGTATTGAGATGTATAGACAACAGGGGGGGTTCCAACCCTCAATGACCCCAAACATTGACATGTATTTGACCAAAACACTAATATACTCTACTGTACTGTACAATACTCTACTGTTCTCTACTGTACTGTACCCTACTCTACTGTAATCTACTGTACTGTACCCTATTCTACTGCAATCTACTGCACTGTACCTTACTGTACTGTACCCTACTCTATTGTACTGTGCTCTCCCGTACTGTACCCTACTCTACTGTACTCTACTGTACTGTACCCTACTCTACTGTACTGTACCCTACTCTACTGTACTGTACCCTACTCTACTGTACTCTACTGTACTGTACCCTACTCTACTGTACTGTAGCCTACTCTATTGTACTGTGCTCTCACGTACTCTACCCTACTGTACCCTAGAGTACAGTACGTACCCTACTCTACTGTACTCTACTATACTGTCCCCTGCTCTACTGTACTCGACAGTACTCTACTGTACTGTACCCTACTCTGCTGTACTCTACTTCACTGTCCCCTGCTCTACTGTACTCTAATGTACTCGACTGAACTCTACTGTACTGTACCCTACTCTATTGTACTGTACTCTACTGAACTGTCCCAGAGGACCACCATGTGGGTAGTGCACAAGTGCACAATTCAGGAAAAAGTGTAGAGTATTGAGATGTATAGCGAACTGGGAGGTTCCTACCCTCCAAGACCCCAAACATTGCCATCTATTTGATCAAAACATGACTACTATATACTACTGTACTGTACTCTACTCTACTGTACTCAACTGTACTGTACCCTACTCTACTGTAATCTACTGTACTGTACCCTACTCTACTGTACCCTACTCTACTGTACTCTACCCTACTCTACTGTAATCTACTGTACTGTACCCTACTCTACTGTAGTCAACTGTACTGTACCCTACTCTATTGTACTCTACTGTACTGTACCCTACTCTACTGTACTCTTCTGTACTGTACCTGCCTGTAAGATTGGTGCTCTAACTACATTTAATCATTATAGATCAGATTCTATGTATGAATCAACTAACTACATTTAATCATGATAGAGCAGATTCTATGTATGAATCAACTAACTACATTTAATCATGATAGAGCAGATTCTATGTATGAATCAACTAACTACATGCGTCTTTCTACAGCTCTGCCTGTGGCCTCAGTGAGTGTCTCTCCTCAGGGTCTCCTCTACTCTGGAGAGACAGTCAGTCTGCAGTGTGTCATACCAGGCTACACAGACTGGAGGTACTACTGGTACAAAAACAACCAACACTTTCCTCATGAGACCAGTAAAGTCATAGATATCACCATCCCCATCACCCAGACTGGTCAGGCTGGTCAGTACTGGTGTGAAGGGAACAGAGTGTCTAGACCCACATCTTCACAACCAAGTGATCCTGTCACTCTCACTGTAAAAGGTGAGTTACTTTGTTGTGCTTTATTGATGTTGTTGACTATTTATATTGAGTCAATCATGGTCTGTGTGCCAGAATTCTTAGTTACAATGAGCTCTAAAATGATTGGGACAGTGAAACATGTTCTGTTGTTCTGTTAAGCAATAACAAACATGTTAATTTAATACAGTACAGAGTCATTGTTAATAAACACACTGTATTCTATTGAGAGGAGTCTGTCCTGTACACTGACTCATAAACTTCATGTTTGAACATAAAGGAAAACATTTATATAGAGGTTTCATCTTTGTATCTGTGCCATTATGGTGTCTGTTACAACACAAGCAGAACATCTACATGTTAATGTTGCATGTGCCATAATCTACCAACTATGTTACAGAGGACCACCATGTGGGTAGTGGACACTTCAGGAAAAAGAGTAGAGTTTTGAGATGTATAGACAGCAGGGGGGTTCCAACCCTCCAAGACTCCAAACATAGACATAAATTTGACCAAAACACTACTAATACTACTATATACTACTCTACTGTACTCTACTGTACTGTACCCTACTCTACTGTCCTCTAATGTACTGTATCCTACTCTACTGTACTCTACTGTACTGTACAATACTCTACTGTACTCTACTCTATTGTACTGTGCTCTACTGTATACCCTACTCTGTTGCACTGTGCTCTACTGAACTGTACCCTACTCTATTGTACTGTGCTCTACTGTATACCCTACTCTGTTGCACTTTTCCCTACTGAACTGTACCCTACTCCCCTGCTCTACTGTACTCAACTGTACTCTACTGTACTGTACCCTACTCTGCTGTACTCTACTTCACTGTCCCCTGCTCTACTGTACTCTACTGTACTCGACTGTACTCTACTGTACTGTACCCTACTCTATTGTACTGTACTCTACTGAACTGTACCCTGCTCTACTGTACTCTACTGAACTGTACCCTACTGAACTGTACCCTACTCTATTGTACCCTACTCCACTGTACTCTACTCTACTCTACTGTACTCTACTGTACTGTACCCTACTCTATTGTACTGTACTCTACTGAACTGTCCCAGAGGACCACCATGTGGGTAGCGCACAAGTGCACAATTCAGGAAAAAGTGTAGAGTATTGAGATGTATAGCGAACTGGGAGGTTCCTACCCTCCAAGACCCCAAACATTGCCATCTATTTGACCAAAACACTACTACTATATACTACTGTACTGTACCCTACTCTACTGTCCTCTAATGTAATGTACCCTACTCTACTGTACTCTACTGTACTCAACTGTACTGTACCCTACTCTACTGTACTCTACTGTACTGTACCCTACTCTACTGTACTCTACTGTACTCAACTGTACTGTACTCTACTCTACTGTACTCTACTGTACTGTACCCTACTCTACTGTACTCTACTCTACTGTACTGTACCCTACTCTACTGTACTCTACTGTACTGTACCCTACTCTTATGTACTCTACTGTACTGTACCCTACTCTACTGTACTCTACTGTACTCAACTGTACTGTACCATACTCTACTGTACTCAACTGTACTGTACCCTACTCTACTGTACTCAACTGTACTGTACCCTGCTCTACTGTACTCTACTGTACTGTACCCTACTCTATTGTACTCTACAGTACTGTACCCTACTCTACTGTACTCTACTGTACTATACCCTACTCTAATGTACTCTACTGTACTGTACACTACTCTACTGTACTCTACTGTACTGTACCTTACTGTACTGTACTCTACTGTACTATACCCTACTCTAATGTACTCGAATGTACTGTACCCTACTCTACTGTACTCTACTGTACTGTACCCTACTCTATTGTACTGTGCTCTACTGAACTGTACCCTACTCTACTGTACCCTACTCTATTGTACTGTGCTCTACTGATCTGTACACTACTTTGTTGCACTGTACTCTTCTGAAGTGTACCCTACTCTATTGTACTGTGCTCTACTGAATTATACCCTACTCTATTGCACTGTGCTTTACTGAACTGTACCCTACTCTATTGTACTGTGCTCTACTGTATACCCTACTCTGTTGCACTGTGCTCTACTGAACTGTACCCTACTCTATTGTACTGTTCTCTACTGTATACCCTACTCTGTTGCACTTTTCCCTACTGAACTGTACCCTACTCTATTGTACTGTGCTCTACTGTATACCCTACTCTGTTGCACTGTGCTCTACTGAACTATACCCTACTCTATTGTACTGTACTCTGCTGAACTGTACCCTACTCTACTGTACTGTAGTTTATTGAACTATACCCTACTCTACTGAACTGTACCCTACTCTATTGTACTGTGCTCTACTGTATACCCTACTCTGTTGCACTGTGCTCTACTGAACTATAAAATACTCTATTGCACTGTGCTCTACTGCACTGTAACCTACTCTATTATACTGAACTCTACTGTACTCTACTAAACTGTTCCCTACTCTAACATACTGTGCTCTACTGAACTATACTATTTTGTACTGTACTCTACTGTGCTCTACTGTACTGTACCCTAGTCTACTGTATTCTACTGTACTGTACCCTACTCTAATGTACTCTACTGTACTGTACCCTACTGTACTGTACTGTACCCTACTGTACTCTACTGTACTCTACCTTACTGTACTGTACCCTACTCTATTGTACTGTGCTCTCCCTTACTGTACCCTATTCTACTATTGTACTGTGCTCTACTGAACTGTACCCTACTCTACTGTACTCTACTGTACTGTACTGTACCCTACTCTATTGTACTGTGCTCTCCCTTACTGTACCCTATTCTACTGTACTCAACTGTACTGTACCCTACTCTATTGTACTGTGCTCTACTGAACTGTACCCTACTCTACTGTACTCTACTGTACTGTGCTGTACTGAACTGTACCCTACTCTATTGTACTGTGCTCTACTGAACTGTACCCTACTATATTGTACTGTACTCTACTGAACTGTACCCTACTCTACTGTACTGTACTCTACTGAACTGTTTTCTGCTGAACTGTACCCTACTCTATTGTACTCTAGTTGACCTTATTGTACTGTTTTCTGCTGAACTCTGCCCTACTCTGTTGTACTGTGTTCTACTGAACTGTACCCTACTCTATTGTACTGTGCTCTACTGTACTGTACCTTAATCTGCTGTGCTCTAATGAACTATACCCTACTCTTTTGTACTGTGCTCTACTGAACTGTACTCTACTCTACTTGAATGTATTGTACTGTGTTCTACTGAACTGTACCCTACTCTGTTGTGCTGTGCTCTACTGAACTCTACCCTACTCTACTGTACTCTACTTGAAGGTATTGTACTGTTCTCTACTGTACTGTACCTTACTGTACTGTACCCTACTCTATTGTACTGTGCTCTACTGAACTGTACCCTACTCTGTTGCACTGTACTCTACTGAAGTGTACCCTACTTTATTGTACTGTGCTCTACTGAACTGTACCCTACTCTATTGTACTGTGCTCTACTGAACTGTACCCTACTCTATTGTACTGTGCTCTACTGTATACCCTACTCTGTTGCACTGTGCTCTACTGAACTATACCCTACTCTGTTGCACTGTGCTCTACTGAACTGTACCCTACTCTATTGTACTGTGCTCTACTGTTCACTACTCTATTATACTGTGCTGTACTGAACTGTACCCTACTCTATTGTACTGTGCTCTACTGAACTGTACCTTACTCTGTGCACTGTACTCTACTGAAGTGTACCCTACTCTGTTGCACTGTGCTCTACTGAACTAGACCTTACTCTATTGCACTGTGCTCTACTGAACTGTACCCTACCCTATTGTACTGTGCTCTACTGTACTCTACTGAACTGTATCCTACACTACTGATCTGTACTCTACTGTACTCTAGTTGAATGTATTGCACTGTAGTCTCCTGAACTATACCTTACTCTACTGTTCTGTGCTCTACTAAACTATACCGATCTCTATTGTACTCTGCTCAACTGTACTGTACACTACTCTATTGTACTGTACTCTACTGAACTGTAGTTTATTGAACTGTACCCTACTACATTGTACTGTGCTCTACTGAACTGTACCCTACTCCATTGTACTGTGCTCTACTGTACTGTACCCTACTCTGTTGTACTGTGCTCTACTGAAACGTTACCCACCCTATTGTACTGTAATTTACTGAACTGAACCGTATTCTGCTGTACTGTGCTCTACTGAACTGTACCCTACCCTATTGTACTATAAACTAATCTACTGTGCTGTGTTCTACTGAACTGTAACCTGCTCTATTGTATTGGTTATATTATGCTTGTGTGTGGCTTCTCGGCCATGGAAACCCATATCATGAAGCTCCCAACAAACATTTATTGTGCTGAGTTTGCTTCTAGAGGCAGTTTGGAACGCAGTAGTTAGTGTTTCAACCGAGGACAGAATTTTTTTACACGCTCTGCACCTCAGCACTCGACGGTCCCTTTCTGTGCGCTTGTGTGGCCTACCATATTAAAGCTGAGCCACTGTGGCTCCTAGACATTTCCACGTCACAATAACAACACTTACAGTTGACTACAGTTAGCTCTAGCATGGTAGAAATTTGACAAACTGACTTGTTAGACAGGTGGCATTCTATGACGGCGTCACATTGAAAGTCACTTAGCTCTTCAGTAAGGCCATTCTACTGCCAATGTTTGTCTATGGAGAGTGCATGGCTGTGTGCTTGATTTTATACATGTCCGCAACGGGTGTGGCTGAAAAAGCCGAATCCACTCATTTGAAAGGGTGTCCACATACTTTTGCATATATAGTTTATATGTCTAAAATAAAAGTTACTGTACTATTTACTGAAGTCAGATCATACTTTGGAAAGAGTGTTGCTCTGACTGCATTTGTCTTCATATAACTGTTTCCACAGCTCTGCCCACGGCCTCAGTGAAGATAGTCACTCCACAGGGTCTCCTCTACCCTGGAGAGACAGTCAGTCTGCAGTGTGACATATCAGACTACACATACTGGACGTACCGCTGGTTCAGAGACAACCATCACCTTCCCAGTCAGACCAGTAAAGCCATAGATATCACCATCCCCATCACCCTGACTGGTCAGGTTGGTCAGTACAGGTGTGTTGGGAGGAGGAGAGATCGGCCCCAGATGTCATATCGCAGCTCAGCTCTCCCCATCATCATCACTGGTGAGGTCACTGTTTGTCTTCAATCTGGGCTTTCTAAATTTAGAGCCAATGAGGGTTCATCTAAATACAGATATATACACTGTAAATTCTAACTGAATGGAGTCAACATATGTCAAATATACTTTTATCACAATGTTACAGCATCAGCTGAATTACCAGCCAGGTATCCAGATGTTTTGTGCATTATTTTCACAGCTCTTCCCAAAACTACTCTGACTGTGAAGCTAAACCCTGTGTTCCCTGGAGAGACAGTTACTCTGACATGTTCAGTAGGGTCTGACAGTAGCAGGGTCTATCAGTAGTACAAAGGCAGGAATGATAATGTAGTGTCCCAGTCTGGTTACAGTAACATTGTAGTCTCTCACATCAGTAGATCTGGGGTCAGTACTGGTGTGAAGGGAACAGAGTGTCTAGACCCACATCTTCACAACCAAGTAATGCTATTATTCTCACTGTAAAAGGTGAGTTACTTTGTGTTTTTGTCATAAAGATGGACACTTTTTCTATTGTGTCAGAATTCTTAGTTAAAGTATTGGGACAGTGATGGGACAGTGTTGTTCTGTGAAGTGTCCAAACTCCAAAGCAATAACAAACACATTGTTAAATTATTTTAGGACAAAGTATTTGTTGATACACATACTGTATTTCTATTGAGAGGAGTCTGTCCTGTACACTGACTCCTAAACTTCATATTTTAACATAAAGGAAAGCATTTGTATAGAGGTTTCATCTTTGTAGCTGTGCATTTATGATGTTTGTTACAACACGGGCAGCACCATTGAGGATATCAAATCAAATCAAATGTATTGATATAGCCCTTCGTACATCAGCTGATATCTCAAAGTGCTGTACAGAAACCCAGCCTAAAACCCTAAACAGCAAGCAATGCAGGTGTTGAAGCACGTTCGCTAGGAAAAACTCCCTAGAAAGGCCAAAATATATGATGAAACCTAGAGAGGAACCAGGCTATGAGGGGTGGCCAGTCCTCTTCTGGCTGTGCCGGGTGGAGATTATAACAGAACATGGCCAAGATGTTCAAATGTTCATAAATTACCAGCATGGTCAAATAAGAGGTCTGGGACAGGTAGCACGTCCGGTGAACAGGTCAGGATTCCATAGCCGCAGGCAGAACAGTTGAAGCTGGAGCAGCAGCACGGCCAGGTGGACTGGGGACAGCAAGGAGTCATCATGCCAGGTAGTCCTGAGGCATGGTCCTAGGGCTCAGGTCCTCCGAGAGAGAGAAAGAAAGAGAGTTTGAGTTTTTATAAAACCTTTATTTTTTACTCAAGTGTTAACATAAATAATGACACACTACCTTTTCAGAAATGAAACAACAAATGTAATTCCTAAACAAAAATAAATACATAACATATACATTCAACTTATTTCATCAGCAAAAAATAATTTCCCCTCCTCTACAAAACAAAGCGCTCCTTCGTAGGCCCACTTCTCCTCAAATAATAGGAGATCTTTTACAGCTGAAAATAACTCAAAATCTACTTTTATTCTTGCTTTCACTAATCCTTTAAAAACACATCTTACATCCTGCCCATATCCCGTTTCTATCTTATGTTTCCTACTCAGAAAAATTGACATCTTAGCTTGTCCCAAAATAAAATTTAACATTTGACATTTTCTTTTCTGTTGTTTACTATATTGAAACCCCAAAATAAACACAGTGTTATTGAAAAACTCCCCTACAGCTTTAAACAAAGATTCCAGCATTTCCAATAGAGGTTTTATCCTCTCACACTCCATAAAACAGTGAAAAATGGTTTCTCTTATATTACAAAAAGGACATCCATCTCTAACATCTGAGTTAATAACAGATACAAAAGCATTAACTGCAATGATGCCATGTAAAACCCTCCATTGCATATCACCAGTACCCTTTTGTAACGGTGGCTTGTACAGTGCTCTCCATGCTGGCTTTACCTTGTCATCAATGCCCAATTTTACCCTCCATGGAGTGTCTTTTCTATTTTTCAATGTATCTTTATTCAACACCTTGACACACCCCCTATACAATTCCTTCCCATTCACCTCAACCAAACCCACCTCCTCCAACCCTCTCAAATCCAGCAATAACGCCTTTCTTTCTGACTCTGGGATATTTGGTGTAATCCCTAGTTTTGGAAATGAGACGTCTTCATCTTGCACATTCTTCTTGTGGCTACTAAGCATACCCCATTCTTCCGCTGACAGAGCCTTCCTACAGCTCCCCAGCATTTGTCCGACAATCCTTTCCGACCTCATCCCCAAATGTTCTGCCACCCGTCTTCCATCCATTAAGGCGGGCCCAGCCATGGCCATTAACTGTCTTAAGGTGATGATTTTCCCCTTCACCAGAATCTTGGAGAAATGTGGAACAGCTGCAGTTGTACAATCCAGTCTTGCCCCATACACCAGAGGTTCCTCCAACAGCCAATCCACTGACTCCGCTGAAGTTCGTCTGGACACCTTCATTATGCTCCACACTCTGAGAAGGCCTCTGTAAAACGGAGGTACTCCCTCCCTAAAAATCTGACTACTATCAACCAGAAATAAAGCCTTCTTTAAACCTAATCCTCCAACCCTCTGTAATATAAGACCTGCCACCCCTCTCCACACCACATTTTCCGGTCCATAAAGCAACCTTTGAATAAACTGAAACCGGAAAGCAGCAGCCCTACTAGCAAGATGTACAAGACCTTGTCCCCCCTCCTCTTTTGACAAATACAAAACACTTTGTGGAACCCAGTGATATTTATCCCAAAAGAAATCCACAATAATTGCCTGTATCTTAGCCAGAAGGCCAGATGGTGGTTCTAGAACTGACAACCGATGCCACAGTGCAGAGGCAATCACATTGTTAACTATAATAGTGTGCCCCCTATATGACATACGAGATAATAACCAACGCCATCTCCTCATCCTCCCTTCCACCATTTCAACCACCCCACTCCAATTTTTTTCCATAGTCCCCTCATTTCCTAGGTACACTCCAAGATACTTAAAACCTCCCTTACACCATTCTAGCCCCCCTGGCAAAGGCATGATCCCTCCAGACCATTATCCAATCTGTAAAGCACAACTCTTTTCCCAATTTACCTTTGCAGAGGATATTCCCGTAAAACGATCAACCATTAGACTCAAGCTATCCACCTCCGCTTGATTTTTCACTAGCACAACTACATCATCAGCATAGGCTGAAAGACGAATAGGAGGAATATCCTCTGAAAGGCACACCCCTGCAATGCGACTTCTAATGCTATTTAGTAGTGGTTCTATAGCAATGGCATATAACATCCCTGTCATAGAACATCCCTGCCTAATACCTCTACACACTTTAAAAGGAGCACTCAAACCACCGTTAACTTTCAATACACTTTCAATGTCACCATATATCACCTTTATCATGGCAATAAAACCAGAGCTGAACCCAAACGCCTCAAACGTGTGCCATAAATATTGATGTTCAACTCGGTCAAATGCCTTTTCCTGATCAATTGAAATTAGACCAGCATCCAACCCAATAGCCCTAGAGACGTCCAAAAAATCACGAATCAGAGAAATGTTATCCCCTATCTGCCTGCCAGGAACACAGTAGGACTGATCCGTATGTATGATTTGCCCCATCACCTCCCTCAGCCTGTTGGACAAAGCCTTTGACAATATCTTATAATCAGTGCACAATAAAGCCACCGGCCTCCAGTTCTTCACCTCCCTCGGGTCACCCTTTTTGGGCAGTAGGGTGAGGACAGCCCTTCTGCAGCTTATTGGTAATGACCCTCCGGTTAAACTATCATTAGCTACTTCTAACCAATCCTCTCCCAACATAGCCCCAAAATACTTAAAAAAGTCAACGGGAAGCCCATCAATGCCTGGTGCCCTTCCATTTTCCATGCCTTTTAATGCAGTGTATAAATCCTGCAAAGACAATGGTTGCTCAAGCTCAACCTGAGCTTCTGCAGTCACCTTTGGGAGCCCATCAAAGAACTGCTGTGTCACTGTTTTGTCCTCTTTGTACTCACACTTGTAGAGCTCAGCATAGAACTCTACTGCCCTCTTTCTAATTTCACTAGGGCTAGTGAGCTCTTGTCCAACAGCTGATTTGAGACAATGAATAATTTTTCTTTGTCCATTCTTTTTCTCTAAACCAAAGAAAAATTTGGATGAGGCATCCATTTCAGATATTCCCTGAAACTTACTTCTCACCAGTGCCCCCTGTGCTCTGATACCCAGCAGGTCTGCCAATGCAGCTTTTCTCCTCTTGAGGGCCTGAGTATCACCTCGATCTCCTGTGGTCTCAACCAACGTCATGAGTTCCACTATTTCAATCTCTAGGGCTTTCATTGATCTGGTGATATCCTTGGTGACATTCCTCGTGTATTGATTACAAAATTGTTGAATCTAGATTTTCCCTATATCCCACCATTGTTGAAGGGATACAAAACTGGCCTTTTGAGACCTCCACCTCTCCCAAAAAAACCTGAAACAGTTCCTGAAGTGAGCATCACTCAATAAAGTTATATTAAAATGCCAGTATGCGCTTTTAGGTTTTACATCGTTAATGAACACCACCTCTGTTATTAAACAATGATCAGAAAATCCCACTGGGGTTATCACACTTGATTTACAGACCTGAGATTGATGCTCAAAAACATAAAACCTATCTAACCTGGCCATAGAGATGATGTTCTCTCTCACATGCGCCCAGGTATACTGCCTTGTTCCTCCATGTTGACTCCGCCAAATATCACACAGTTCATTTGTTACAATAAGGCGTTTTAAAAACGTCCTTGAGGCTATATGAGGTTCTTGGTGATTTCTATCTAAATCGCTAACTGTGCAGTTAAAATCCCCAGCATTAAACAAATAATCTTCTTTGTTACATTTCCCAATGGTATTTGATAATGTCTCTAAAAAACATACTCTCTCAACTGTCACCACTGGGGCATATACATTTATCAGACACATATTGATGTTTTCATACCTTGCTCTAACTTTTAATAACCTCCCCTCAACTACCTCTTCAACCTCATATGACAAAGGCAAAAACCCTTTTGAGAACAAGATAACCACACCCCCACTTTTTGACTACACACCACTGCCCCCCCCCCCCCCCCCCCCCCCCCACTCCTGTTGCCACATAACTTCATTTTCCAAATTACTATGCGTTTCTTGTAGAAAAATTATGTCACTTCCCTTTCCCCTCATTAACTCATACACCATGGCTCTTTTTTTAACATCTCTTGCCCCATATACGTTTAAAGAAGAGATCTTAAAACTGCTCATGGATAATAAAAGAAATACAGAGGAAGATACAGCCACCACATCTCTTTACAGAGTTAAAACTGCAACTGAACTCTTTAATTTTCTTTGGAATTTACATCACTTATCACTCTCGTGACCACTTTCTTGAGTCTAGCAATTTCAGGGCTTTTCAAACCTCCCCCTGTAATTTTTGACATCAGAAACTTTGCTGATTCAATAAACAATTCACGTTCAGGGAAAAAATCAGTTACATTGTAATCCTGCATATATTTCTTCCCTTTTGTCAACTTCAGAAATTGACGTATCTTCTCGATCCCATACCTCCCTTCCATCCCATCTATCTCACTATATTGTTGTGATGCGTCAGATGACTCACTCTCGCTATCCTCCCCAGAAGAAAACTCCATCTCTACAACCTGTTCATCTTCAACTGATTTATCCATCTCTACCTTTCTCTTAGAATTAGACCCTTCACCACCCCTTAAATTCTTCCTTTTACTCCTCGGTATTTTGAAAACATCCGCTTCCTTTTCCGTTATTTCAATCTCCTCTTGACCTCCAATTTCATTTTCCAGCACCACCTCAGCGACGGCAGTCGCAATCTCACCTACTGTTTCCCCTCCCTCTTTGTTCTGATCTACCACAATTGCCCCCGTATACACAATGCCTTCCTCTCCTACTTTTCCAACCACATCTGCCCACCTTCTCTCTTCCACTGCACCCGTAGTATTTTCATCCCTTCGCGGTGGTGCGTTAATTGCACCCGCACTAAAGCTACTACCAGGCTCAGCGCGCTCATTCTCTGGACAACTATGCACCAAATGCCCCTCTCTTCCACATCCAAAACATTTCATTGATTCAGTAGATGCATAGAAGACATAATCAAATCCATCAATCTTAAAACTAAACGCTAAATTCAGTTCATCTCCTTCCTTTTTTAAAATCATATGCACTTGTCTCCTGAGACACGACATGTTTCAACAACGGAGATTTACATCCAAAAAGAACCTTCTTTATTGTAGATACGATTTGACCATGGCGAGATAACTCTCGCTCTAACACTTCATCTCTAACAAATGGTGGCACGTTAGAAAGCATAACTTTCTTCGCCGGATTCATAAGCGGAAATACCGGCGTCTGTATCTCCCGCAACACAACACCTCTCTCAACTATCTTATTCACCTTTTCAATTGAATCTAAGAATATCACTACAGCGCTATTCATCCTTGAGGCTGATTTGATGCTATCATACCCAATGATAGCACCCTCAGCCAAGCTACAGTCTTCCACTGAACACCCGGCCGCAGCAGGAATCTTTACTCCATGCCTCCGACTCAGTTTTTCAAACTCTACACTTCCGCGAGTGGCCATTGCAACCAGCCCCACCCACTTCACAACCGCTGATTGTGCCCTCACGAAAAACCAACCTCAAAGATCCCACCACCCCTATATGTGCTTAATGATAGATAAACAAGATACCCTTAAAACAACTAAACTAATCAATATATATATATATATATACATACCAAAACCCGATAGAGTGAAAAGAAATTCCATTCGCTCTCACAATCACTCCTGCTTAACGACTCACTCCCAGCATGCACTCCGACGAGAGAGAGAGATAATTAGAGACAGCATACTTAAATTCACACAGGACACCGGTAAGACAGGAGAAGTACTCCAGATATAACAAACTGACTCTAGCCCCCGATACATAAATTACTGCAGCATAAATACTGGAGGCTGAGACAGGAGGGTCAGGAGACACTGTGGCCCCATCCGATGATACCCCCGGACAGGGCCAAACAGGAAGGATATAACCCCACCCACTTTGCCAAAGCACAGCCCCCACACCACTAGAGAGATATCTTCAACCCCCAACTTACCATCCTGAGACAAGGCCGAGTATAGCCCACAAAGATCTCCGCCACGGCACAACCCAAGGGGGGGGCGCCAACCCAGACAGGAAGATCACATCAGTGACTCAACCCACTCAAGTGACGCTCCCCTCCTAGGGACGGCATGAAAGAGCACCATTAAGCCAGTGACTCAGCCCCTGTAATAGGGTTAGAGGCAGAGAATCCCAATGGAAAGAAGGGAACCGGCCAGACAGAGACAGCAAGGGCGGTTCCTTGCTCCAGAGCCTTTCCGTTCACCTTCACACTCCTGGGCCAGACTACACTCAATCATATGACCCACTGAAGAGATGAGTCTTCAGTAAAGACTTAAAGGTTGAGACCGAGGTTGCGTCTCTCACATGGGTAGGCAGACCATTCCATAAAAATTGAACTCTATAGGAGAAAGCCCTGCCTCCAGCTGTTTGCTTAGAAATTCTAGGGACAATTAGGTGGCCTGCGTCTTGTGACCGTAGCGTACTTGTAGGTATGTACGACAGGACCAAATCAGAGAGATAGGTAGGAGCAAGCCCATGTTATGCTTTGTAGGTTAGCAGTAAAACCTTGAAATCAGCCCTTGCCGTGACAGGTAGCCAGTGTAGGGAGGCTAGCACTGGAGTAATATGATCACATTTTTGGGTTCTAGTCAGGATTCTAGCAGCCGTATTATTTAGTGCTTTATCCGGGTAACCAGAAAGTAGAGCATTGCAGTAGTTTAACCTAGAAGTAACAAAAGCATGGATTAATTTTTCTGCTTCGTTTTTGGACAGAAAGTTTCAGATTTTTGCAATGTTACCTAGATGGAAAAAAGCTGTCCTTGAAACAGTCTTGATATGTTCGTCAAAAGAGAGATCAGGGTCCAGAGTAACGTCGAGGTCCTTCACAGTTTTATTTGAGACGACTGTACAACCATTAAGATTAATTGTCAGATTGAACAGAAGATCTCTTTGTTTCTTGGGACCTAGAACAAGCATCTCTGTTTTGTCCGAGTTCAAAAGTAGAACGTTTGCAGCCATCCACTTCCTTATGTCTGAAACACAGGCTTCTAGCGAGGGCAATTACTCGATGCCGACACATCTTTCTAGCTGATTTACAAGCTGAAGCTATGTTGCACTTGGTGACCTCTGACTGTTTCATCCAAACATCGTTGGTGCCGACATGGATAACAATATCTCTATTCTCTCTACACTCGCCAGTTTTAGCTTTAGCCAGCACCATCTTCAGATTAGCCTTAACGTCGGTAGCCCTGCCCCCCGGTAAACAGTGTATGATCGCTGAATTATTCGTTTTAAGTCTAATACTGCGGGTAATGGAGTCGCCAATGATTAGAGTTTTCAATATGTCAGAGCTAATGGAGCTAATAGCCTACAGGGGGGCTCAAACCATCCAAGACCCATTGATATATATTTGAGCAAAACACTACTACTACCATATGCTACTGTACCCTACTCTATTGTACTGTACCCTACTCTATTGTACTCTACTGAACTGTACCCTACTCTACTGTACTCTACTGTACTGTACCCTACTGTACTGTACCCTACTCTGTTGTACTGTACTCTACTGTACCCTACTCTATTGTACTGTGCTCTACTGAACTGTACCCTACTCTACTGTACTGTACTCTACTGAACTGTTTTCTGCTGAATTGTACCCTACTCTATTGTACTCTAGTTGACCGTATTGTACTGTTTTCTGCTGAACTGTACTGTGTTCTACTAAACTGTACCCTACTCTACTGTACTCTACTTGAATGTATTCTACTGTTCTCTACTGTGTTCTAATGTACTGTACTCAAGTTTACTTTACTTGAGCTTCTTACAATTGCAGAAACGGCCCATGTGCTCAGGATCTATTGGTCTTGGCCTTGAGACCACACAGGATCTAGTGGTCTTGGTCTTGGGACCACTCAGGATCTAGTGGTCTTGGTCTTGAGACCACTCAAGAACACTTACATTTGGTCTTTATCTTGTTATGGTCTCAATTCACTGGTTCTGGATAGTGGGACCAATGTTCTGGTCTAAAACTTGGTTCACAAACCATAGGTAACACATGGACTTAGATAGACATTGCATTATTGTCTACCTGTATGTCGCATTATGGCATCTGTGAGAAGATGGGCAGCTTCATTGAGGCCATCTCCATTTAGAAATCGTCAATTGTCTTCTTCTACTATTTCTATGACAAACAGAAAGGGTTCACACTGCCACCTAGTGTGTTGTTTGAAGTGGTAAAACATCAAGGCTGGTGATATACTGCAACCTGCAGTTATGGAATGTTTACTCACAATTATAATTAATTGGCTCTCCCCCTTGATGACCTGAATGGAAGTATGTGATCCTTTCTTAACCCATAGGAAGTCCAACCCAGTTGAATACTTAAAAATTGTGAAAGTCCTCAATAGTGCTGCCCATGCAAAAACATGCTTTTAGGCACTAGAGTCCTCTATCTTTCCCTATGAGGCAACCCAATTGGAGGAAGACAATATTCTCTGATCATTGGCTGATCAATCCCAAACCATAGGAATCCCCACCCAGTTGACTAGTTTTTAATGGTGGAAGCCGTCAATGGCAATGTTTGTAGTAAAATGAGTTTTTTTTTCCATCTAGCGTTCTCTATTTATCTCTATTTTTAAAAACTTACACCAAAACACCTGCTATTTTGCCAAAATAATGAAAGGAAAAGTGAACTAAACATTTAACAACATAATGAATTAGATGCTTAAGTAATTAAATCAGTCAACATGTTCCACATTCATACAATCAACATTGAACATTTTACAGAGAACAATAGAGATTATATTTCTGTAAATTCAATTTAAAGGTTTTGAAAATTGGTTAAACATCATGTTTTTACTATTTAGTTAATTTGTTATGCAAATACATTTTCTCATATGAATCTGTAATAGGTTAATCAGAATGATCACTACTGTGCATGGTGCTCCCTTTACTGCTTATATTTCACTATGTTTCTGTAGTGACCCGTTTAGTGTGGTGGTAAGGAATTCAGGTATACAATATAAACAAAGTGTGTGAGAAGTATATATGTCTATCTGACAGATGCTGGAAGACGTGTGTTGAAAGTTGGGAAAAATAGGATACAACTTAGAAAACAAATATAAACCCCCAAAAGTGCACCACTTCTGTAGAACAACCCATAAATGAATTATAGTTTTAACAAAGTTTTGAGGCTTTACATTGTCTGTTTACATTTACATTGTTTACAAACATTGTAGTAAAACCAGATTATATTCTTCAAGAATCAATGGGTATGAATGGGTATACATTATATCATTCATTTATAAGTACAAAAATGGAGCTATAAATGGTACAAAGACAACAGTGAGATTAGCTTGTCCCAGTATAAATACCATAATACCAGATCCACCATCAGTAGAGTTACTGAGTCTGACCAGGGTCTCTACTGGTGTCAGGGAGAGAGAAGATCCAGACCCACATCTTCATCCATCAGTAGAGTTACTGAGTCTGACCAGGGTCTCTACTGGTGTCAGGGAGAGAGAAGATCCAGACCCACATCTTCATCCATCAGTAGAGTTACTGAGTCTGACCAGGGTCTCTACTGGTGTCAGGGAGAGAGAAGATCCAGACCCACATCTTCATCCATCAGTAGAGTTACTGAGTCTGACCAGGGTCTCTACTGGTGTCAGGGAGAGAGAAGATCCAGACCCACATCTTCATCCATCAGTAGAGTTACTGAGTCTGACCAGGGTCTCTACTGGTGTCAGGGAGAGAGAAGATCCAGACCCACATCTTCATCCATCAGTAGAGTTACTGAGTCTGACCAGGGTCTCTACTGGTATCAGGGAGAGAGAAGATCCAGACCCACATCTTCATCCATCAGTAGAGTTACTGAGTCTGACCAGGGTCTCTACTGGTGTCAGGGAGAGAGAAGATCCAGACCCACATCTTCATCCATCAGTAGAGTTACTGAGTCTGACCAGGGTCTCTACTGGTATCAGGGAGAGAGAAGATCCAGACCCACATCTTCATACATCAGTAGAGTTACTGAGTCTGACCAGGGTCTCTACTGGTGTCATTGAGAGAGAAGATCCAGACCCACATCTTCATCCATCAGTAGAGTTACTGAGTCTGACCAGGGTCTCTACTGGTGTCAGGGAGAGAGAAGATCCAGACCCACATCTTCATCCATCAGTAGAGTTACTGAGTCTGACCAGGGTCTCTACTGGTGTCAGGGAGAGAGAAGATCCAGACCCACATCTTCATCCATCAGTAGAGTTACTGAGTCTGACCAGGGTCTCTACTGGTGTCAGGGAGAGAGAAGATCCAGACCCACATCTTCAACCATCAGTAGAGTTACTGAGTCTGACCAGGGTCTCTACTGGTGTCAGGGAGAGAGAAGATCCAGACCCACATCTTCATCCATCAGTGATGATGTCACTGTTACTGTGAATAGTGAGTATTTTAGTTGTTGTTGTTGTTGTTGTTATCTTATCACTCAAACCTATTGAAATACCCACAGATTATCAGCCAAAGACCACACTGACTTCAGACAAAGAGAACATATTCACAGGAGACAGTGTGACACTGAGCTGTACTGTAGAGTCGCCTGGATGGAAGTTTTACTGGTACAGACACAGACCAGACTCTACTCCAGTAACCACAACCTCTAGATACTCCTACACACTCAGCAGGGTCAGTGTCTCTGATGGAGGACAGTACTGGTGCAGAGCTGGGAGAGGAGACCCAGTCTACTACACCCTGTACAGTGACCCAGTCCAGATAAACATTACTGGTGAGTCTAAAACAGTTTTATGTTAAAATGATGCTATTGTATATGGATAGACAGTAATCTATGGTATAATATTTGTCTGTTTACTGTATCACAACAATGATAGATAACTTGAAGCTATAGTGCAACTGTTTATTCAGTTTTCTGTGTTGTGTCTATGCAGAGAGACCTGTTGCTGTTCTGACCCTCCAACCCAACTGGACCCAGATATTCATTAGAGAGACTGTCACTATGAGATGTGACATACAGGGAGGTGGAGACACTGACTGGAACTACAGATGGTATAAGAATAGTCCGGTAGTGATCTCCTTTAACACAAAGCCTGAGTACAGAATCAGTCCTGTCTACATGTCTAACAGTGGATCATATACCTGTGAGGGTGTAAAGGGAAACAAGTTCTCCAAGACCAGTGATGCTGTAAAACTGACCGTGTCTGGTAAGTCTATCTAATCAAGTATAAATTAAATTGGGTTCAGTAGAATACTTTCTAAGACTGAAAGGTTGAAACCTGTCCTCTATCAAATCACAGATCAACCCCAACCTGTCCTGAGTATCTCTCCTCAGTGGCTGAACCCTGGAGACTCAGTGACTCTGAACTGTAAAGTTGACAAGACGTCTACAGGCTGGAGGTTCTCCTGGTACAGGGCTGTTCCCCACAGAGCTGGGTTACCCTCCCTATCAGACAAGTCTTACTCTCTACAGCCCCTATCTGACAATGGGACTAGTGAAGACTCCTACACTCTGATCCCTGCTGGTCCTACTCACACAGGAGGATATGTGTGTAGAGCTGGGAGAGGAGACCCAGTCTATGACACACTCTACAGTGAACCTCAGTTTCTCTGGTCAGGAGGTAACCAACTGCATTGAAACTGTATTAAATCATCTTTAAGTCACCCTCATGTGTCTATATAACTATAGGTTTGGCTGTCTCTCTTTGTTACAGATCTGCAGCCTTCAGTGTCTCTTACAGTACTTCCCAACAGAACTCAACATTTTACATCAAAGTCTCTCTCACTGAGCTGTGAGCTGAAGGGGAACTCTACTGGATGGAGACTGAAGAGACACACAGAGACAGCATGGCTGCCAGAGTGTGTCTCTACCTGGAGATCAATAACAGAATCCACCTGCACCATCACATCATTGGACACATGGTACAGTGGAGTGTTCTGGTGTGAGTCTGGATCAGGAGAGTACAGCAATGCTGTCAACATCACAGTAAATGGTACGTCTATTGTACAACATTCGCTAATCTTTCATAAATACATGTATAATAATATGTTCAATTCTGTAACTGAATGACTGCATCTCATAAATACACGCTCATAAGATGTTGATGTATTGTGAGTGATGACTCCAGATTTACAGTATTATTTATATATTATGTTACACAGATGGTGATGTGATCCTGGAGAGTCCTGTCCATCCTGTGACTGAAGGAGACTCTGTGCCTCTGACCTGTACATTTAGACATCAGGGAACAAATCCTAACCCCAAGACTGATTTCTACAAAGATGGAACACTCATCAAGAATGAGACCACAGGAGAGATGACCATCCCTACAGTATCCAAGTCAGATGAAGGATTCTATAAGTGTAAATCTGATGAAGGAGAATCACCAGAGAGCTGGGTGACAGTGAGAGGTGAGAAAACATTTATGATCACAAGTTAGTTATCTATTTATTATCTGTGTGAAAAACATGTGATTTAAGTGTTGATGTTAATATAGTTTGGGATTTCCATTCCCCTAGAAAATATGATGACTCAACTAAATTGTCAAAAGACGGGCCACCCTGCTTTCTTTACATGCTCTATACTGTAAACCCATGTATCCTCTCTGTCTATCCTGTTCTCTCTCCAGACTCAAATACATACAGGAATTGAACTACTTTATTTATTTTCCATGTCAGAGTCTGATGCTGTTGTTCTGTTCTCTCTCCGGTCGTAGCTCCTGGATCCTCTACATCAGTCCTAGTAGCAGTGGTTGTGGGTCTGGTTGTTGCTGGTGTTCTACTGGTCATTCTCCTGGTCCTGCTGGTGAGATATCAAAACAGAAAAGGTAAGACTTTTGAAATGTATCATTTAATATTATTATGTTTAGAATCAAAATGTCTAAATAAAAATTAAAATAGTTGGAGAAAGTTCAGTACATAACACAATGTGTTTGTCATTACAGGTTCCTGTTTCAACAGACTATTCTGGTGAGTACACCTGTCTCTCAACTATATTGATACATACAGTATAACATCTTCTCTGTGCGTCTTACGCTGAGTATCTCTCTCCCTGTAGGCCCCCTCAGCCCCAGAGAACCAACCAGGACCCCCAACAGGACCAAGGATCTACCCAGGGTCAGGCTCCTGATACTGTTTATACATGTCTACATGGTCAGTCTCTCAGCCCAGACCTCTACCAGTCTCATCTCTGTAACCTCATACACTGACTCATCTACATGCACTTTGTATAACAACCAGCTTTGGGGACAAAATCATTTAAATTCCGGTCAATTCAGAAAGTTAACCAAATTCATTATACTTCCCAATTGATCCCTAGTCAATCTTAGGATAACCAACCTAAAAATCTAAACAAAATATCTCTCTTCTCTGACCAACAGGTGACGCTAACATCTACGATACGATCAATTCCTCAGACAACAATGATAACGGTAGTGTAATGTAATGTTTTCAGTATGAATGTGAAGTAGTCTGCTGCTCTTCATTTAATATGACATGTAGAGTTTGACTAAGTGAAGGTGTTTGTGTATTATGTCTCAGATGTTGCTGGTGCTTCTGCTGCTGGACCAAGTCATGTGACTTACGCCCAGATTCAGCTGAAAAAGTTGGCCAAGAAAAAGAAAGGTGATCCTCAACTGTGACAAATGTAGCAGTGTATCCCAGAGGGAAAAATAATCTAATGTAATTGTACTGAAAATAGTTGTGTGAGAAAATGGCTCTGTGATTTGAGAACTGAAATACTGGTGGTTCTTGTTGCTGCCTATCCTTGTATATTCTGCAATAATTGGCTGTTGAGACTGTTCTGTCATGTATTTATTTTTCATGGCAATTCACTACAAAACTGTAATCTACATTTCATGTAGATGTGTGTACATAAATACATATTTACAAATTCTCTGCTCTTCCTTCTTCTCCTCAGAAAAGAGAAATTATCCTAAAGAAAATCCAGTCTACTCTGAGGTGAAGACAGGGAAAGCCACAGGTAAGACCCATTCTACAGGTTGGCAGTCATTAAAACCTTAATTCGTCATTTCTGAGTTTGGGACGAAGAGGCAGAATATGCAATAATCTAAGTCCTTCATTTGTTGACTGGAAATGTCCATTGTCAGCAGCAGCTGGACCTGTTGATGTGACCTATGCTGAGGTTGACCTCCAAAAGAGGGCCAAAGCCAAGAAGAAGAGAGGTAAGACTGAACATCCCTCCTTCCATATTCCCCTTATCAGAACCTCGTAACTCTTTGACCCCATATTGAATAATTGTATAAATTATTCTGTATATATCTGTATATTATTCAGTTTATTATTCTAGATATTAATCTGTATATAACTTCATATTACTCTGTATGTAACTGTATATTATTCCATATATAACTGTATGTTAGTCCATATATAACTGTATAGAACTGTATATTACTCTGTATATTATTCCATATATAACTGTATAGAACTGTATATTACTCTGTATATTATTCCATATATAACTGTATAGAACTGTATATTACTCTGTATATTATTCCATATATAACTGTATAGAACTGTATATTATTATGTATATAACTGTATATTATTCCATATATAACTGTATATAACTGTATATTATTATGTATATAACTGTATATTATTCCATATATAACTGTATATTACTCTGTATATTATTCCATATATAACTGTATAGAACTGTATATTATTATGTATATAACTGTATATTATTCCATATATAACTGTATAGAACTGTATATTACTCTGTATGTAACTGTATATTATTATGTATATAACTGTATATTATTCCATATATAACTGTATATTATTCCATATATAACTGTATATTATTCCATATATAACTGTATAGAACTGTATATTACTCTGTATATTATTCCATATATAACTGTATAGAACTGTATATTATTATGTATATAACTGTATATTATTCCATATATAACTGTATATAACTGTATATTATTCCATATATAACTGTATAGAACTGTATATTATTATGTATATAACTGTATATTATTCCATATATAACTATATTACTCTGTATGTAACTGTATATTATTCCATATATAACTGTATATTATTCCATATATAACTATATTACTCTGTATGTAACTGTATATTATTCCATATATAACTGTATAGAACTGTATATTACTCTGTATATTATTCCATATATAACTGTATAGAACTGTATATTATTATGTATATAACTGTATATTATTCCATATATAACTGTATAGAACTGTATATTATTCCATATATAACTGTATATTATTCCATATATAACTGTATAGAACTGTATATTATTATGTATATAACTGTATATTATTAGTCTGTATATGACTATATTATTCCGTAAATAACTGTACACTATTCTTTATATTATTCTGTATATAACTGTTATATTATTCTGATGTGTTATCCTCACCCCTACAGAAACAGCAACCCCACCTGAGCCAGAATCTGTCTATTCTCTAGTGAAGCCATACACAGTCCCCGGTAAGATTAAATCAACAATCTATTAAACGGGTATGAAACTATATGTAAGTATGTCCTGACAAACTGGTGAGAAATGTTTCTGATCATGTTACCTTTTTATCATCAGTGTGATGAACTATGGATTCTAGTGTTGATGTTAACATACATTTGGATTTGCACTCTCAAAGCAAATATTATTTTGCAACTAAATTGTCTGAAGATACAGGCTGGCCAATTGGAAAGCAGAATATGCATTAAGCTAATTTCATACATTTGTTGACTGGAAATGTCCATTGTCAGCAGCAGCTGGACCTGTTGATGTGACCTATGCTGAGGTTGACCTCCAAAAGAAGGTCAAAACCAAGAAGAAGAGAGGTAAGACTGGACATCCCATCTTCCATATTCCCCCTATCAGAACCTCGTAACTCTTTGACCCCATATTGAAAAGTTGGATATTATTCTGTATATTATTCTGTATATAACTGTTACATTATTCTGTATATTATTATGTTTATAACTGTTCTATTATTCTGTATATAACTGTTACATTATTCTGTATATTATTCTGTATATAACTGTTACATTATTCTGTATATTATTCTGTATATAACTGTTACATTATTCTGTATATTATTATGTTTATAACTGTTCTATTATTCTGTATATAACTGTTACATTATTCTGTATATTATTCTGTATATAACTGTTACATTATTCTGTATATTATTCTGTATATAACTGTTACATTATTCTGTATATTATTATGTTTATAACTGTTCTATTATTCTGTATATAACTGTTACATTATTCTGTATATTATTCTGTATATAACTGTTACATTATTCTGTATATAACTGTTACATTATTCTGTATATTATTCTGTATCTAACGGTTCTATTATTCTGTATATAACCCTGTCCTCTATAGAAAGAGCAACCCCACCAGAGGCAGATTCAGTCTATTCTCGATTGAAGCCACGCTAATGCCCCGGTAAGACTAATAACCATATGGTATTGATACTAAAATGATATAAATCTGGAACTAATGTTCTAATATCAAATTCTAATGTATCTATTTAAAGTACAGTGGGGCAAAAAAGTATTTAGTCAGCCACCAATTGTGCAAGTTCTCCCACTTAAAAAGGTGAGAGAGGCCTGTAATTTTCATCATAGGTACACTTCAACTATGACAGACAAAATGAGAAAAAAAAAACCAGAAAATCACAATGTAGGATTTTTAATTTATTTATTTGCAAATTATGGAGGAAAATAAGTATTTGGTCAATAACAAAAGTTCTCAAGTATCAAAGTATCTCAATATCTCAATACTTTGTTATATACCCTTTGTTGGCAATGACAGAGGTCAAACGTTTTCTGTAAGTCTTCACAAGGTTTTCACACACTGTTGCTGGTATTTTGGCCCATACCTCCATGCAGATCTCCTCTAGAGCAGTGATAATTTGGGGCTGTTGCTGGGCAACACGGACTTTAAACTCCCTCCAAAGATGTTCTATGGGGTTGAGATCTTACGAAGCCACTCCTTTGTTGCCCGGGCGGTGTGTTTGGGATCATTGTCATGCTGAAAGACCCAGCCACATTTCATCTTCAATGCCCTTGCTGATGGAAGGAGGTTTTCACTCAAAATTTCACGATACATGGCCCCATTCATTCTTTCATTTACATGGATCAGTCGTCCTGGTCCCTTTGCAGAAAAACAGCCCCAAAGCATGATGTTTCCACCCCCATGCTTCACAGTAGGTATGGTGTTCTTTGGATGCAACTCTTTGTCCTCCAAACACGACGAGTTGAGTTTTTACCAAAAAGTTATATTTTGGTTTCCTCTGACCATATGACATTCTCCCAATCTTCTTCTGGATCATCCAAATGCTCTCTAGCAAACTTCAGACGGGCCTGGACATGTACTGGCTTCAGCAGGGGGTGTCCCTGGCACTGCAGGATTTGAGTCCCTGGTGGCGTAGTGTGTTGCTGATGGTAGGCTTTGTTACTTTGGTCCCAGCTCTCTGCAGGTCATTCACTAGGTCCCCCTGTGTAGTTCTGGGATTTTTGCTCACCGTTCTTGTGATCATTTTGACCCCACGGGGTGAGATCTTGCGTGGAGCCCCAGATCGAGGGAGATTATCAGTGGTCTTGTATGTCTTCCATTTCCTAATAATTGCTCCCACAGTTGATTTCTTCAAACCAAGCTGCTTACCTATTGCAGATTCAGTCTTCCCAGCCTGGTTCAGGTCTACAATTTTGTTTCTGGTGTCCTTTGACAGCTCTTTGGTCTTGGCCATAGTGGAGTTTGGAGTGTGACTGTTTGAGGTTGTGGACAGGTGTCTTTTATACTGATAACAAGTTCAAACAGGTGCCATTAATACAGGTAACGAGTGGAGGACAGAGGAGCCTCTTAAAGAAGAAGTTACAGGTCTGTGAAAGCCAGAAATCTTGCTTGTTTGTAGGTGACCAAATACTTATTTTCCACCATAATTTGCAAATAAATTCATAAAAAATCCTACAATGTGATTTTCTGGATTTTTTTTCTTCTCATTTTGTCTGTCATAGTTGAAGTGTACCTATGATGAAAATACAGGCCTCTCTCATCATTTTAAGTGGGAGAACTTGCACAATTGGTGGCTGACTAAATACTTTTTTGCCCCACTGTATGTCTCTATGTTTTATTCTTAGGGGATTGTTTTACTTCATGCAGGTCCTTGAGGGAGATGGAGGGATAAATAACTTTGTGTGGTGATATGTTAGAGGTCCTTGAGGGAGATGGAGGGACACTTCATCAGAGGAGGAGCAGGATAAACCTGGGAATATGGATTATGCACACACACACACACGCAAGCGCACCCACACGCAAGCGCACCCACGCAAGCGCCCTCACACATACACATACGGATTTATATGTATATATAACAACATATATATTTGATTTAATATTGGTTTTTGTGTATAACTGCAACACCTTTTTAAACAATGATATGGTGTTATGGATCTTATCTGCAGCTACAGTAATTGTATAACATTTTTAAAAAGTATACATTTTGACAGTAATGAAACTGGAAGGGATGATAGATGATCAGGGAAGCAGATCTGATAACACCGAGGTCTGAGGAAGCATTGATGGTCTGATGATCCTATGAACAGAGGGAGCCGCTCAGAGTAGAAAGACAGTCAGGGTCCGAAGCCTCACCAGCGCACCATGCTGGTGATGCTTAGCTTAGCTGGCTAGCCACTCCTCTCCACTAACTCTATGTAGCACCCACTTGGGTGATGCTATTATGCTGCCACAAAGATGCTGGAAGAATAACATTAGCAGTTAGAGTATCTTATCCACTAGTCCCAGCCATCTCCTCATGCAGTCCTCTCACTTCTTCTGCTTCTCTCCAGTGTTGTGACATTCTAGTCCATTCACATACACACAGTCTCCAAGCTAGCTTGTTAGATAGCAATTGAGACAAAACTGGCAAATTCGAACTTTAAAATCATTATTGATGACCAATTAATTATGGATTCTAAACTACCAATCAAAAAACAAAAAGCTGATAGAAAAATGGCCATACAAAAAAACTTAAAGGCCCAGTGCAGTCAAAAAATGTGATTTCCTGTGTTGTGTGTATATACACTGAGTATGCCAGACATTAGGAACTACTGCCTAATATTCAGTTTGCCCCTTCCCACTCAGACCACTCCCACACATTCATAGCATCATTCTTGTTTGACATATTGCTCTTTGCTTAGAAACTATTTTAGTTTATTTGTTTACCACAATCACAGTAAGATTCTTACTTGTTACCCAGAAATGATTTGATATTGAGATAAACGTGGCTGCATTGGACCTTTAAAGACCACTAAATATGATTAAATGTACAAAACATTTATGAGAACGATCATCCATGGCTGCCGTAGCGGTGCCATCATGGCTATTTTTTATTTATTGTTTATGTTGTCAATGTCTGAAATGTATTATCTTTGATCCATTTTTCTGTCATTACATGATATAATAACATATTTCTTTATGATTTTTACAGAATACTTTCAGTATTATACATGTTTTTTTTCTATTCAACTGTACTTTTTGAATATCTTTGCGTTGCGCTTTTTTAATAAACTTACGTTTTTCATCCACAAGATAGAATGAGTGGATGTTGTCATCATTGTCAACTCTTCCATACAACCTGCTTTGTCCAACCCTCCCTTCAGCCTAATCAAGTTATTGGGCTCGTCAACGTGTGAGTGAAAGGGTCAATCTGTGATTGGTACATCCATTTTGTGACTTTTAAATTAAAGACATGCTCTGGAAATGTGGAGACTACAAAGTACACTACATGACCAACAGCATGTGGACACCTGAACATTGTTCAACATCTCATTCCATAATCATAGGCATTAATATGGACTTGGTCCCCCATTTGCTCCTCCACTCTTCTGGGAAGGCTTTCCACTAGATGTTGGAACATTGCTGCCGGGACTTGTTTCCATTCAGCCACAAGAGCATTAGTGATGTCGAGCACTGATGTTGGCCGATTAGGCCTGGCTCACAGTTGGCGTTCTAATTCATCCCAAAGGTGTTTGATGGGGTTGAGGTCAGGGCTCTGTGCAGGCCAGTCAAGTTCTTACACACCGATCTTGACAAAACATTTCTGTATGGACCTCGCTTTGTGCACGGGGGCATTGTCATGCTGAAACAGGAGAGGGCCTTCCCCAAACTGTTGCCACAAAGTTGGAAGCACAGAATTGTCTAGAATGTTATTGTATGCTGTAGCGTTAAGATTTCCCTTCCCTGGAACTAAAGGGCCTAGCCCGAACCATGAAAAACAGCCCCAACCATTATTCCTCCTCCACCCAACTTTACAGTTGGCACTATGAATTTGGGCAGGAAGCGTTTTTCTTGCATCCGCCAAACCAGAGGGTGAAGACTGATTCATCACTCCAGAGAATATGTTTCCACTGATCCAGCATCCAATGGCAGTAAACTTTACACGATTCCAGATAATGCTTGGCAATGCGCGTGGGGATCTTAGGCTTGTGTGCGGATGCTCTGCCATGGCAACCCATTTCATGAAGCTCCAGATGAAAAGTTATTGTGCTGATGTTGCTTCCAGAGGCAGTTTGGAACTCGATAGTGAGTGTTGCAACCGATGACACGCGATTTTCATGCTTCAGCACTCGGCGGTCCCGTTCTGTGAGGTTATGTGGCCTACCACTTCACGACTGAACCGTTGTTGTTCCTAGACGTTTCCACTTCACAATAACAGCACTTACAGTTGACCTGGGCAGTTTTAGCAGGGCAGAAATCTTTGTAAATGACTTGGAAAGGTGGCATCCTATGACGGTGCCACATTGAAAGTCACTGAGCTCTTCAGTAAGGCAATTCTACTGTTTGGGTATGGCGATTGCATGGTTGTGTGCTTGATTTTATAGACCTGTCAGCAACAGGTGTGGCTGAAACAGTCAAATCCACTCATTTGAAGGGGTGTCCACATATTTTTGTAAATATACTCTAGTGTATTACGTAGTATGAGCAGAAGTACTGTCTTACCCTAATTAGTAAGGAAGTCTGGGGGTTTTCTGGAAGCTGTGCTGCACCATTTTCCCTTAATTTTCCCCACCTGGGCAAGCCCCCTAGCAATTTGAGTTCAACCAATGAGCTTCAGTCCCTTGCCATATGAGTGACATCTAGCAAGAGGTACATCATGCACCCACAGCAGTGTGAGAGAGAGAGCAATCTGCACATATGTGACGTAATACGCAATTTCAAGGACTACTTTTGGCTCATGAGCGATACTTTCACAACTACTTGCTAAAAAGTATACAAGTGTTGGAGAATCTCTTTAAAGATATATACCCATTGAATCTTGAAGAATATAACTTAACTTTAACCTCATGAGCTTAGTTCAACTGCTGTACCCCATCAGCTGAAGACCCATTGAGATTTTCATAATGACTTTTTAGGGAAGGGTGGGCCTGAAAAGGACAGTTTTCTAATGTCATATCCTCTCTGCAGCAGTTCTGATGAGCTGGTCAGTACTGGTACTGTGTATCACTTCCTCTTTACCAAACCAGGAAAAGTGCTGGGGTGGCAACATTTCAGTTTCAACCACATTGCTGACAGCAAAACTCTATAATTGAATGTCTGGCATTACATTGGAATAAAACATAATTAATTATGGAATAATTGGAATAAAACATAATATAATATTATATACTATTATAGATAGACTAGAAGAGAAATGTCAAAAATGTATTTAATTCATTTTAGAATAAGGCTGTAATGTAACTAAATGTGGAAAAGGTCAAGGGGTCTGAATACTTTCTACAGTGTGTCTGTGTGTGTGTGTGTCACGGAGACCACCAGACAGGAAGTGACACAAGATGTTACCTGAAACGTAGAAGGGGACCTTTGTCGGTAAGCTAGGACCCACTTCCTCCCAAAAACACACAAGTTGCTGTGTTTTTCATGTACCTCAGCCACACTGAACAATGAGCATGCAGGAGAACTCATGCAAACCTTCTGCAGGCATACGACACCTACATGAAAATCACACAGACACTGTTCTGATACCATCAGCCTGATCCATACAGTAAAAGACCCCAAACACACCCAATCCTCATGGTCTAACTCTCAAGCTGAGTAAAGGGGTATTTTCAGAGAACGACTATAGAGTGTGACTTCCTTTTTAACTAACATACCGGGAGTATTCTAGAACAGCAGCGCTCATCAAAGGAAATCTCTTCTTTCTCTTCTCTACTCTTCTCAGTGTGTGTTTGTGGGTCTAGCTAGCTACCAGTCAATCCCTTAGAGATAGGTAGGACGTACAGCCAGAGGAAACAGACATACAACTCCTAACAGAAATGTCTGGTGGTCCCCTCTCCTCCTTCTCCAAACAGGGAATACTCCTACTCTCTATCCTCCACTATGGTTAGTATTGTATGGAATCTTTACTTTCTGTTTCTCATGTTTTGTATCAGTAACATTTGCTTGCATGATAAAGTTAGGATTAAACGGTTAACTTCCTTGTTGCTTAACTAACTTTAACCCTTATCCTAACCTTAACCTTTACGCTAAACATTATTTTAAACCTAACCTTAACCTAACCTTAGCAAGCATATGCTTATCAAATGATAGTTTGTTGATAGTTTGACCATCTGTAGATCATCTACAGTGCATTCAGAATGTATTCGGTCTCCTTCCCCTTTTCCACATTTTCTTAAGTTACAGCCTTGTTCTATAATGGAATAAATAAATACAAATGCTCATCAATCTACACACAATACTTCATAATGACAATGCGAAAACAGGGTTTTAGAATTGTAAAAAATTATATTAAATAGTGAAGAAACGGATTCCTTACTTACATACGTATTCAGACCATTTACCATCAGATTCGAAATTGAGCTTGGGTGCATCCTGTTTCCATTGATCATCCTTGAGATGTTTTTACAACTTGATTGGAGTCCACCTGTGGTAAATTAAATTGATTGGACATAATTTGTAAAGGCACACACCTGTCTACATAAGGTCCCACAGTTGTTAGACCAAAAACCAAACCATGAGGTCGAAGGAATTGTCCGTAGAGCTCCGAGACAGGATTGTGTCGAGGCACAGATCTGGGGAAGGGTACCAAAAGTCTGCAGCATTGAAGGTCGCCAAGAACACAGTGGCCTCGATCATTCTTAAATGGAGGAAATTGGAACCACCAAAACTCTTCCTAGAGCTGGCCTTGGTCATGGAGGTGACAAAGAACCACATGGTCATTCTGACAGAGCTCCAGAGTTCCTCCGTGGAGATGGTTGTCCTTCTGGAAGTTACTCCCATCTTTGCAGCATCTCACCAATTAGGCCTTTATGGTAGAGTGGCCAGACAGAAGCCACTCCCCAGTAAAAGGCACATGACAGCCCTCTTGGAGTTTGCCAAAAAAACACCTAAAGGACTCTCAGAGCATGAGAAACAATATTCTCTGTTCTGATGAAATCAAGATTGACATTTTTGGCCTGAATGCCAACCATCACATCTGGAAGAAACGTGGCGCCGTCCCTATGGTGAGGCATGGTGGTGGCAGCATCATGCTGTGGAAATGTTTTTCAGCTGCAAATACTGGGACGCTAGTCAAGATCGAGGGAAAGACGAACAGAGCAAAGTATAAAGAGATCCTTCATGAATACCTGCTCCAAAGTACTCAGGACCTCAGACTGGGGCGAAGGTTCGCCTTCTAATAGGACAATGACCCTAAGCACACAGCCAAGACAATGCAGGAGTGGCTTTGGGACAAGTCTCTGAATGTCCTTGAGTAGCCCAGCCAGAGCCCGGACTTCAACCTGATCGAACATCTCTGGAGAGAACTGGAAATAGCTGTGCAGTGACGCTCCCCATCCAACTGGACAGAACTTAAGAGGATCTGCAGAGAAGACTGGGAGGAAAGCACAAGTACAGGTGTGCCAAGATTGTAGAGTCAAAACCAAGAAGAATCGAGGCTGTAATCGCTGCCAACGGTCCTTCAACAAAGTACTGAGTAAAGGATCTGAATACTTATGTAAATGTGATATTTCAGGGGGGGTTTTATATATACATTTGCACACATTTATTAAAACCTGTTTATGTTTTGTCATTATGGGGTATTGTGTAGATTTGATGAGGGGGAAAACATGTTTTGTTCCATTTTAGAATAACGCTGTAACGTAACAAGTGTGGAAAAAGTAAAGTGGGCTGAATACTTTTCTGAATGCTCTGCATATGGGACTATCCAAATAAAGTCTGTCCAAATGACTCTTAAATTACACTGCAGGACCAGAACAACTGCTGTTATGTCCTACATACTAAAGTTTGCTTCCTTGTAACTGTTTTCTTTAATTCTTACTTACTGAAAGAAAATGTTGTTTAAAGGTTAATAATATATGATTGATTGTAGACAGCCATGTATTTATATGTTGTTTATATGTTGTTACATGTTGTTTATATGTATGTATATGTTGTTTATATGTTGTTACATGTTGTTTATATGTTGTTACATGTTGTTTATATGTTGTTACATGTTGTTTATATGTTGTTACATGTTGTTTATACGTTGTTACATGTTGTTTATATGTTGTTTATATGTTGTTACATGTTGTTTATATGTATGTATATGTTGTTTATATGTTGTTACATGTTGTTTATATGTTGTTACATGTTGTTTATATGTTGTTACATGTTGTTTATATGTTGTTACATGTTGTTTATATGTTGTTACATGTTGTTTATACGTTGTTACATGTTGTTTATATGTTGTTTATACGTTGTTACATGTTGTTTATATGTTGTTACATGTTGTTTATATGTTGTTACATGTTGTTTATACATTGTTACATGTTGTTTATACGTTGTTACATGTTGTTTATATGTTGTTACATGTTGTTTATACGTATGTATATGTTGTTTATATGTTGTTACATGTTGTTTAGACGTTGTTACATGTTGTTTATATGTTGTTACATGTTGTTTATATGTTGTTACATGTTGTTTATATGTATGTATATGTTGTTTATATGTTGTTACATGTTGTTTATATGTATGTATATGTTGTTTATATGTTGTTACATGTTGTTTATATGTATGTATATGTTGTTACATGTTGTTTATATGTATGTATATGTTGCCCATGCAGTGTATGATGCATTTCTGGTGCATAATTACACTGTAAACACATGATGTAATAATATTAATCGTTCAAATAATAATAACAATTATAATAATAGTAATAATAATAATACATGGTATTTATATAGTGCCTTTCAAGGATCCAAAGTCTCTTACATGTGATGGTTGCATATCCACATAAACTCAGAACTCAAAACTCAAAAATGAAACGTCCTCTCACTGTCAACTGTGTTTATTTTCAGCAAACTTAACATGTGTAAATATTTGTATGAACATAGCAAGTTTCAACAACTGAGACATAAACTGAAGAAGTTCACACAGACATGTGACTAACAGAAATTGAATAATGTGTCCCTGAACAAAGGGGGGGGGGGGGGGGGGGGGTCAAAATCCATAGTAACAGTCAGTATCTGGTGTGGCCAATAGCTGCATTAAATACTGCAGTGCATCTCCTCCTCATGGAGATTGTGCATCCGATTTGCCCGTTCTTGCTGTGAGATGTTACCCCACTCTTCCACAATGGCACCTGCAAGTTCCCAGACATTTCTGAGGGGAATGGCCCTAGCCCTCACACTCCGATCCAACAGGTCCCAGACGTGCTCAATGGGATTGGCTCTTCGCTGGCCATGGCAGAACACTGAAATTCCTGTCTTGCAGGAAATCACGCACAGAACGAGCAGTATGGCTGGTGGCATTGTCATGCTGGAGGGTCATGTCAGGATGAGCCTGCAGGAAGGGTACCACATGAGGGAGGAGGATGTCTTCCTTGTAATGCAGAGCGTTGAGAATGCCTGCAATGACAACAAGCTCAGTCTGATGATGCTGTGTCACACTGCCCCAGACCATGACGGACCCTCCACCTCCAAATCGATCCCGCTCCAGAGTACAGGCCTCGGTGTAGCGCTCATTCCTTCAACGATATAAGCAAATCCGCACATTCACGCAGATGAGCAGGGACCCTGGGCATCTTTCTTTTGGTGTTTTTCAGAGTGAATTGAAAGGCCTCTTTAGTGCCCTATGTTTTCATAACTGTGACCTTAATTGCCTACCATCTGTAAGTGTCTTAACAACCGTTCCACAGGTGCATGTTCATTAATTGTGTATGGATCATTGAACAAGCATGAGAAACAGTGTTTAAAGATCTGTAAAGTTATTTGGATTTTTACTAATTATCTTTGAAAGACAGGGTCCTGAAAAAGGGAAGTTTATTTTTATGCTGAGTTCAGTTTGTACGTGAGCAAAGGAGCATATATTGATAAAGATCCATCCCCCACTTCTCTTTTCCTGTAATCTCATCGTGTTCTGCTGAATGTGGGGGAGGAGTGGACTTGAATAAAGTAAAGTATGAAACCCATTAAATAATGAAATCCATTATTATCTATTTGGGGATGGGGTAAGACTTTACATTGCAGTCTATTATTGTGTTATTATTTGTGTAGGCACACTGTAGGTACACTGTGTACAGTGTAACATGAGTAATTACAATACTTTCTACACTCTACTTTCATTAACAATAATTACACAGTAATAAGAGCCCTGTAGTGTAAAGTGTGTAACCATTGATCAATGTCAGAATGTCATGTTGTGTATTTGTGTGTTTCAGGTGTGGGTATTTCTCTGTTCAACAAAGCAGTGGGGGACTCAGTGGAGCTGCCCTCAGGCTTAGAAAGGGAAGGTATCAAGTCAGTGGAGTGGAAGTATAAAAAAATGGTCATTGTAGAATTTGATGGGAACATTTCCTTACCAAGATCACAGTTTAAGGGGAGACTAGAGATGAACGATAGTAACTTCAGTTTAATAATAAGAGAACTGACACTGCAAGACTCAGGGGAATTTCTAGTTTCTGCCGCATCAAACAAAGGACAGATTCCAACCAAGACCATCCATCTTCAAGTCCATGGTAGGCTGCTTTGTGTTTTTTCAAGGTTTTATCTTGTATAGTCTTTCTCCTGGAGGTATGGTCCATTTAGAATGATTATCTCTCTCTCTCTCTTTGTTTCTCTCTCTGTTTCTCTGCTTCTATCTGTCTCTCAGAGCCTATATCCAAGGTGGTGATCCAGAAGGAGATCAAGCTATTGGCCAACCAGTCCTGTTCAGTGTGGCTGCTGTGCAACGTGTCAGTCGGCTCCAACCTCTCCTACACCTGGGAGAGAGGGAATGAGACGTACAGGGACGACGAGCAGATACACTTCTCTCTGTCACCAGCAGACGGAGACATCAGTGTAACCTGCACTGCCTCCAACTCAGTCAGTGAGAAATCTGCCTCGGCAACAGTAAAGTGTAGTAATGACACAACCACCCCAGGTAACTAAATATCATAATAATGACATTGGGTAGATGTAATATACAGTATTATGTAGAACTTGTGATGACATTGAGTAGATATAATATTCAATATTGTGTAGAACTTGTGATGACATTGGGTAGATACAATATACAGTATTATGTAATACATGTGATAACATTGGATAGACATAATATACAGTATTATGTAATACATGTGATAACATTGGATAGACATAATATACAGTATTATGTAATACATGTGAGGACATTGGGTAGATAGAATATACAGTATTATGTAATACATTTGAGGACATTGGGTATATACAATATACAGTATTATGTAATATATGTGATAACATTGGATAGACATAATATACAGTATTATGTAATACATGTGAGGACATTGGGTAGATGTAATATACAGTATTATGTAATACATGTGAGGACATTGGGTAGATAGAATATACAGTATTATGTAATACATTTGAGGACATTGGGTAGATACAATATACAGTATTATGTAATATATGTGATAACATTGGATAGACATAATATACAGTATTATGTAATACATGTGAGGACATTGGGTAGATGTAATATACAGTATTATGTAATACATGTGATGACATTGGGTAGATAATATATACAGTATTATGTAATACATGTGATGACATTGGGTAGATATAATATACAGTATTATGTAATACATGTGAGGACATTGGGTAGATGTAATTTGGAACTTTAGCATATTGCATAGTCTAATCCAGTAGTTCCCAGCTCCAGTCCTCCAGTACCCCCAACAGTACACATTTTTATTGAAGCTCCGGTGACAAGCTCACATGATTCTACTTGTCATTAATCTTCAGGCCCTCAATTAGTTAATTAAGGAATCATTTGTCTGGTGCTACAACATAAAATGTGTGCTGTTGGGTGTACTAGAGGACTGGAGTTAGGAATCACAGGTTCAGTGTTAATCCTGGTCCTGGGGACCCAAATTGGTGCACATTTAGGTTAATGCCATAACACTACAGGGGTGATTCCACTAAGGTATGATGATGAATTGATTAGTGGAATCATGTCTAGGGCAAGAAATGAAACGTGGACCCCTTTGGGTCTCCATGAGCAGGTTTCAGAAACACCAGTCTAATCACATCTGTGTTATAGAGTATGATACATGGATGGAGTGGTATAGGATCTACATCGTGGTACCAGTAGGCGTCACTGTGTTGCTGATCCTCACTGTAGCTGTGGCAGTGTATTACTGCAGGGGGCGCTGTAACACGGGTATGTACAGCATAGGGGTCTCATCCTTACTTAAAGTGACATTTAAGGCTCTATAATTATTCTTAGTATCCCTTAACCCAAAATGTTGGCCTTATGAATATTATGGATATCAGAAAAAGAGTGTGGAACCTCATAAGTGTGTAATTTATTCATTCTTGGGTATGTTTGTAGATATCCGGTTTGGTATCTATCTGATTGTTTGATATATTGTTCTTGTCATACACAGCTGATCTAACTGACGACACAAGAATGAAAGATGTGAGTATGCATTGCCATTATTATGTATCTTAATGTGTCTAAGCCCATGTGGGTCGTTCCACCCACGGTTGCAAAGGGAGGGAATATTGCTGGAAACTTTCGAAGTTTACCAGTAAACTACCAGAATTTTGGTAACTTTCAAGGTTTTTATGTAATTGATGTAACTAGTGCCCCTTTTGGGTATTTTAGATTTTCACAGGTGTCTACAATTATCTCTGGCCCCCTGTGTGGCCTTATTACATGTAAAATATATTAAATGATTAAATAAGATGATTTTAAAATACAAAAATCGAATCACAAAGCTGTAAAAATGTATCTGAAATATAACATTGATGTTAAATATGAGGGTTTCAGCATGAAATATCCTTTATAAGTGAGGAGTGAATATTTAATTAATAACAGAACAACGTAAATGCAGACACAGGAAGAAACTGAGGAAGTGACAGACATAGGGGAGGCAATCAATAAGTAATCAAGTCCAGTGGAGTCCCATGAAACACTGACGCGAGTAACGATGGTGACAGGTGTGCGTAATGATGGGCCGCCTGGCACCCTCGAGCACCAGAGAGGGGGAGCTGGAGCAGGCGTGACATTATACAGTATATATAAAAAAAGAATACTATATGTAATATATATTTTTTAAAGTTATTCAAATATAAATTACCAAATTTACCATAGATTGCCATATATTTTCTGTTGACTACCAAAATTACTGAAGATTCAGAAAACTTTGGTAAATTACCGGTAGTTTTGTAACCCTAGTTCTCCCAATTCAGTGCCTTTTGAGAAAGTGTATCTTGGTCAAAAGAAAGTTGTAGATTTCACAAATTTTTTACATTCTGTCATAAAAAGCAGGTTCAACTCCCTGAAAACACGTTTTCCAATCTCAAGAGATATTTTTTAAAATAAATACCATAGTAAGTGCATATTAAGTGTGTTTCCTCCAACACATTGTTGCAGCTGGCTTCCGGGTTAAGCGAGCAGTGTGTCAAGAAGCAGTGAAGCTTGGCAGGGTCGTGTTTGGAGGACGCATGGCTCTCGACCTTCGTTTCTCTAGAGTCCGTATGGGGGTTGCAGCAATGAAACAAGACGGTAGCTAACAATTGGATATCACGAAAAAGGGGGTAAAAGTTTTAAAAAATAAAACATCTTCCTAGAAGGCACAGGTGCACGAAGGGACATGTCAAAATGTTGCATTTTGCCACTTTAGCAAATTTGTATTCATATAAAAATGCAGATTTATGGAATTCTCCACGTAGTCTAAAGGGTACTTCATGTAATATCACAGCCTTTTAAAATTACAATTTACAATTTCTACATAAAATATTATTGGGATGTTCCTCTGGATTATACAGTTGAAGTCGGAAGTCGGAGTCATTAAAACTGGTTTTTCAACCACTCCACAAATTTCTTGTTAACAAATTATAGTTTTGGCAAGACGGTTAGGACATCTACTTTGTACATGACACAAGTAATTCTTCCAACAATTGTTTACAGACAGATTATTTCACTTATAATTCATTGTATCACAATTCCAGTGGGTCAGAAGTTTACATACACTAAGTTGACTAAGGTGTATGCAAACTTCCGACTTCAACTGTATGTATCAACTGGTAACTCTGGAGACTCTGATGTGCAGGCACTCTTTCGTGGAACGACCCATGTTTGTGTACTGTATTACACTATACTGTGTACTGTAATTGCTGATTGCTTTTTAGCAGTATTTTTGTGTTTTTGTGCGATGTTCATCCATTTTGTTTATTGGTTTAAGTACCTTTTTCTGTTTTTATTCCAGACAAGAACAAACAGTCAGGTAATGTCCATCTATGAGACCGTAGAAGATCTGGCTGTCCCAATTCTGAACATGGTGAGAGCGAGACATGAATGGTCATACCTGATATCTTTGAACATAAATCAAATAAAACAGTCTCTGTGTGAAAGGGAGACTATGTAGTCTACTTGGAAAGTGCCTACATTTCATAATGCTGAAACAGTTTGTTCTTGGTCGCTTTTAACATTTAGCCGCAGACTCTATATGACAAGATCACATTTGGACGCCAGCCAGAAGACCCCTCTTCTTCCTACCAGGAAGTACTGTGAGCTGAACAGGATGTGGTCATAAGCTGGGCTTCTATAGATATAGAACCCTCTGCATCTTCTGCATCCTACATGTGTACCTTCTGTAATAGATGTTACAGTTTCATTTCATCACAACCTGCATATTTCTGTTTTTATTTTCTTACTTGTTCAGAACTGCAACCTTCATCTGTTCATGGTCATTGTGTGGTACAACTTATTATTTTTATATTATTTTCAAGATAGTCAGTGTTACATAACTTTTTGTTAGGTTCTATTGCATTCTATTGTTGCATTAACTGTTTATATTTGTGTAATAACGACTAATGGCAATTCAAAACTATATTCTTAAAGATTGCCGGTGTTTCTGTTTGGAAACAAGTTATTTGTATTTGTATTTATTGTAGTTTAGATGTGTCTATTGTACAGTAAAATGTTTTACATTCCACAGACATGCTTTGTAGAAATCACATAGGCCACATTCACATCAATTCGTCATATACTCACTAACTATTGTTGTTGTTGTGTGAAATCAGACAATGAATAGACCTTATTAATACAATAATACCGTCTTTACATATTGAGAAAAGGGAGAGAACATCCTAATAAATACAACGATTTGTAGAAATCATAACGCATAGATCATATACTGATTCACAGTAAAGAAAAAATTGCAGTATTTGAGAAAGGCTACCTTCAAGTGATAGAACAACATTAATTACAACAGAAATCAAAATATATTTTCAGGTGTGTGAATAATAATAATAATAATAATAATATATGTATTATATACAGCACTTCCATTTAAGAACCTCAAAGTCACTGTAAAAAACTGATTGGCTTCAACAGCTTCAGATGATAAGGCATTGAGGTAGTATGGGTAGGCAGTAGCTTAAGTGGGGGAGCATACAGTGGCTTGCGAAAGGATTCACCCCCTTGGCATTTTTCCTATTTTGTTGCCTTACAGCCTGGAATTAAAATAGATTTTTGGGGGGGTTTGTATCATTTGATTTACACAACATGCCTACCACTTTGAGTATGCAAAATATTTTTTATTGAGAAACAAAAAAATAGAAAACTTGAGCGTGCATAACTATTCACCCCCCCCCCCCCCCCCCCCCCCCCCCCAATACTTTGTAGAGCCACCTTTTGCAGCAAGTCTCTTGGGGTATGTCTCTATAAGCTTGGCACATCTAGCCACTGGGATTTTTGCCCATTCTTTAAGGAAAAACTGCACCAGCTCCTTCAAGTTGGATGGGTTCCGCTGGTGTACAACAATCTTTAAGTCATACCACAGATTCTCAATTGGATTGAGGTCTGGGCTTTGACTAGGCCATTCCAAGACATTAAAATGCTTCCCCTTACACCACTCAAGTGTGGCTTTAGCATTGTGCTTAGGGTCATTGTCCTGCTGGAAGGTGAACCTCCGTCCCAGTCTCAAATCTCTGGAACACTGAAACAGGTTTCCCTCAAGAATTTCCCTGTACTTTGCACCATCCATCATTCCTTCAATTCTGACCAGTTTCCAGTCCCTGCCGATGAAAAACATCCCCACAGCATGATTCTGCCACCACCATGCTTCACACACCAAAAATCTCAATTTTAGTCCCATCTGACCAGAGTACCTTCTTCCATATGTTTGGGGAGTCTCCCCTTTTTGGAGTTTGTGCTACAGGATGCACATTTCTGTTTGAAAAAGCTAGCCTTTGCTTTCCTGATTAATGTCATCCTTGCCTGGTCTGTGAGTTTTGGTGGGTGGTACTCTCTGGCAAGGTTATTGTGATGGCATATTCTTTCCATTTTTTAATAATGGATTTAATGGTGCTCCGCGGGATGTTCAAATTTTCTGATATTTTTTTATAACCCAACCCTGATCTGTACTTCTCCACAACTTGTCTCTGACCTGTTTGGAGAGCTCCTTGGTCTTCATGGTGTCGCTTGCTTGGTCGTGCCCCTTGCTTAGTGGTGTTGCAGACTCTGGGGCCTTTCAGAACAGGTGTTTTGTTTATTTTTATAAATGTTTTATTTATTTCACCTTTATTTAACCAGGTAGGCCAGTTGAGAACAAGTTCTCATTTACAACTGAGACCTGGCCAAGATAAAGCAAAACAGTGTGACAGAAACAACACAGAATTCCACATGGAATAAACAAATGTACAGTCAATAACACAATAGTGTGCAAATGAAGTAAGATTAGGGAGGTGAGACAATATATAGGCCACAGTGGCAAAATAATTACAATTTAGCAATTAAACACTGGAGTGATAGATGAGTAGAAGATGAATGTGCAAGTAGAAATACTGATGTACAAAGGAGCAACAACGAAAAAATAACAATATGGGGATGAGGTAGTTGGGTGGGCTATTTACAGATGGGCTATGTACAGGTGCAATGATCTGTAAGCTGCTATGACAGCTGATGCTTAAAGTAAGTGAGGGAGATATGAGTCTCCAACTTCAGGGAGTTTTGCAATTTGTTCCAGTCATTGGCAGCAGAGAACTGGAAGGAAAGGCGGCCAAAGCAGGAGTTGGCTTTGAGGGTGACCAGTGAAATATACCTGCTGGAGCGTGTGCTACAGGTGGGTGCTGCTATTGTGACCAGTGAGCTGAGATAAGGCGGGGATTTACCTAGCAAAGACGTATAGATAATCTGGAGCCAGCCGTAGAAAATTGCTTCTTGAAATTCTCGGTTATCGTAGATTTATCGGTGGTGACAGTGTTTGTTAGCCTCAGTGCAGTGGGCAGCAGGGAGGAGGCGCTCTTATTCTCCATGGACTTTACAGTGTCCCAGAACTTTTTGGAGTTTATGCTACAGGATGCAAAAAAAAGTCTGAAAAAGCTAGCCTTTGCTTTCCTAACTGCCTGTGCATATTGGTTCCTAACTTTCCTGAAAAGTTGCATATACTGAGATCATGTGACAGTTCAAATCCTCTCTATAGGTAGGCTGGAGTTTTGGTTTGACGGCTACGATGTTCAACTCCTCTCTATAGGTAGGCTGGAGTTTTGGTTTGACGGCTCCGATGTTCAACTCCTCTCTATGGGTAGGCTGGAGTTTTGGTTTGACAGCTCCTATGTTCAACTCCTCTCTATAGGTAGGCTGGAGTTTTGGTTTGACAGCTCCGATGTTCAACTCCTCTCTATAGGTAGGCTGGAGTTTTTTTCAACTCCCGAAAGTGTAGGACACAACTTGTTGATGCTTCGACTCCTGTAAAAATGCCCAAAAATATACATGTGATGTACATACCCACTGGTGAAACACTGGTTGAATCAACATTGTTTCCATGTCAATTCAACCAAAACAATATGTTTGAGGAGATTGAATCAACGTGGAAAAGTGATTGTATTTGCAAAAAATCATCAATGTAAGGGCATTTCATCTTTTTTTTCACCTAATTTTTCACCTAAATGCAATAGCATGCAGATTTTTGGGGGTTGATTTCATGTTGAATTCACAATAGTTGACAACTGATTGATGTCTGTGCCCAGTGTGAAGTAGATTCTAAAGAAAAGCGACTTACTTGTTGAACCTGATTGATAAGCATGTGAGGGACTCTATGATAGACATAAAACAAGGCAGTCAGTGATATCTTCTATTTTGCACCTAGTACACAAAAGATTGGGTCTGCATTTCAGCTTGAATTTAAATTAAGGGAGCATATATTTATACACAAGGCACTGTGAAATTTGATAGAAATTCAAATGTGTTGTCATTCAATTCCCACTCACCTCTGAAAATATATGTTAAAAGACATCCGAACAGAAATCCTAAGAGCAATTTTATGATCCCGGGGACGCGGTTCTCCCCCTCCACCACCATGTCAGGCTTTGGCTGTTCATCTGAAGACGTAGGGAAAGAAAAAAATAGTATGGTAGCAAGGTAAGAACACAAATAAGGACTCAGATTCCTCGCCCAAAGATTGATGAATACACCAGTTTTTCCTGGTCAGGTCATGTGTTACTGAAATATATACTGGCCCTAGAAATGACTGTACCTTGGCATATCTCCCTCACAACCTTAGAGGCGTTAGTGAGCCCGTTGCTGGCAGTACAGATGAAGATTACATTTCTGTTGGGGCTGTAAGACGCCCAGACAACAGAGACGTTGGCGTTGGGACTCCCCCTCCAGAAGGAGCCGTCAAACGAAGCTTCTGGCTCCCAAGAAAATCTGGTGTCCTTCACCGAAGAGGAGCACCGAAGAGCCATCACACAGTGTCCGTCCTTCAGAACGCTGAAGACCTTTTGAACACTAGGCTCAACGAGACGCTCTGGACATTTGAAGAGAAACAAAGGAAGGTCTTGTAAATAGATAACACATTTTACATTAGAAAAAAATGCAATGAAATTTGAATTAAGTAGAGATAAAAATGAACACTGAAAATATTTTAAAGAATAGTTTTGCCTATAATAGGCTAGCAAACTAGTGAAATGTACAAAACGTGAAATTCCCAAACTCTGGAGGGTGATTTATGCCCAACGAGTTACATTTTTGGGGACTCTTGACATTTTGGGCTCACTTTGCGCCCCTTGAGGCAAATCTTGTATAGATCTTACAGAGTGCTCCTTTAAAACAGGGCACAGTTGTGACTGAGACTCTTACCTGTCACAGTGAGCGGTACCTTACTGATCTGCTGCTCCCCCTGACTGTGTGTGAGGAGAACAGAGTAAACCAGTTCATCCCCTCTCTGAACATCTCTGATCTCCAAGTCGCCAGACGAGGTGTTGAGACTCAGTCGACTCTTAAACTTCCCGAGCCATTCTGTGTTGCTATTTCTGCTCCTGAATGTTGCGATCCAGGTGTCGTTGTTGTATATGGACCACGTTATCTTGGTGATGTGCCAGGATGGATTGGCTCCAGAGGATAAGGTGACAGACTCTCCCAGGTAGCCAATGGTATCTCCCATCACCACTGAAACATAACAATCAATCTGTTACTGTAATAAAATGTCTGTTCTGATGGTGATGTTTACAGGAATAACTAGATGAAACACATCATTTATATAATAGTAATATAACAGTATATGTTTCTCTTTGGATATAAAATAATCATCATCATCAATATTCTGATGGTATCAACATAAATTACTATATACATTATTAGCTAAATTAATTATTATTCAGCAGAAAAAACTGCAAAGCAGGTTGTATGATAACTGTAAATGAATTGAAACAGGAATAGTATAGATTTAGGACACATATGACATCATTCACATGACCATGTTTTTTAAATCTGGAACTTTCTCTGAGTTTCCTTTTTCTGTTTCGATCATGTGGTGAGACTTTCGCCATACATATCAAATGGAGGATTTGGCATCTCAACCTTAAACACATTGTATCAGAGCTAGAACAATGTTGTCAAGACACAGAACTCTGTGGCCTTTTGAAAGAAACAGGAAACACATTTTTCCAAATGTATTTGCCTTCTCAAAACCTAAATGCATTCACCCACACTATATTATACTTCAAAATTGCAAATACATTCATCAAAAGAACACGACTTCCTGCAACAGGATGAACACAACCATACTTATCTCTCGAGTCCAAGCAGACAAAACAGTAGGTTTTAAAAATCCCATTAGATCAATACATTTTTTCTGCAGTCACTAAATCATGATGTTCAAAATTGGAAGTATAACTATTCAAAGGTGCAACATTATGGGAAATGTCTCTCCATTTTATGCATAGATCACCAAACAATGTCATACACATCAAATCAAATGTTATTACTGATTTTTTTTTGAGTATTAAAATAAGAACATTGTGTGCAGGATTCATTCATCGGTATCATCACAATTCAATTCCATGTTTTCAAAACAAAGGCTGGTTTTCTCATAGTTTTGTAGACTTTCCATTGGCATATGGAAACACAATAGAAATAGAATAGAAATAGAATTAGAAAGGTGAATAGAATGGAGCAACACAACTGAATCTTTAGGCCTCAATCCAGACCAAAGCAAAGCTCTATAATAGAAGGTCACAATGTTGGAGATGATGACTTAGGTGAAACCCACAGTTACATATAGGAAACCCAACTCTCTTTTGTTACCTCTTTTGTTAACTAGGCAAGTCAGTTAAGAACAAATTCTTATTTTCAATGACAGTGGGTTAACTGCCTGTTCAGGGGCAGAATGACAGCTTTGTACCTTGTCAACTCTGTGATTTGAACTTGAAACCTTTCGGTTACTAGTCCACCGCTCTAACCACTAGGCTACCCTGCTGCCCCATCTCTTGTCTAGATCTTTCCATATATTGTACATGGTTTGACACTGATGGAATGATTTACAATTCCATGCAGTAATATTTATTTACTGATTGTCGGGAACAGTGAATAAAAGTGCACACATTTCTCTTCTGATGAACACAATGTGTTTATGTTCTGTGATCCAAACACTTAGCAGTGAATTGTGTTTTCAGTTATGACATTCGTATTTAATATTTTGGAAAAGGTGGTATGCAAGTCAGGGACAAAGTCAAGAAACTGATCAGAAGTTCTATACATGTATTTGATCAGTTGATCATTGCTGTTCTGCTATAGATACAGTACGTTAAACGCGATTGAGAAAAACTATAATACTAGATGTGATATGGACAGAGGAAAGTTGACTGTATACCTTGATGTTAGCTACACACCATCAGTGATGGAAAAAGTACCCAGTTGTCACACTTCACCAAAAGTGAATATACCTTAATAGAAAATGACTCAAGTAAAAGTGAATGTCACCCAGTTAAATTCTACTTGAGTAAAAGTCTAAAAGTATTTGGTTTTAAATATTCTCTTAATAAGTGTGTGAATTGGAATAATGTTCTGTCCTGCTAAGCATTTGAAATGTAATAGTACCTTTGGGTGTCAGGGAAAATGTATGGAGTAAAAATGATTTCATTTTCATTAGGAATGTAGTGGAGTAAAAGTTGAAGTTGTCGAAAATATAAATAGTAAAGTACAATACCGATACCCCCCAAAACTACTTAAGTAGTACTTTAAAGTATTTGTACTTAATGAAGTGTTTTACACCACTGCACACCATTAGATTTCTTAAAGTGAAAAGGTGACATCATGGTAAGTGCCCTCGTCAGGGTTTGAGGTCAATCCCATTTAAATGTAGGAGATCATTTGAAAGTCCAATTCAAAGATTTTCTTTAAATTCCAGTAATTTAATTTCAATTGACATCCTAGATTGAAATGGAATTCACCTCAATCCTGCCTCTTGTAGCTAATTTCTGAAAGATGACAGACAATATCAACAACAACAAACATTTATCAACACTACCAAGCCAAATGGAAAAGTACAGTAAGCAGCCTACCTGATAAGACTGTTAGGAGAGAGAGAACTAAAAGTTCTACACGTATCATCTTCAACAGCACTTTTAAAATGGACCCTGTTCGTCTCTGACATAGCGTCTTACTTATAGCGTCAACTTCCTCTTTCTGCTATTTACAGTGCCTCCAGAAAGTGTTCACACCTCTTTACTTTTCCACATTTTGTTGTGTTACAGCCTGAATTTAAAATGGATTCAATTGACATTTTGTGTCACTGATCAACACACAATAGCCCATCATGTTAAAGTGTTTTTTTTTTTTGGAGTTGCTTTAAAAGATGATATTGAATGGTCTAGTACATTTCTTGTTGTTGCCTAAATCGGCTTTGAAAATCTATGTCAAGACTTAAAAATGTCTAGCAATAATCAAAAAATCAACTTGAAATAGCTTGACGAATTTAAAAAAGAATAATGGGAAAATATTGTACATTTCAACTGTGCAAAGCTTTAGAGACTAATCCCAAAACACTCACAGCTGTAATCGCCGGCAAAGGTGCTTCTACAAAGTATTGACTCAGGGGTGTGAATACTTACTGTATGTAAATTAGATACTTATGTATTTAATGTTTTATACATTTGCCAAAACATCTAAAAACATGACTTTGTCATTATGGGGAATTGTGTGCAAGCCAAAAAAAGTAGCGCACACAGTTCTTTGTGAATAAATTATTCCTTAGCATGAACTCGAACTATGAAAATAATTATCAATATCATCCCAATACGAGGCTAGCAGAAACAAAAAGAGGCTCATTTGAGAACTATTCTAGGGCACGTGTTATAAGCCTATCAGGCGTATAACAGAAACGTCCCTCTCCCACCCCCCCCCCCCCCCCCCCCCCCCCCCCCCCCCCCCCCCCCCCCCCTTTCACAGTAGTTAACCACAGTCATTTTCTGTTAAACTTGCACCTGCAAAATGTTCAGTGGAGGAAAAAGTACACAATTGTCCTACTTGAGTAACAGTAAAGATACCTTGATTGAAAATGGCTCAAGTAAAAGTCACCCAGTAAAATACTACTTGAATTAAAGTCTAAAAGTATTTTGGTTGAGTATCAAGGAAGGAAAAAATACAGATACCCCCAAAAACGACTTACTGTAAGTGGTATTTAAAAATACTTTTACTTAAGTACTTTACACCACTGAAAATGTTCACAGAGAGGTGATGACGGCCCAGTGGAGCAGTTGATACACTATTGAAGACCATTTATGTATTAATATTAGCAGAATTGAGAAGTGTTTGAGTAGAGGAAGTAAGTATCTTCTGCATGACCGGCGTAACACTTCTCGTTTCCACCCCTTTTTCCACAGAACTGACTGACATTTAAACAGCAAATTAATCATGCCCCCACACACCCCCACGCAGAGCTTCCATGACAATGTGGTCTGTAGGGTCTCTCTGCTGACGTGAAACTTCCCTCCTGTTCCAAACAATGTTGAGGTCAACTCTGCTCTCACTAAGAATATAAAATACATTGTGATAGAGCGCGAAAGAGCGAGAGGGAGAGAGAAAGACAGTCAGACAGAGAGAAACAGGCAGAGAAAGAGAGAGACAGAGAGAGGGGGGAGGGGTTAGGGGTCTTTAAACAACACCACATAGCATCATATGAAGAGATCATTTATTAAAAAGGCTGTAACAATTTTGTCCTAAAATGATCCAATATTAAAACATTTTTTTCAACTTCAAATGTCTTTACATCACATTGGTCTTAAAAAACAAGGTTAGGGACTTCACTTCGACATGAAATGAAACAAAAGAAAATGCAGCAAAAAATGTAACTTTACAAAACGTCATGTAACTACATGCATCAGGGTTCATAATGAAATGAAGGTCTAATAAACATACCGTACACATGTAAAAAAAGGGATCAAACCATTTATACACAACAGACTACTGTAGCTGTTAGCCGCCAAAAAGGACAAGAACCATTGTGTGTGCAGGACCTATTAGGACTGTTACGGGTATTCACCTCAGCCTGTGAATCGAAACAAATCATCAAGCACAATGTTTCCATATTACTCACATCTTAGTCACACCTTAGTCACACCACGCACTCAATACAAGAGGCTGCTGAGGGGAGGACGGCTCATAATAACTGTAATGGAGAGAATGGAAAGGTATCAAATACGGAAACCATGTGTTTGAGGAGTTCGATACTATTCCATTCCAGTCATTACTATGAGCCCGTCCTCCCAAATAAGGAGCCACCAACCTCCTGTGACAACAGTGTTTTTATTATTTTGTACTTCTGTGTTTTGGTCACATGTTCAGAACAGTAGTCATGTGGTACACTATGGCTGTGTCCCAAGTATCGCTCCTTCCTCAAAGATGTCACTTGACTTGTTCACGTCCCTTCCCTGATGTGATGGTATATGAAACTCCCTCTAGCCCATGCCTTTACCAATCCAATGCTTTTAGACTTGTGGGAAGAAGTACAAAATTGCACACTTCAGGAGAAAATAGATGTTATTGGGACGCGCCCCTGTATCTGGAGTTGAGTGGGATTTGGCACAAAGAAACTAATTAATGTCTCATGACAAGTGGTTCTGTTTTCTTGTATCTGTTCCTCCTCCTTCATTATAAAACCAACACTGGAATACAGATAAAAAGTCCAACATAATATTATCCATTAACGTCACAAAAACATTGTATTTCTTATAAAAAAAATGTTTAAAGCCGGTTAGTGTTTCACCTAAACATTCGTCAGCTGTCTCTTGAAGAACCCACAGTAAGCAGATTTAGTCCAATGAAAATAACAGTCCGTTTATTGGTCTATTCAGTGATATTTCAATCACCTGATTGGTTGATGTAGTAGCTGATTTGCAACTACAGTTTTTACTTGAAACTTGACTTTTCTAGTTATTTTTCATACATGTAAGTGTTCCTATTCACATGTATCTGTTCGTTGAGCCTATACTGCTTAACAGCCCATCAGCTTATTGGTTAGTAACATCAGGGGCGCAAATTAGGTATTAGAAGTGGGGGGGACCTAATTATTATTATTATGTTAATTTTTGGTCTGATAAACACTCCAAACAGCCTATTCAACCACTCGGAGGTGTCCGCATGGTCCTAAAGCACACCGTTTCCTCGTTTTGTATCACATTCCTATGATAAAACTGGGGAGCACAAAATGCAATTTCAGAATGTGTGTGTGTATGGGGGGGGGGGGGCATGTTCCCCCGTCCTCAGTGAAAGTTGCGCCCCTGAGTAACATAGTAATGTCAACTTCAATAGGCTGGTTGTGAATTTAGTGCAGTTATTGCCAAGGAATGACAAACATACTGGTCCCAATGACTGTAACAAAGTAACACACACACACAGTTAATTAAACAGGACGACCACAGTGGTCTCCCCTCCAGCCCTTGGTGGCAGACGCCACATACATTTCCACTGCTTTGTGTGAAAAGAGATAGCTGTCTAGACAGTGCTACATCTAGGATGCGTCTGAAATAACCCTCCATTCCCTATATAGTGCACTACTTTTGACCAGGGCCCATAGAAAATAGGGTACAAATGTAGCGCACTATATAGGGAATAGGGTGCGTATATATGCTGTGGAATGTAGAACCAAGAAAGTCTACTATGAGTTTTTCTAACCAAAATCTGGGGATTTTGAGAAAACACAGCAATTGAGTTGCGTTGAACAGTCATCATCATCATCGTAAAGGGTTTGGGGTGGCTTTAAATCACATAAGGTGGTTATTACATCGTTATAAACAGAGCTATGAGCTGTATTAAGGTCTGTGTAAGTGTAATAACTCCCTAGGACTCTGCACAGTCTTGGTAACAGTATCAAGCTTACATGGTGTCAACACACTCAGGTCTAGGTGAAGTGTCTGATTGGATGATTGGTGTCTGATTGGTCAGTTAAAAACAGTAAGAGAGGACCCAGAGAGTTGGGCTCTGAGTAAAATTGAAAATGTGTCACTCTCTCTGTTCCTTTCCCCATCTCATATTCTCTCTACCTCTCTTCATTCTCTCCTTCTTTCTTTCTTCACCTTTGTGTCTTCTCTCCCTCTCTCGCAGAGGTCAACGCTGAGAGTTGGGCTTTGAGCAAATTTGAAACAGTCTCTTTTCCTCACTCGTATCATCTCCTCTCCCACCTCTATCCTTTAATTTCTTGTCTTCTCTCCATTTCTACACAGAGGTCTCTGACTGCAGCCTCATGACGAACTTGTGGCTCTTGGGGTCGATAAACTCCTCCCCCAGGTGGAGGAATGGGAGGGGCGCCACAGTGACGACCAGGGAGAAGTCGAGTCGCCGCAGGGAGAAAACCAGACCCGGGCGCAGGGCGGACGTCACCGGCTCCTCGCTCACCAGGGTCCACTGGCGACCCCTACCATTCTCCCGTTGGTACTGCATGGTAGGGCCTGGGGAGAGGTAGCGCTCTAGAAAGGCCTGAAAGAAACACACAGAGAGAATGAGATAAGACAGTCTGACAGGGTGCCACATCTTGTCATATCGAAAGTGGGGCAACAGCCATGGGTTCACTTTCTCTCAGGGGAATGTTAAGTAGGCTAGATATGATTCATCGAGTGATTCATGCGTATTCTAATCCCGTTATGGTCATGAATACCTCAAGTTGAATATTAGGTCATGTATGGCTGTTATTTTTAGTGGTCATGTCAAGGGTATAGAGATCACATCAAGAGTGTATGAATCTAAGGGGCCATGTTGTAAGTGTGTAGGGGTTATATGAAGGGTGTAGGGGCTATATGAAGGGTGTAGGGGCTATATTAAGGGTGTAGGGGCTATATTAAGGGTTTAGGGGCTCACCTTGGGGGTCATGTTAAGGGAGTAGTGGTCAGGTTAAGGGTGTAGTGGCTCACCATGGGGGTCATGTTGTGCGTGATACAGAACTGCAGGTGGTTGATAATGCTCTCCATGCTGTGATAGGGCTGCTGGCGCGTGGTCCTCAGATACTTCTGCATGGCCCGGGCCATGGGGGCGAAGATGGCCTGAGCCGCCTCCCGGGGGTCCATCACCTCACGGGGGTGTTTGGGGGACGAGGCGGCCGGCTCGTCGTCCTGGAGACGCTTGATGTGCGTGAAAGCCTCCTCTACCGCCACCACCAGCCTGGGAGGAGGTAGGGCATGTGTTATGGATGTGACGTTTTAGACTGGCATACACTTCCTGTATGCCTTGTCTTGGGGGCACCAATGGCAGCCTTTTTAAGCATAAATGGCAAGTTTTAAGTACTGCCACCCCTGTCTGACAAGCTCAGTGTCTCTCCTCTCCTCACCTGGCCTTGCGCTTGCGGACTCTGCGCTCCATCTCTGCCTCCTCGTAGTAATACTCGTTGTGGGAGTTGTCTCTCCTTCGGGCCGCCGCAGCGATCATCGCTCTGGACTGACCTGTCGAGTTATTGGTGCTGTTCTCTGGAGGATAAATCACGATCAAGAAAAAAGCAATCAACATTTTAAAAAATGTGCTATTCATTGAGCAAAGAAATGGCGTCACTATTGGAAGACAATAAAGACAGGGGTGAAAAGTGACTGAGGGAAAAAAGGGATGAGAGGAGGAGACGAGGAGAGAAGGAAGGATAGTGTCGAGTCTTACCTTCTCCCAGAGTGTAGACTTTGAAGCCAGAAGTCTTCTTAGAGAGGATGGACTTGGGCAGGTTGAGGAGAGCAGGGTTGTAGACTGGGAAATCACTGTAGTACTGGTCCAGCACCCACACTGCTGCTCTCTGAATACTGGAGCGAGAGACACACAGGAACCTTTAATGACCTGCCATTACTATTTCAAAATGTGTTTTATTCATTTAACTAGGTAAGTCAGTTAATAACACATTCTTATTCATTTGACCTACACCGGCCAAACCGGGACAACTGTGCGCCACCCTACGGGACTCCCAATCACGGCCGGCTGTGATACGGCCTGGATTCAAACCAGGGTGTCTGTAGTGACGCCTATAGCACTGAGATGCAGTGCCTTAGACCGCTGCGCCACACGGGAGACCCAAGTGGAATACGTTCTAATCATCATCAACACTAAGATCAACATCATTAACATTACCACCATTATCATCAGTAGCATCATTGTAATTATCCCATCTGCAACGTATTCAAACATCAGACAAACGTTTAACCTTCAATAGTGGCACCTGTAGCACAGACTACAGGACAGATGTGGTACTGCAGCTATTATCGATCACCTGTCAGCTTCAGCGCCCCTCTAAACCCACTAGGGTGGGAAGCAGATAACTAGTGGAGCAAACACAACCTCTCCCATTGCACCATACTCATGAGTGCTTTCCAAATAGCTTGATGCAACCTAAACACTCACCATACAAATGACACACATATGCAAATAGCCCCAACAAACAGGCTGATGAGGTAATGCAGGTTTCAGTTCAGCTGACTGAATGATGCTAACGGTCTCTGAAACTAACACCAAAGCTGAGATTATGGTATGAAACATGCAAATTAACACCCCAAAAAATAGCACCTGCAGATACAGGAAACCCACACTAACACACTAAAACACACACATCAACAAACTCACATTCCATGCTTTATGAAAAACTACACATGCACAAACAACATTTATGAAACGTCACAAACACACACACCTGAGGTGTCCCACGTTGTAGAAGCGACTAGCCCCGTCTGTGGTGCGCACCATCTTGAGGCAGAAGGCAGGCTGCAGGTGTCTGACCTCCAGCAGCACTAAGGCCAGGTACTGGATGAAGAGCAGGGCGTCCACCAGCGACGCCGCGTACCCCACGATACCCCTGTAGTCCCTCTCCCGGGGCTCCAGCACGCGCACGCCGTAGAACAGCCAGTAGGACGCTACGAAGAGGAAGACGAGCGCCAGCAGCAGGCAGCGGAAGACGTAGAGGCGGGGCAGGGTGGCGCCCGACGGGCGCAGGAACAGAGCCCAGGTGGAGATGAGGAGGACCAGGAGTTTGAAGGCCAGTGAGACGTAGAGGCCCTCGCAGGGCGTGCCGCAGGGCTCCAGGGACTCACGCCACAGCAGCTGGGGCAGAGCCAGGAAGGCCAGGGGAGTGACCAGGGCGAAGAGGCCCAGGACGGCGCCCAACGCAGGGCCCAGGAAACGACGGCATTCCAACGGGGAGGACTCCTCGAGCTCCTTGGAGACGCGGGTCAAGTCCTCGTTAGAGACGCTGTGTTCTGACGTGCCAGTCTGCACAGTGGTGGTCTCACCCCAGTTATCGTCCTGGAGTAGAGAGAGGTAGAGAGAGAGAGAAAGAGAGAGAGAGATTATTTGAGCATATGTTTGGAGGTCATAGGGAGAGGAAATATTACCTGAACAAATGAGACAAGAGGATAATGAGAAGGAGACAGATTAGAGAAAGACAGAGAGAAAGTCAAGTAAAGGTGGAGGATGACAGAATACAGACAGATAGATTGGTCAGGGTAGTGATGGGAAATGTATTGTAGGAAAGGACTGAACTCTGACCCTGTCATCTCCACGGGTGGACTCTGTGTCCAGTAGAGGCTCTCCGGGGGCCTGGATGGTGACTGACTTGTCTCCACGACTACTGCCGTCTCTACTTTTGGAGCGGTGCCTGTCCCGCCTATCCCTGAAGATCACACACAGAGACAAAGGGTTAACCCTAAAACAGGTCCTACTTCCTAGAGGTTAACCAAACCCCATCGTCTAAAATATCACACACACTCAAAGCTTCTATAACGTAGGATATGTGGTCACACGCAAGTTAAAGTGCATTTACAAGAGACTGAGTGTGTGTGTGTGTTCTGTATAATTATACACTGAGTGTACAAAACATTCCTAATATTGAGTTGCACCCTCTCTTTTCCCTCAGAACAGCCTCAATTCGTCAGGGCATGGACTCTACAAGGTGTTGAAAGCGTTCCACAGGGATGCTGGCCCATGTTGACTCCAATGCTTCCCACAGTTGTGTCAAGTTGGGTGGATGTCCTTTGGGTGGTGAACCATTTTCACCACGGGACACTGTTGAGCTGTAAAAAACCCAGCAGCGTTGCAGTTTTGACACAAACCTGGCACCTACCTGTTCAAAAGCACGTCAATCTTTTGTCTCACCCTCTGAATGGCACACATACACAATCCATGTCTCAATTATCTCAAGGCTTAAAACTCCTTATTTAACCCGCCTCCTCCCCTTCAATAAGTGTAGATGAAGTGGATTAAACCAGGGACATCAATAAGGGATCATTGATTTCACCTGGATAGTCTATATCATGGAAAGTGCAGGTGTTCTTAATGTTTGGTACACTCAGTGTATATATCATGTATGTGTTACCCACCTGTGCTTCCTGGAGCTGCGGGAGTGCGAGGACTTATAGGAGTAGCCTGAATACTGCGACTCGTTGTCCATGTCGGAGGCCGGTGGGCGGGGTTTGCCCCTGTGGGTCCCTCCTCCCCCCGTGCCGCACTCCCCGGCTCCGCCCAGCTGACTCTTGCGGTGGCTGATGGACTTGGAGGAGAGGGCCAGAGGCAGGCGGAGGAGCTCAACCTTACTCCTGAGGGAATCTATCTTGGAGGCCGGAGGAGAGGGGGAGGACAGACCTGACGGCAGGAGGGAGAGGAAGAGCAAAGGGAGAGAGAAGGAGGAAGAGAGCGAAGTGGTGGGAGAAAAAGAGGAAGAGATATAAAACTGTTTATTAATCAAATCACACTTTATTTGTCACATGCGACGAATAAAACAAGTGTAGACCTCACCGGGAAATGATTACTTACACGCCCTTTACCAACAGCGCAGTTCTAGAAGAGTTAAGAAAAGATTTGCCAAATAAACTAAAAGTAAAAAAATATATAAAAAGTAACACAATAACGAGGCTATATACAGGGGGTACCGGTACTGAGTCAGTGTGCGGGTGTACAGGTTAGAGGTCATTTGTTCATGTAGGTAGGGGTGGAGTGACTATGCATAGATAATAAACAGCGAGTAGCAGCAGTGTACAAAACAAATTGGGGGTCAATGTAATCATGATTAATTGTTCAGCAGTCTTTTGGCTTGGGGGTAGAAGCTGTTAAGGAGCCTTTTGGTCCTAGACTTGGCGTTCCGGTACCGCTTGCTGTGCGGTAGCAGAGAAACAGTCTATGACTTGGGTGACATAATTTGAACATTTTATTACCATGTAATGTATTTTATTACCATGTTAGTAGTCCTATCAGATAGGCAGGCTGTCACAACAGGACTGAAGGGAAGGTCGTGGAAAACACCAGACGCCAAAGGGATGTAACGTTGATATAGCGCTCTTTAAATAGGATTCCACACAACAATGTCTGTCTGGGAGAGTGTCATGAAACAACTCAGTGAGTTGTCAGCTTGCTTTCGTCCGATAAATTAGGATTATTTCACAGCCTGTGTCACAAGACACACATGGAAGGAAGGATGTTCCATCATTGGGAGCTGGGTTAGAATAAGAGTTGGGTTAAAATGAAGTCCTTTCTCGAAGCAGCTGAAGAAGCCTCACGATGAAGTTGTGGAAGGACTTCAGAGGTTTTACCTCTATGGTATCCCCCTGTGGTACAAGCCCAATATTACCCCTCATACGTTAGTTCAGATGGAAAATACACACCATTTAACAGCAACAAATTAGTTTCACCAAGCTGACAGGAGCTTGTTACTGCCTTTCATATTCCTGTTTGTGCATGCACTACACACACACACACACACACACACACACACTAGAAACACACACAGACACTGCATTCCCCTACCATCCCCTGTGGTCTCCGGGGCAACAGAGCTTGGCTATTACTATGGGGATGAATGAGAGACAATGGGTGAGGGGATGGGGGCTTGTTGCCATGGTGACCTGACTATCAACTACCCACCCTCTCTCTCCCTTGCCTCTTCGTCTAAAAGAACTCGATCAGAAACACTTTTTTCCCATTTCGATTCCGCTAGAATGTGTTGCAAAGACCAATGTCCAATGCCATTTTAGCTGGACCAGTATGTCTCTCTCTTGTCAGAGAGGCACTGATTACTAATGTGATAATGTGTAGTGAATAACCACCTCTGCACTCTATTTCTGTCATTCTCACTCCAATTCACTCAACTGTTTATGGGACCACATAATAGGTTTCATGTGAGAGTAAGACATGAGCTCCCTGGTTAAAAACACACACACACACTATTCATACAAATGCCAATGACATTAGCTAGAATTCGACACAGGGTTTGTAGAGGCCTAAGAGGCATGATGTGAGTTACGACCAAACCATTTGAAGAGCAACAAGAACAATGTGAGGCCTTTTGCAGAACCACCTACCCAGAAAAATAAACTGTGTGCCCAGGCATTTTAACCATTGAATGAAATCGCTGAAGAAGAATGAAACGCTTATAAGCGACAGCAACCCACATCTAAAAACAGACGTGGCCATGTATCACTCCCAGGGGAATAGGGTTGTTTTGAGAAGAACTGAGCTACACGAACCTAGCAGGAACCATAGGTCTAATCAAACTAATCACAACAGACAGCTTCAGAAACAGAAGGATGCTAGGAAGTTATACATTGGGATATTAACATTGCTAACAGAGGGTGTAAGTTAATAGTAATGTCAGCCGTAAAGGTTATTATAACTTGAGGATGCCTGGAGCACCATTACTGAGTTCAATCAGAGTTCACCCTCTGAACTGTTTAGAGCAGCTGGCATTGCTTCCCAAGCAGCAAGGTATTATTGTGATGGGTGTGTGTTGTAGCCTATTGAGGACATTACATGCACTATTATTCTCCATTTCCTCTGACCCATTTAACACCAAACACCTTCATTTGACCTTTATTTAACTAGGGAAGTCAGTTAAGAACAAATTCTTATTTTCAATGAGGGCCTAGGAACAGTGGGTTAACTGCCTTGTTCAGGGGCAGAACGACAGATTTTTACCTTGTCAGCTCGGGGATTCGATCTTGCAACCTTTCGGTTACTAGTCCAACGCTCTAACCACTAATAGCTGCCGTATTAATGCAACAACACAAGTCTAGAACCCAACCACCAGTTTGTGGGACTAGTGAGCGTGGAATATTGTGTGTTGTAGGTTGTGTGTGTGTGTGTGTGTGTGTGTGTGTGTTCCAGCTCTCTGCAACCATTTGACTGTAGGTTCCTGATTTAGACAACACACAAATGCTCTGAGTGTTCCATCTGAAAGCTTAACAGCCTGTGACTTCAAAACACTTCAAGATTGTTTTATGGGCTAAAAACAACCAAATGTAGGTTATTTGGTAACCCAGCACTGGTTAAATAGTAGACAGAACATGTTATTTTGACCCAGCCAGCTGGGTTGCATTGGGATTACCCAAACATGGGTTCATTTGACCTTCAGTTGGGTATTTTTACTCTCACGCTGGGTTGACCTAGCAGCTGGGTCTTTTTTAATATAACCTTTAGGTTCTGTTCAGGAGGCGTGACTTATTAAGGCTGCGTCTTTCAGCTAGCTCTTATGGTCACCCGTGAGAGTAAATGTCATTCCTGTTCATCATGTTAAGTTTACATAGTGCAAATGCAGACTTAATTATTATTTTACACATTATGGTACACCACCTTATTGTATCCCAACAATAGGCTTTTAGGGAATTCATACACTTCTGTAAGGATCATTCAAAATGTAAATGTTCAACCTTAGCATTTGATAACTATACAACAGAACAGATGAACAGGAATGACATTTAGTCTCATGGGTGGCTAAAAATAATTATCTGAAAGCCACGCCCCTACTAAATTAGGCCTCCAATCTTCTGATCATATCTCAATAACCTAGCAGTTTTTTTTAAAGAAAACAACCGAACTAAGTGACCCAACACCTGCAACCCAGCAGTTAGGTCAACCAAACAAACCAGCTTTTTGTGTGTGTGTAATAGGCTTTAAAAGTTCTACAGTCCCAGGTGGCACTGCTGTGTCTGAATGCCTGCGGCTCCCATCCCTTCCACAGGCCTAGATGAAAGCCTCGGTGAGGTAGTCGGGATCTGGGGGGTGGCGCCGCCTCAGCACAGAATAACTAAATTAATCGACCCACAGGCTTCATGGGGCCTATCCATTACGCACCGGCTCATTCCTCTGGTTGACACAATGAGCCGCATGCAACTCAGACACGCAGGAATTACGAAAGGGTGAGAATAACCTATTTTACTGTAAACCTATTATTGGTGTTTACCCAAAATATTACGTTTCTCAGTAAAGGTTAATACGAGGCGACATGTCAAACCTCGTCTTGAAATAATGTATCAAGTCTCACGCCCATGCAGCAGCACGGAGATGTGGGTTGTCGATACAGATTTTAGGGGACTAGGCTACATTGAGTCTGGTTGGAAAACCACAGCATGCTGCATTCATCAACAAACTACTCTAAACCAGTTGTATACATGTGCGCATATTTGGCACACGTACGTAAAAGTGCAATTTGGGTGGAGCACTTAATGTTGTTGCCTGGAGACATGTTATTCAAACTCATGAGATTCAAATCTGACGTTACTTTCTGACAGAACCGCAAATCAAGCAAGATTGGCGCATTACCTGTAAAACAATGTCGACGGATGAAGTTATAATTAAATATGCAAATAAATAGGCCAATTGTCCTTTCCATCAATGCCACTTCATTAATCATAAACAACCAGCCAGCAATTCAAGGACTTGAATTGAAATATTAACGGTCTCTGAGTGCTTTAGAGGCAGAGGGACAAACCTGGCAGGAGAAAGATAATGTTTTAATGAATTTTAACAAAAAAATCTAAACACTCCGAGCAGTTCAGAAAGCTTACCTTTATTTTCAAATGTGCTACCCAAATTGGTAAAAAGGGAATTGTAGACAAAAAATCTCGACACAAAGAAAATCCCAAACAGTGATTCAAATCAGTCGGCTGGGATGTACACATATCCACATTCAGTTTCCTTCCCAACAGCACCTTCCAGGGACGAAGGGTTTGTAACTTAATCGCTCTTCAAATACGATATCATTTTCTCAACTGAAAATCATCCAGGCTATACAAAAGACATGAGACGCATCCCATTCTCGGTTTCTGCATCTGTTCTTCGCTGGGAGCCCCGCTGCGTGTGTGAATACGGACATTCATCACCGAGAGGGGTGCTCAAGACAGTTAAACGCTCCACATGATACGCAAAGCTTTTGTGTTACATTAATAATCGCATAATACAATTCATAAAGAAAATCCAAGTGTATGTTATATCAGGTAAATTATATCAATTCCATTTCGCAGTTATGCGAAGTCAAAATATATTGCGCTTTTGTTCTGTGGTTCCGTTTAATGGCAAAACAATGCCGCCGGGTATGGGACAAACGCTCGCTCCCCTATCCAAAGGGCGAAAATCCGCTACAAGGTCCCTTCAGCCACAGTTTTTATTTTGGTTTCTGTGTCCTAGTATGGAAACGGTTACCCTCTGTCTTTCTGGATAACTAGGATTCGATTAGTTTTTCATTCATTCAAACCCCTCTTGCTCTTTGCTTTTTTTTACGGTTGGTAAAATCAATGGCCGGCCTCCCTCCACTCACTGGAGTCCTCAACTACGACGCTCCGCCTCCTTACTCCTCCACCGCCCCTCTCTAGCTCTCTCTCTCTCTCCTCCTCCTGGTTCTGTTAATTCTCACCTTCACTTTCGCTGGTAGACGAGCCGAGTGCACGGCATAATCCTTGCTCCCATTTCACCTCTATGAAGACAATCACCGGACTGCAGTTTGTCCAATGAGTTTTACTACAGACGCTTAGACCTAATCCTCCCCAAACTGTCCGTTTCATTTAAAGCTGCCTCTGACCCGTGGATGCTCCTCAATTTAGCAAACCTAACAGATGTAGGCCTATTCCACGTATTCTGTGCTCCAGAATTAGGCCTATGACCCAAAACCCTACACTTATTTATTAATTACATGTCCGAGCTCTTGAATGTAACCGAATATGAATTTGGAAAGACATATAGATAGGGCTCAACGCACGTGCAGCAGTGCATTGAATGCGATTTCTCATGCGTCAGTTGTAGTGCAACAACACCTGTGCCGCATTATAAAACACATGTTTAAACACACTTTACTCTGACATGCATTGTCTGCTCGACTGGAAAGTGCATTAGACCTACTCAGAAACCTACCACCCATGCATGCACAAGTCCCCATAAAGATATAATATATCCAAATATATCCTCTTCCAACTCCATCGTGTGAATCTCAATTGTTTTTCGCTCTCCTCACCTCCTTTTCAAAACGCATGTGACCTTAGACCACTGCTCCCGACCACTGCATCTCAGTGCGAGAGGCGTCACTACAGTCCCTGGTTTGAATCCAGGCTGAGTCACATCCGGCTGTGATTGGGAGTCCCCTAGGACAATTGGCCCAGCGTCGTCAGGGTTTGGCTGGGGTAGGCCATCATCATAAATAAGAATGTATTCTTAATTGACTTGCCTTGTTAAATAAAAGGTTAAAAAAATATATAAAAACATTTCAATTGGAAAAAGTCTGTGGTTCCTCCCCTCATACACCACATGACCAAAAGTATGTGGACACCTGCTCATCGAACATCTCATTCCAAAATCATGGGCATTAATATGGAGTCCCCCCTTGCTGCTATAATAACCTCCACTCTTCTGGGAAGGATTTCCACTAGATGCTGGAACATTGCTGTGGGGACTTGCTTCCATTCAGCCACAAGAGCATTAGTGAGGTTGGGCACTGATGATGTTGGGTGATTAGGCCTGGATCGCAGTCTGCTTTCCAATTTATTCCAAAGGTGTTCGATGGTGTTGAGGTCAGGCCTTTGTGCTGGCCAGTCAAGTTCTTCTACACCGGTCTCGACAAACCATTTCTTTATGGACCTCGCTTTGTGCACAGGGGCATTGTCATGCTGAAACAGGAAAAAGCATTCCCCAAACTGTTGCCCCAAAGTCTAGAATGTCATTCTCTGCTATAGTGTTAAGATTTCCCTTCGCTGGAAATAAGAGGCCTACCCCGAACCATTATTCTTCCTCCACCAAACTTTACAGTTGGCACTAAGCATTTGGGCAGGTAGCGTTCTCCTGGCATCCGCCAAACCCAGATTTGTCCGTCAGACTGCCAGATGGTGAAGTGTGATTCATCACTCCAGAGAACGCTTTTCCACTGTTCCGGAGTCCAATGACAGTGAGAGTTACACCCCTCCAGCCAATGCTTTGCATTGTGCATGTTGATCTTAGGCTTGTGTGCGGTGCGGCTGCTCGGCCAAGGAAACACATTTCATGAAGCTCCCAACAAACAGTTACTGTGCTGACGTTGCTTCCAGAGGCAGTTTGGAACTCGGTAGTGAGTGTTGCAAATGAGGACAGATTATTTTTACTCACTATTCGCTTCAGCGGTCCCGTTCTGTGAGCTTGTTGCAGCCCCAGTATACCACTTTGCTGTTTGCTCCTAGAGGTTGCTACTTCACAGTAACAGCACTTACAGTTGACCAGGGCAGCTCTAGCAGGTCAGAAATGTGATGAACTGACTTGTTAGAAAGGTGGCATCCTATGACGGTGTTGCGTTGAAAGTCACTGAGCTCTTCAGTAAGGCCATTCTACTGCCAATGTTTGTCTATGGAGATTGCATGGCCGTGTGCTCGATTTTATACACCTGTCAGCAATGGGAGTGGCTGTAATAGCCAAATCCACTCATTTGAAGGAGTGTCCACATGATTTTGTATATATTAGGTACCTTCTCCTCCAATGCATTTTGAGAAGGAAGCAGGAGAGAGGACGTGAGCAGTCAAGGAAATACAATTGAGATTCACCCATCATGTTAGTGGACAAAGGTCCGTTTGGATTTCCCCTACTGAATATAATATTTCCTGGCCCTCAACATCAATACTTGGCTTACTTGACTTAAGCCCTTGGCTCCTTTCCTATAAGGCGAATACAGTAGGCCATTCGGGGTAAGTTTTCCCAGGTCAAACCAATTGAGGCTGCTCACTGTCACCTCCACAGCTCTCCTCAAAGTGGTCAACTTCAATGATACGGAGGCCCTAAAATACAATACATTTGTCGGGCCCTTGAGAGAAATTGGCCTGATATTTCTGTACTCAATAGTGGATGTATAATGTGTGAATAAATATGCTTACTGGTGGCTTCATTTGATTCAGTATCTGTAAATGTTCATGGTAGAGTTAGTTTCTTTCTCATATCAACGAAGGTGGGCGAGTTAGGACTCAATCCTTTTTTCAAAGTTCTTTTTAATGTCACAATACACATGAACCTGCAACAAGACTTAATTTTCCTTCTTCGCAGCTAACAACCTCACCATTTATTCAAACGTGAGAGAAAATAATGTACACTTTTTGTCGTCGTCGTATCTACAAAAATAAAATCAAAAGAAAGGACAAAGGCTTTCCAGGAAAAATACAAGATTGTGATTTCTATATTACATAAGTGAACGAGATTATAAGAGAAAATGATCATTAAAGACATGTGTATGCATGCCCTAGTTTGTTGTGCAGCGGTTTGACAAAGGGAGGAACCATCAGTTCTAACCTCTATGTGAGAGAGATGGTTAGAGAACTCTAGACAGAAATGTAGGAAAAACACAGACAAAAGACCAGAAGAAAAATAACTTACTCAAAAGAGTGGGTAAACGAATGTCGAGCTAAGAGACAGAATGAAAGTAAGAGTCTGGAATCGTCCACTATGCCAAGGTAAACGAAAAATCCCCTCTGGAGCCCCAACACACACTGTAGTGTCACACAGACATATCGTACGCTGACCACACACACACACACTGTAGTGTCACACAGACATATCGTACGCTGACCACACACACACACTGTAGTGTCACAGAGATATCGTACGCTGACCACACACACACACTGTAGTGTCACACAGACATATCGTACGCTGACCACACACACACACTGTAGTGTCACAGAGATATCGTACGCTGACCACACACACACACTGTAGTGTCACACAGACATATCGTACGCTGACCACACACACACACACACACACTGTAGTGTCACACAGACATATCGTACGCTGACCACACACACACACTGTAGTGTCACACAGACATATCGTACGCTGACCACACACACACACACGCACTGTAGTGTCACACAGACATATCGTACGCTGACCACACACACACTGTCGTGTCACACAGATATATCGTACGCTGACCACACAAACACACTGTAGTGTCACAGACATATCGTACGCTGACCACACACTGTAGTGTCACAGACATATCATACGCTGACAACACACACTGTAGTGTCACACAGACATATCGTACACTGACCACACACACAATGTAGTGTCACACAGACATATCGTACGCTGACCACACACACACACACACTGTAGTGTCACACAGACATATCGTACGCTGACCACACACACACACTGTAGTGTCACAGACATATCGTACGCTGACCACACACACACACTGTAGTGTCACACAGACATATCGTACGCTGACCACACACACACACACACACACACTGTAGTGTCACACAGACATATCGTACGCTGACCACACACACACACTGTAGTGTCACACAGACATATCGTACGCTGACCACACACACACACACGCACTGTAGTGTCACACAGACATATCGTACGTTGACCACACACACACTGTCGTGTCACACAGATATATCGTACGCTGACCACACACACACACTGTAGTGTCACAGACATATCGTACGCTGACCACACACTGTAGTGTCACACAGACATATCGTACACTGACCACACACACAATGTAGTGTCACACAGACATATCGTACGCTGACCCCACACACACTGTAGTGTCACACAGACATATCGTACGCTGACCACACACACACACTGTAGTGTCACACAGACATATCGTACGCTGACCACACACACACTGTAGTGTCACACAGACATATCGTACGCTGACCACACACACACTGTAGTGTCACACAGACATCGTACGCTGACCACACACACACTGTAGTGTCACACAGACATATCGTACGCTGACCACACACTTAGAGGGTTAACAGACTTCCTCTCCCAATGAATACAAGTCGTCTGTGCAAAAGGTGTCTTTCAGTTCAGACCTATGCCACTCTGTATGAAGGAACATCCCTTCACACACACACTGTAGTGTCACACAGACATATCGTATGCTGACCACACACACACTGTCGTGTCACACAGATATATCGTACGCTGACCACACACACACACTGTAGTGTCACAGACATATCATACGCTGACAACACACACTGTAGTGTCACACAGACATATCGTACGCTGACCACACACACACTGTAGTGTCACACAGACATATCGTACGCTGACCACACACACACACTGTAGTGTCACACAGACATATCGTACGCTGACCACACACACACTGTAGTGTCACACAGACATATCGTACGCTGACCACACACACACTGTAGTGTCACACAGACATATCGTACGCTGACCACACACACAATGTAGTGTCACACAGACATATCGTACGCTGACCCCACACACACTGTAGTGTCACACAGACATATCGTACGCTGACCACACACACACTGTAGTGTCACACAGACATCGTACGCTGACCACACACACACTGTAGTGTCACACAGACATATCGTACGCTGACCACACACTTAGAGGGTTAACAGACTTCCTCTCCCAATGAATACAAGTCGTCTGTGCAAAAGGTGTCTTTCAGTTCAGACCTATGCTACTCTGTATGAAGGAACATCCCTTCATGTTTTTTTGTGGCAGTACAGCAAACACTAGTCATGGTATAGTAGTATAGAGGGGATTCACAGTATTACACACACAATACAGTAGAGCGTTCTTTAGGAAATGATGACGACATGATAGACATCTGTGCATTCATTGAACATGTATCCTTTTTCGTAGTGGTCATGTATGTCTAGGAGTAGCGCTGTAGACGAGACAACAGCCATTCAGTAGAGAACAGTGCGGTAGTAGTGTTACCACGACGCGTTACTGAGGTCACCAGGAAGATGTTGTCGCTACAGACAACCCATCCTGTAGCTTAGCAGCTGTACATACATGCAGGACTTGCTGCATACGTCAGAATGACTGACCGACCGCCATCTTGGTTATCCCTTAACAACAACACCCCTCTTCCTTCATGGCGTTTCTCTCCTGTGTGATTATCAAACATATGTATCACATAACATGAATGATTTTATGGATGAATGAGGACTGTGCATGTTGTGATCTCTTTACTCCCTCCTTCCTTCCTCTTGGCCCAGTGCAATAAACCTGAATATATAGCTATATAGACACAGTCCTTCGATCAGCCTCCATGGCAGGCATACTGTAAAGCAACCAGCGGTAAAGAACTACCATCTTGGCTCAAACTAGGTGCAGCTTTGACTCCCAATGGAGCCGGTGATCTGTCCAGTGTCCTATCCCTCACCAATCCAATCAGCTTTGGCGTATGGATACATGACAGAGGATGCATTGTGGGTAAAGTGCCGGGTTCCTTCAGTTGTCCAGTCGTTATTTTGTCAAAACATCAGTCACTTCTCAACTCTCTCCCTTAAACCCAGTGTTCTTTTCAAAGTATACTAACTTCTCCTTCCAATGTAGCCAACCTTATTCATTCCATTCAACATTTTATCCTTGACATTACGCAATTTAGATTCCTCTCACTTCTTGTACTCTCTTTGCTTCTTCACACAACTGTTTCATCACTGCTTCTCTCCATTTCCCCCCTTCATCTGTCCATCCTCTCATCCCAGGACTCTTTCCTGCTCCGCCGAGGTCAGAGTTCACCCTAACTCCATGCTGGGGGCAGCCCCTTGGGTGTCAGGGGGCAGGGGCATCAGTCCTGCATCAATTCCTGGTCTCCCAGGGCAACGCCAACGACATCCCGATACTTCCTGGATTTTGCTCCCATGAGCAGTGCGTGCTGGGATTGGTCTGATGGTGAGGGGTGTGAGAGGGGGTTAGGGGGTAAAGGTTGGGGTCCCAGTCCATCAGTGTGTGTGTGCGTATATCTACGGCAGGGTGGGGGTAAGTCTTAAGTCCTCGCTGAAATGACAACGTTAGAATCCAGTGGAGAGGATCTTCAGCTTGGCTGGCTCTGCTGGGCTCGCCTCCTTTCCTGGAGGGAGAGAGAGAGAGATATGTCAATAACAGAGCTGATGTAAACACAGACAAACACAAACCAACAATCAGAAAGGTCCATATTGAATTTGAAGGTTTAAGAAATGCCTTTATGAAATGCCTTTTATCCAGACCAAATCTTTCCACAAAACCTCTTCTGTATGACCCTGACCTCTTCTATCTAACCCCTGAACTCACCGTCCCCTGGGTCCCGGTCCAGAAACGGTGTCCTGACGATGGTTGCCTGGATACGAAAGAGGTCACCAGACTCTGGATTGACAGGCGGCTCTCTCAGTGTTTTCCGGAGCTGGTGATGAGCTGTCTCTATGTCCTGAGGGGGTTATGAGGGGAGAAAACGACAAGGAAAGATTAGCATGGAAACAACGTCCAAGTGTGTGTGTGTGTGTGTTTAAAACGCCTTACCCTCAGCTGGTGCAGCTTTCTCATCAACTCCTCGATGGTGTGGAAAATGTCATCCACGTTTTTGATTATATGGCTCTGGAGGCTCTTTTGTGATTGACTCTGCCCTTCCTGCCGACTCAGATTTCCCCTCTCCGATTGATTGTCCGCAGACATGATGGAAGCGACCTGCCCTTCTTTCTCATGAGTCTGTACGGGCGATGAAATCACTTCCTGTTCCAGATCAGGAAGTTCAGTGGTGGTCGGGGTGGGGGGGTCGTTGACCTCATCTGTGTGACTCTCGTCCAGCAGTCCCTCTCCCTGCTCTGTAGGCATCACCAGGTAGAACACGTTTCCTGCAGCACAGTGGGTTTACAGAGTTGCAATGAGCACCCGCGGGAACAAAAGTCAATCTCCATGTTAAATTGACACTACACCTGTGAAATCTTATAGTATGCAGCTAGAGGGTTGTGTTCAGTAGGTATGAATTGGAAAACGTTTAAAAAATGGAAAAACGAAAGTGAGTGTTCTTATTGGACAAATTCAGGAAGAACCATACGATGTCCGTTTCAAAATAGTTCTCTGGTGACTCTGGTGTAGTAGTCACAAACCTCAGACAGAGAGACTTGGACCTAATGGAAGATATTCATGAAGGTTTGAAGAGCACAACTAGACTGACGACTGGAGCATTACCCCGTACACTGGCCTCGCCTCTCGGCTCAGGTGATTGGTCAGAGTGGAGGGTGACATCTTCAGTGATGTCATCAGGGATAGAAGGGGAGCCCGCAACCACAGCTGAGGACAGATGGAGTGAAAGAGTGAGTGTAAGTGGAAAGAGGTGATATTGTATGAGAGTTTGACAGACAGAATGAGATCCGAAAACCAGATCAGCTGAATCTAACAGAGGAGTGTAACCATGCAGAAGGTAAAGGAGGAGTGTGACCATGCAGAAAGTAAAGGAGGAGTGTGACCACGCAGAAGGTAAAGGAGGAGTGTGACCATGCAGAAGGTAAAGGAGGAGTGTGACCATGCAGAAAGTAAAGGAGGAGTGTGACCACGCAGAAGGTAAAGGAGGAGTGTGACCACGCAGAAAGTAAAGGAGGAGTGTGACCATGCAGAAGGTAAAGGAAGAGTGTGACCATGCAGAAGGTAAAGGAGGAGTGTGACCATGCAGAAGGTAAAGGAGGAGTGTGACCACGCAGAAAGTAAAGGAGGAGTGTGACCACGCAGAAGGTAAAGGAGGAGTGTGACCATGCAGAAGGTAAAGGAGGAGTGTGACCATGCAGAAAGTAAAGGAGGAGTGTGACCACGCAGAAGGTAAAGGAGGAGTGTGACCATGCAGAAGGTAAAGGAGGAGTGTGACCATGCAGAAGGTACAGGAGGAGTGTGACCATGCAGAAAGTAAAGGAGGAGTGTGACCATGCAGAAGGTAAAGGAGGAGTGTGACCATGCAGAAGGTAAAGGAGGAGTGTGACCATGCAGAAAGTAAAGGAGGAGTGTGACCATGCAGAAGGTAAAGGAGGAGTGTGACCACGCAGAAAGTAAAGGAGGAGTGTGACCATGCAGAAGGTAAAGGAGGAGTGTGACCATGCAGAAGGTAAAGGAGGAGTGTGACCATGCAGAAGGTACAGGAGGAGTGTGACCATGCAGAAGGTAAAGGAGGAGTGTGACCATGCAGAAGGTAAAGGAGGAGTGTGACCATGCAGAAGGTAAAGGAGGAGTGTGACCATGCAGAAGGTAAAGGAGGAGTGTGACCACGCAGAAGGTAAGGGTGGAGTGTGACCACGCAGAAGGTAAAAGAGGAGTGTGACCACGCAGAAGGTAAAGGAGGAGTGTGACCACGCAGAAGGTAAAGGAGGAGTGTGACCACGCAGAAGGTAAAGGAGGAGTGTGACCACGCAGAAGGTAAAGGAGGAGTGTGACCACGCAGAAGGTAAAGGAGGAGTGTGACCACGCAGAAGGTAAAGGAGGAGTGTGACCACGCAGAAGGTAAAGGAGGAGTGTGACCACGCAGAAGGTAAAGGAGGAGTGTGACCACGCAGAAGGTAAAGGAGGAGTGTGACCACGCAGAAGGTAAAGGAGGAGTGTGACCATGCAGAAGGTAAAGGAGGAGTGTGACCACGCAGAAGGTAAAGGAGGAGTGTGACCATGCAGAAGGTAAAGGTGGAGTGTGACCATGCAGAAGGTAAAGGAGGAGTGTGACCATGCAGAAGGTATGGGTGGAGTGTGACCATGCAGAAGGTAAAGGAGGAGTGTAACCACGCAGAAGGTAAAGGAGGAGTGTGACCACGCAGAAGGTAAAGGAGGAGTGTGACCATGCAGAAGGTAAAGGTGGAGTGTGACCATGCAGAAGGTAAAGGAGGAGTGTGACCACGCAGAAGGTATGGGTGGAGTGTGTATTATCAAACATTCAGATGTCATTCTGTAGAGTCTGACTTCATTTGATCATATTAGACACCAACGTGGCTCCACAAAGAAACAAGCAGTAATTTAATGAAAATGGACAACAATATTAGGTTACTGTCTAAATCTTCTGTCCTCGTTACCTTTCCTCACAACATGCACACTTGGGCACTCCACCTCCGAGGGCGGTGCTTCTGCGTGCTCAGCCTCCCATTGGCTGGGACTGACGCTAAGGAGAGTCTCAGAGGACGGCGTCCTCTGGTGGTCATTGAACGGGCTCCTCTCATTGGCTGCCTCATTTGTGGGCGTGCCATCTGAGCCGTGACTCCACCCATCTTCCAGGTCGCGGAAAATCAGCTGCCTTAGCGTCTCCACTGAAAAGGAAGAAAAGTGGTATTGAATAAGTGGAAAGTTGATTCTCAACCAAACACATTCTAGTGACGCTAGTACATACGTATACAAAATCATATTTTAATATGTTCAAGTCAAGTCTCTTGCTTTCTCACCGTCTTCAAGAGCTGCCTCTGCTACTCCAATTCGTCGCTTGACGTAGTCCTGCCCCTCCCCGCAGAAGAAAGCTCCTGATTGGTCCGTTGGTGTGGTGCGTGCGAGTTCGTTATCCTCATCGTTAGGGGAGTCCGTCTCCATGAAAACCACCTGCTCCGTCATCGAGTCGTCTAGGGAGATTAAAGATCATCAATGTGATGAACGACAGAGCAGAGTTGGGGAATGATAGAGAATATTACTGTACAGAAATAAATATTTATATCTGTAGTCACTATAATCCACTCCAAAAACATACACTTCCTTACTAACACAATTTGTCTCACCTGATTGATAGACATGGCTGCCAGTTGAGACAGGGGAAGCGTTGCCAAGACTTGGGGAGCTGAGAGAGAGATAAAGAAGAAAGAGATAAAGGAGAGAGAGGGCGAGAGGAGAGAGAGGGCGAGGAATGAGTGAGAAGACAGAAGAGAGATCAATGAGATGGAATCAGTACTGCTTAAGACAACTATAGCGAATGGTCTGCAATGCTATCAGAGTCTACAGATCTTCAATGTTAATTGTTAGAAACGGGCCAGTGTAAGGATTACTCACAAAATAGGTGTGGATCTGTTATTGGTCGAAGGTGAGGAGCCAGCAACCAATGAGATGGTCTTTTCAAGTTGGTCCTTCCAGCTGTGAAAAATAAAAATAAAATGGCACTCAAAATGTCCACCAAAGCTTTTCCATGTGATGAGTAAAATGCTGCAGGTTAAAATCCTGATGAACCTCTATCATGTATATTATCTGTAAACTAATCTCTATTCCTGGCATAGATATGGATGATGTAGATGTGCTCACATGTTTTTCTCTGAGGACGTCCCCGCTACCAGTTCATAGATCTTTCTCTCTGTGGTGCTGATGACGTACAGGGCCTTGTTGTCTGAGGGAATCAGACACAATCAAACCATCATCATCACCACAGGGATAATAAAGCCATTATCTTATTATCTTGCAAAATGATTGAGATCCCATTTTCTGTTATTACATTGTTGTTACAGCATTAAACTGTTATCTAAATCTAACCCAGATCACTGATTAATCTATACACAACCATTGGCCACTCTACACTTTGTCCCATAACCCCTGACCTCTAACCTCTTACCTGTGGCCACAGAGCGCACCAGGAGGGAGTCTAGCTGGACCACGGGGCTGAAGGAGGCCTTGGTGTCCCCGCTACCACCTCCTCCTCCCCCCAGCCAGCGGGACGGGCAGCGCAGTAGCAGCCGGTCGTCTGGACCTCTCTGGAGCAGAACCAGCAGGTCTGATAGCAGCAGGGCCTGGATCTCTGAGAGATGAAGGAGAACCAGAACCATACGGTTAGAACGCTTACAGAACACTGAACACTAGAACTTAGAACCTGCAGGTCTGACAGCAGTTGGGCCTGGATCTCTGGGAGGGAAAATCAATCAAGTCAAAGATAGTCACCCAAAAAGTTAACAAGGCACAAATGATTCAACTCCCAGTGTATTATCTGGTGACTGAAGCAACAATACAGCAGAATCAGAACAGTGACTCCAATATGGAATACATGTCTGGGACAGTGTCTCCCGGGGTCTCTCGCAGCTGATTCCTTTTAGCTCTGGACAGAGGAGCCAACAGAATCTAAAGCACAACAGTTATATCTGTGGAGTGTTGTGGGTCTTACCTAAGGTTTTGTCTTTACTGACTTTCCAGGTGAGAGGACCCTCATGGATCATTGTCTTACTGGTCAGGTCCAGACTCTGACAGGACAGAGGACATCATCAGAATAAAGCTGTTATGCTATGTGTTGGAGGAAGAGACTAACTTTGAAGAGGAGGAAAATACTAACGTTGAAGAGGTGGTCAATACTAACTTTGAAGAGGTGGTCAATACTAACTTTGAAGAGGTGGTCAATACTAACTTTGAAGAGGTGGTCAATACTAACTTTGAAGAGGTGGTCCATACTAACTTTGAAGAGGTGGTCCATACTAACTTTGAAGAGGTGGTCCATACTAACTTTGAAGAGGTGGTCCATACTAACTTTGAAGAGGTGGTCCATACTAACTTTGAAGAGGTGGTCAATACTAACTTTGAAGAGGTGGTCAATACTAACTTTGAAGAGGAGGAAAATACTAACTTTGAAGAGGTGGTCAATACTAACTTTGAAGAGGTGGTCAATACTAACTTTGAAGAGGTGGTCAATACTAACTTTGAAGAGGAGGAAAATACTAACTTTGAAGAGGTGGTCAATACTAACTTTGAAGAGGTGGTCCATACTAACTTTGAAGAGGTGGTCAATACTAACTTTGAAGAGGTGGTCAATACTAACTTTGAAGAGGTGGTCAATACTAACTTTGAAGAGGTGGTCAATACTAACTTTGAAGAGGTGGTCCATACTAACTTTGAAGAGGTGGTCAATACTAACTTTGAAGAGGTGGTCAATACTAACTTTGAAGAGGTGGTCCATACTAACTTTGAAGAGGAGGAAAATACTAACTTTGAAGAGGAGGAAAATACTAACTTTGAAGAGGTGGTCAATACTAACTTTGGAGAGGTGGTCAATACTAACTTTGAAGAGGTGGTCAATACTAACTTTGAAGAGGTGGTCAATACTAACTTTGAAGAGGTGGTCAATACTAACTTTGAAGAGGTGGTCCATACTAACTTTGAAGAGGTGGTCAATACTAACTTTGAAGAGGAGGAAAATACTAACTTTGAAGAGGTGGTCAATACTAACTTTGAAGAGGTGGTCAATACTAACTTTGAAGAGGTGGTCAATACTAACTTTGAAGAGGAGGAAAATACTAACTTTGAAGAGGAGGAAAATACTAACTTTGAAGAGGTGGTCAATACTAACTTTGAAGAGGTGGTCAATACTAACTTTGAAGAGGTGGTCAATACTAACTTTGAAGAGGTGGTCAATACTAACTTTGAAGAGGTGGTCAATACTAACTTTGAAGAGGTGGTAAATACTAACTTTGAAGAGGTGGTCCATACTAACTTTGAAGAGTGTGTTGGAGGAAGAGACTAACTTTGAAGAGGAGGAAAATACTAACTTTGAAGAGGTGGTCCATACTAACTTTGAAGAGGTGGTCAATACTAACTTTGAAGAGGAGGAAAATACTAACTTTGAAGAGGAGGAAAATACTAACTTTGAAGAGGTGGTCAATACTAACTTTGAAGAGGTGGTCAATACTAACTTTGAAGAGGTGGTCAATACTAACTTTGAAGAGGTGGTCAATACTAACTTTGAAGAGGTGGTCAATACTAACTTTGAAGAGGTGGTCCATACTAACTTTGAAGAGGAGGAAAATACTAACTTTGAAGAGGAGGAAAATACTAACTTTGAAGAGGTGGTCAATACTAACTTTGAAGAGGTGGTCAATACTAACTTTGAAGAGGTGGTCAATACTAACTTTGAAGAGGTGGTCAATACTAACTTTGAAGAGGTGGTCAATACTAACTTTGAAGAGGTGGTCAATACTAACTTTGAAGAGGTGGTCAATACTAACTTTGAAGAGGAGGAAAATACTAACTTTGAAGAGGAGGAAAATACTAACTTTGAAGAGGTGGTCAATACTAACTTTGAAGAGGTGGTCAATACTAACTTTGAAGAGGTGGTAAATACTAACTTTGAAGAGGAGGAAAATACTAACTTTGAAGAGGTGGTAAATACTAACTTTGAAGAGGTGGTAAATACTAACTTTGAAGAGGTGGTCAATACTAACTTTGAAGAGGTGGTCAATACTAACTTTGCAGAGGTGGTCAATACTAACTTTGCAGAGGTGGTCAATACTAACTTTGAAGAGGTGGTCCATACTAACTTTGAAGAGGTGGTCCATACTAACTTTGAAGAGGTGGTCAATACTAACTTTGAAGAGGTGGTCCATACTAACTTTGAAGAGGTGGTCAATACTAACTTTGAAGAGGTGGTCAATACTAACTTTGAAGATGAGGAAAATACTAAAAACTCTGAAGAGGAAAAGGAGGTACCTTGAACTGTGGCGTGGGGTCCAGCCTGCGCTGGTATTGGTTGAGTCGTTGCCGGTGTTCAGTCTCCCTGACGACTTCATTGACGGCCTGCAGAATCCCACGGCAGCAGGCCTGTGCACGTTGGAGAGGCGGGAGGTCTGTGGAGCCAGCTGTATAGAAAGACGTTACACCCAGTGATATCACAACATCAAATAGGACCAGTTAGTTCAAAGCAGTAGCTATTCTTAAAACACTACTAAGACTAACCTACTCGCCTATCTACTAAGACTAACCTACTCGCATAACTACTAAGACTAACCTACTCGCATAACTACTAAGACTAACCTACTCGCCTAACTACTAAGACTAACCTACTCGCATAACTACTAAGACTAACCTACTCGCATAACTACTAAGACTAACCTACTCGCATAACTACTAAGACTAACCTACTCGCATAACTACTAAGACTAACCTACTCGCCTGACTACTAAGACTAACCTACTCGCCTAACTACTAAGACTAACCTACTCGCCTAACTACTAAGACTAACCTACTCGCCTAACTACTAAGACTAACATATCACCAACCACTAAGACTAACATATCACCAACTACTAAGACTAACATATCACCAACCACTAAGACTAACATATCACCAACCACTAAGACTAACATATCACCAACTACTAAGACTAACATATCACCAACCACTAAGACTAACATATCACCAACCACTAAGACTAACATATCACCAACCACTAAGACTAACATATCACCAACCACTAAGACTAACATATCACCAACTACTAAGACTAACATATCACCAACCACTAAGACTAACATATCACCAACTACTAAGACTAACATATCACCAACCACTAAGACTAACATATCACCAACCACTAAGACTAACATATCACCAACCACTAAGACTAACATATCACCAACCACTAAGACTAACATATCACCAACCACTAAGACTAACATATCACCAACTACTAAGACTAACATATCACCAACTACTAAGACTAACATATCACCAACCACTAAGACTAACATATCACCAACCACTAAGACTAACATATCACCTAACTACTAAGACTAACATATCACCAACTACTAAGACTAACATATCACCTAACTACTAAGACTAACATATCACCTAACTACTAAGACTAACATATCACCTAACTACTAAGACTAACATATCACCAACTACTAAGACTAACATATCACCAACTACTAAGACTAACATATCACCTAACCACTAAGACTAACATATCACCAACTACTAAGACTAACATATCACCTAACTAATAAGACTAACATATCACCTAACTACTAAGACTAACATATCACCAACCACTAAGACTAACATATCACCTAACCACTAAGACTAACATATCACCAACTACTAAGACTAACATATCACCTAACTACTAAGACTAACATATCACCTAACTACTAAGACTAACATATCACCTAACTACTAAGACTAACATATCACCTAACTACTAAGACTAACATATCACCTAACCACTAAGACTAACATATCACCAACTACTAAGACTAACATATCACCTAACCACTAAGACTAACATATCACCAACTACTAAGACTAACATATCACCTAACTACTAAGACTAACATATCACCTAACTACTAAGACTAACATATCACCAACCACTAAGACTAACATATCACCAACTACTAAGACTAACATATCACCTAACTACTAAGACTAACATATAATCTAACAGTAACTTAATGAAGACCACTGGTGCTAAACTGTCAGACTATCAGTGTGTGTGATGTTGTCCAGTAACAGAGGGTACTTGGTGAGTATGAGTGTGAGAGATGGAGGTGGATGATGGATACTACGTACCCTCTGTGTGTTTGATGATGTTGTCCAGTAACAGAGGGTACTTGGTGAGTCTCTGTGTCTCAGACACCAGCAGGTCCTTCAGCTGCAGCCTCCTACAGTGAGGACTGGCCTCACACTCCTGACAATACATCCATCAAACAATCAAATCAATTAATGGAAAAGCCATTGTGACTGCATGTATGTGTGTTACCTGGGTGATGCGTGTGTGTTACCCGGGTGATGCGTGTGTGTTACCCGGGTGATGCGTGTGTGTTACCCGGGTGATGCGTGTGTGTTACCCGGGTAATGCGTGTGTGTTACCCGGGTAATGCGTGTGTGTTACCCGGGTAATGCGTGTGTTACCTGGATGATGTGTGTGAAGCGGGGGTCTTTGCGCTGCTTGTTCTTAATGAGTTCCAGAGCCTGAGACTGCTGGCTGCACAGGTGGGACGCCTGCTCCTGAAACTCCTCCCCCGCCACGCCCTCAAACTAACACACAGGTACACACAGATATCCCAGTCAAAACACAACACTACACAATATACACTGAGTGTACAAAACATTAAGGACACCTGCTCTGTCCATGACAGACTGACCAGGTGAAATCTATGATCCCTTATTGATGTCACTTGTTAAATTCACTTCAATCAGTGTAAATGAAGGGGAGGAAACAGGTTAAAGAAGGATTTTTACACCTTTTTGACAATTGAGACATGGATTTTAGTTTAGTTTATTAATTCGACCATTTTAAAAAACAAGCACACATAAAACTTGAAAAAGCCATACATGCACATGAATAAAATCATTGAGGATAACACAATACAGTCTGGGACTTATTTCCATTGTGGTCCTCTTGAGACAAGATGGCTACTAGACAAGATCCAACACAGTATGGCAGTGAAATAATAAAACAACAACAGAGAAGAAGAACCTCTATCTCATCATTCCAGTTACATCATAGGGGTTATTCATATGGGCACAGAAGACATCAAACATATGTTTAAAGCTGCCCAGAGAGGATGTTGTTTTTATGGGCAGAGGCAACTCATTCCATTCTGAGGCTCCAGTATACAAGTATACATGGATTGTGTATGAGTGCCATTCAGAGGGTGAATGGGCAAGATAAACTTTTTAAGTGCCTTTGAACGGGGTATGGTAGTAGGTGCCAGGCGCACCGGTTTGTGTCAAGAACTGCAACGCTGCTGGGTTTTTCACACTCAACAGTTCCCCGTGTGTATCAAGAATGGTCCACCGCACAAAGAACATGCAGCCACCTTGATAACTGTGGGAAGCATTGGAGTCAACATGGTCCAGCATCCCTGTGGAACGCTTTTAACACCTTGTAGACTCCCTGCCCTGACGAATTGAGGCTGTTGAGGGCAAAGGGGGGGTACAACTCAATATTAGGAAGGTGTTCCTAATGTTCGGTTCACTCAATAAGCATATGATTGAAAACTATTGGACAGGTGTTATCAACAGCTGATCCCTCAAACTGACCACTAACAGCGTAACACTGATGAACATGCTAACACTGGAAATATGTGACCAATAACATTTGATTTGAAGGGATAGTAAAACAAAGACTGAGGGAGGGAGAGATGACATTTTTTTTACATTTGAGTCATTTAGCAGACACTCTTATTCAGAGCGACTTACAGTAGTGGGTTCATACATTTTCATACTGGTCCCCCTGGGAATAGAACCCACAACCCTGGCGTTGCAAGCACCATGCTCTACCAACTGAGCCACGGGACTGGGATGACGTGATTAGCTAGTTCAACTCACCCTGGCCAGCATGATGTCACCGATGCCCTGAACGATTGGAGATTCCCTTTTCTTCTTCATGGCTTCACACAGGCTCACTGCAACGCAATAACAACGATGGAACAACGTTGATTAAACAGTAAAATCATTGAAGCAACATTGATCAAACACAATAACATTGAGCTTAACGTCAATGAGACACTACCAAATCAAAGACAACGCTAAAACAGTGCTTCTCTACCATGGAGCACTTAAATCTATCAAAACATATTATATTTACACAGCGATGCCACAAACAGAGAACCTTTTTAATGCAACACAATCTTATCAGATCTTTAAATCCACATGGCCTGAATACCTATTGACAGAACTGAGAAACACACACACACACACACACACACACACACTGACCATGTAGTTGGTAGACCTGAGGCAGGTTGGGGAAGATGCAGGCCAGCTCGTCAGAGCTCAGAACACACCTCATCTTCTGGAAAAACACCTGATCCAAGACCCTGAGAGTACGCAGGTGAGACGCCTCTGTCGTCAACAACTCTGAGGAGAGAGGGGGGGGGGAGACGACGGAGGGAGGGAGGAATGGCGGGAGAGGTGAGAGGAAGGGGGAGACACAGAGAAGAATGTAAATATAACAACCTAATAATATTTCCTTCTGAAAATAACAGAATAGAAGTGTTTAGACAGGATATAGGAACAGTTGTAGATGCATAAGGTTTTCACATGTTCCTCTCGGCCTGAATGTATCCTTGCACATTCCTCTGCTGCTACCCAAAGGTCAAGCAGTGGATGTTTACCGTAAATGACGGCCTGTCGGTCCACCTCTCGGGGACAGAGTGTAGCCAGGACCTGAGGGGCCACTGTCTCCTGCCAGTTGTGACTGTCCACCACGTCGTCCTCTAGGGCTGGGGCATCAGGGAGCAGGGCCACCGGGGACTCCTCAAACCTACGCACACGCGCGCGCGCGCGCAGAAGCACACAGAGAGAGATGTTTTAATATACTTCCAGGTCGATCAAAGTTGAAGACCTCAGTAGGTTGTAGTGATGTTGTAGTGATGACTTACTGTCGTCTAGACGACCGAGGGGTGTATGGAGGCGTGGGGTTCTCCAAGGATCTGAGGAGGAAAAACCAATCAGATCTGGTTCTATTCTGTTGTCTTTATTCTGTGCTACAATGCTGCTGCTCAACCCCGTCAGGAGCATGTGGATCCTTCAGTGTGTTCCGAAACAGTGTCTGTGTGTGAGTTTGTGCAACGTGTGTGGTTTCAGATATGTGTGTATGAGCAAGACGTGTGTGTGTGTGTGTAGTCTCACCGTGCTGAGCTACTGGTGGCTGAGGAGGAGGCGCTGTGGTGTAGGGGTCTCAGGCCCGGCCCCTCTATCTCCTCCCCACAGTCCTCCATGTCCACGTCGCTACGGGAACGAGGGACTGTCTCCACTCCTGAAGCCCCGCCCCGCCGACGCCCCTCCCCCTGCGCCTTCAGAGACTCACTACGAGCCAGACGCACCGACACCATAGGGCTGAGAAAGAGACAGTGAGAGAGAGAAAGAGAAACACATAAGTAAACATGTACAATCTTGACACACAAACAATTGTGCACAATAGACCTGACACTCTCTTTCTCTCTCTCTCTGATACCTGTCCATACTGTCCTCTCCCAGGCTGCTGGAGGACAGTCTCTGGAGGTCTCCCTCGTCCCCCTCCTCCCCGGGGATCTCTGGGTGGTTCTCAAACTGCTGGATGATGTTCCTCACACTGCCAGGACGCACTGAGAGGAGACGAGACAGGACACACACACACACACAGAACATCAAATCAATCTAATGTATTTTATAAAGCCCATTTTAAAAATCAGCAGTTGTTACAGTGTGCTTTACTGATCCCCAGCCTAAAACCCCAAAGTGAATGCAATAACAGTACATCAAGTCTCTTTGGATAAAAAAAAAGTGTTTGCTAAATGGCATTTATTATTATACATTATCATGTTTTAAAATAAGCTGAGAAAACACTGGAAAAAAAAACAAGATAAAATAAGATATTCAAAATAATAAATGACACACCTTCAGTGGGAGACAAGGGGACATGGAACGCTGGGAAATCAAAGTGAAGCAAAAGAAAACATGAGACAAAAAAATGATCAACGAGGGTCAAAACGAAGGATGAGATAATGGGAATTAAACCATACTGTTACGATGAAAACATAATGTGTGTGTGTGTTTGTCTGTGTGTCTGTCCCGGTGTGTGTGTGTGTAGTTACTGGACTGGGAGGTGCTCCTAGGCTTGCCGATATACTTCAGGATGGGGTTTCTCTTCCTGTCCTCTCCATCCTTCTCTTTCTTTGCACTGCTCAGCTGTAGAAGTAAACAACAGTAAAGCTCTGATGTGCTTGAAATGATTGTTTTACATCTTGGACATGGAGAACGTTTTTTTTTTTTTGCATAGTAAAAATTCAAGCAAACGTTTCTTTTTGGACAAGTGCCTACTGAATATGACCCAGAACACAGTATTCGACCTTTGACTCCAGCTCCTACCTTCTTGGTCTTGGGGAAAAAGGCGAGCCACTTCTCCTTCTCAGTGCTGAGTCCTGGAAACACCCTGGAGTCCCTCAGCTTAATGCCCGAGTGACGGAGGTACAACAGCACCGCAGAGGCTAGAGGAGAACTGAGGAGGGAGAGGGAAGGAAAGAGAGAGGCAGTGTGAGGGTGAGAGAGAGGCAGTATGAGGGCGAGAGAGAGGGGGGAGGGCGAGAGAGAGAGGCAGTGTGAGGGCAAGAGAGAGGCAGTGTGAGGGCGAGAGAGAGAGACAGTGTGAGGGTGAGAGAGAGAGACAGTGTGAGGGTGAGAGAGAGAGACAGTGTGAGGGCGAGAGAGAGAGACAGTGTGAGGGCGAGAGAGAGAGACAGTGTGAGGGCGAGAGAGAGAGGCAGTGTGAGGGCGAGAGAGAGAGGCAGTGTGAGGGCGAGAGAGAGAGAGGCAGTGTGAGGGCGAGAGAGAGAGAGGCAGTGTGAGGGCGAGAGAGAGAGAGAGTGTGAGGGCGAGAGAGAGAGACAGTGTGAGGGCGAGAGAGAGAGACAGTGTGAGGGCGAGAGAGAGGCAGTGTGAGGGCGAGAGAGACGCAGTGTGAGGGCGAGAGAGAGGGGGAGGGCGAGAGAGAGAGGCAGTGTGAGGGCGAGAGAGAGAGGGGGAGGGCGAGAGAGAGAGGCAGTGTGAGGGTGAGAGAGAGGGGGGAGGGCGAGAGAGAGAGGCAGTGTGAGGGCGAGAGAGAGGCAGTGTGAGGGCGAGAGAGAGGGGGGAGGGCGAGAGAGAGAGGCAGTGTGAGGGCGAGAGAGAGAGGCAGTGTGAGGGCGAGAGAGAGAGGCAGTGTGAGGGCGAGAGAGAGAGGCAGTGTGAGGGCGAGAGAGAGAGGCAGTGTGAGGGCGAGAGAGAGAGGCAGTGGGAGGGCGAGAGAGAGAGGCAGTGTGAGGGCGAGAGAGAGAGGCAGTGTGAGGGCGAGGGCGAGAGAGAGGGGGGAGGGCGAGAGAGAGAGGCAGTGTGAGGGCGAGAGAGAGGCAGTGTGAGGGCGAGAGAGAGGGGGGAGGGCGAGAGAGAGAGGCAGTGTGAGGGCGAGAGAGAGAGGCAGTGTGAGGGCGAGAGAGAGAGGCAGTGTGAGGGCGAGAGAGAGAGGCAGTGTGAGGGCGAGAGAGAGAGGCAGTGTGAGGGCGAGAGAGAGAGGCAGTGGGAGGGCGAGAGAGAGAGGCAGTGTGAGGGCGAGAGAGAGAGGCAGTGTGAGGGCGAGGGCGAGAGAGAGGGGGGAGGGCGAGCGAGTGTGAAAAAGGTAACGGGGAAGAGAAAGAAAGAGAAACAGACAAAGAAAGGAAGAGAAATAACAGAATGGAGAAGGGTACGTTTACACAAACAAACAAGCATTATTATTCAATCACGTTCCAGCAACAGACATGAGACGCTCCAACTTTTATTACCTTCTGTCGTCTTCGTGCTTCGAGCTGCAACACACAGAAAAACAACTGTTAGCTTCTTCACTCTCGCACTCTTCTGCTCAAAAACAACAACTTCTCTTTTAATAAGGTCTCTGGCTTAGTTCCAAAGTGACTCGGTCCTGTTGAACAAGGTGCAAAATAAATAAATCCTTGCTGATAAAAAACAAGGTGACCTGTTTTGTATCTACCTAGCAGTGAGTCATGTGATAGGAGTGAGTAGGTGTGTAACAAACATCATGTGGGTAGGGCGGCCGCGGCTCGAGGTTACCTGCAAAGCCTCCCGAGTGATCAGTGATCACACTCTGACCTTTGGTACGGTGAGATGTTGAGGCTAGTTGAGCTCCCTCTACTGCCAGCTGGCTCGGTCACTGTCCTACCATAGTTACTGTTTTGCTATGCTAACACTGAACCATCGCAGCAAAGCACAAAAGTAACAATGTGTGTTATTTGTTGCAATCTTAGCAGTCCTATTTACTGTGTCTCCCTTAGAATGCATTGCATATATAGGGGCCCCAGAGTTTTTCCTGATAAGGTCACATGGGATAAACATGTTGTATCATAGCTAGATGGTCCAACTCACAGTATCTCCCAGAGAGCAGTGACCTGTCTGTCCACCACCTGTTTCTCCTTGGCTGGGTCTCCATCCAGCTGCTGCAGGTCTCCCTCTCCAAACAGAGAGCCCAGACCCATCATCTGCTTGTTCCTACACAAACACATGCGCCAGAGCACACAAGGTCAAAGGTCACACAACTTTCAATACACACAAACTACAGCTGGGACGAAAAACTGAAAATGATCCGACCGATCCTCTCGTCGCAGGCATTATGCTGATATCGTTCCCGAGCTGACAAGGTAAAACTACGTCGTTCTGCCAGTTAACCCACTGTTCCCCGGGCAGCGATGACGTGGATGTCGATTAAGGCAGCCCCCCCGCACCACTCTGATTCAGAGAGGTTGGGTTAAATGTGGAAGATACATTTCAGGTGAATGTGTTCAGTTGTACAACTGACTAGGTATCCCCACCTTCCCTTTCATTACGACAAGTAGCCTATAACAGAGAAATTGAATTGAAGATTGAATTGAAATAAGTTTGATAATATGGTTGTTAATGGGACAGTCGATCTGGATTTTTGTCCATATCGCCCAACTCTAACAAACAAAATAACATACACACGGCCATTATCTGCATTTAGCACAAGCCTCAATGCACACACCAATGGGTTTCATATACACACACACTGTCAAACACAAGACACCCCTCTAGATGATTCAGCTTGTTCCATACACTGTACTGTACCTGTAGTCCTGTATTTGGTCCTGAATGTCAGGTAGCACCTGCTGTTGGAGCTCAGACAGAGGTCCCCTGATGTCCTCCTGGGCATGGAGACGACTCTCTGAGACAGGACACAACACCTCACAGTAAGACTTACTACAGACTGAACTAGAATCACAACCCTGTACTGACAGAGTTAAGACTGACCACTTTACACAACTACCATTACTGGTCATGCGCTGGAGGGGTTTGTAAACTACCAGGCAAATCGAACCCAGTGTGTTAAGGCAGACGGTTGTAAGTCTGACACCATAGAGCTGCAATCAGGTGTTCCTCAAGGATCCATTTTAGGTCCCCTGTGGTTTATTATCTAGATCAACAACATTGGGAGACAGAGAAATGTTTATGCAGGTGACACTGTTTACTTATTAAGTGGCAGAAATTTCCCTTTAGCTTTTGGCAAAGCTCAAACGGCTTTAAAACATCATTCAAAAGAATCTGGAAGATTTGAAGCTTGTTCTGAATTCCTGTAAAACAAAATGCATGGTATTTTCCAAGAGTAAACACTCTGAAAACCATGTAATTAGTACCTTGGAAGGCCATTCTATAGAGCACGTCAAAACGTACAAATAACTGGGATGAGAAGTTGAGCTTGTTTTTCCTTTGCAGTCAGAAAATAGTTGATTAGTTGTGCTTTTCTCTCCGTGATTGGTGATACTGTTCATGTCCTCAAGCTCTATACTGAAGGCTCTTGACTGTGTGTCATGCAGCCTTATTTTTGTCACCAATCGCTACAGTGCTGTCGAGTGGACATCACTAGCAACACGCAGGCTCAAACACCGCTCATTTTATCTATCCTCTCTTCTAACTCGAAATTAAAACAAGCTCTGATCTTAATCTGTTTTATGCCAACAGTCCCAAAAATGTTTACAGAGAATGGAAAAAGGTCATTTCATTACTCAGCCCCCCCTGGTCGTGGAATTCCCTCCCAGCCAACCTAAAACCCCAGGACCTGGTGTCCCTGGAGGAGGTCAAAGGGCAAATAGATGAACAGGTTGTTGAGACATGTAGCTGTTTATTGTTGTCACCCCGTGTCACTAGATTGCGTTGCCTTCTGTGAGGAAACATGTTTTACTGCACACACGCACTGTTTGCGGTTGTATTTGTGCTGTTGCCAGTCTTCTGTCTGTTGTCTGTTTTGTCTTACATTGTTGTTTTTTTATTGTAACCCCTCGTCCCCACAGGAGGCCTTTGGCTTCTTGCCAGGCCATCATTGCAAATAACAATTTGTTCTTAATTGACTTGGCTGGTTAAAGGTTAACTCAAAATAAAACCATCACAGTAACGTTAGTGTGTTGTGTTGGATCTTACCTATATCAGCCAGGTACTCTTCTCGTACTCTGATTTTTAACGGCTGAAAATTCAATAAAAAATGTAAGGAACCGTAACTACAACCGTTACTACAAGAGTACTTTAAAATCTTGCAAGATTATTAAATGGTCCGGTCTAATTGATTAAGACTAATTTACCAAACTAATTAACTGAATAAACCAATGAGAGACGCACAGCATCAGGGTCCAGGAAGTGGGAGCAGATCTGAGGCGCGAGGGCACGGGCGTCTTTAGGGCTGGAGCCCAGGTAGGCCTCCACTGACAGGTAGAACAGCTGTTGTAGAGAGACGACACACACACCAGATTAGTTCCCATGTAAGAAGTGGAACAACCGTCAATAGCAGTCTTTAGGGTCAGAGTACTGACCAGTGGGTTGGGATCCAGTAGCTGGCTGAAGACATATCTCATGAACACCGTCATATGGGCCGGTCTCGACTTGAGAAGCTCTATGTCCTGAAATGGACCGTCCATCTAAAGTAGGGAAAGACAGAGGAAGGGGAAAGAGAGGGAGAGAGACGTAGAGAGAGAGGGAGATTCATATAGTTCCACAGATGAGTGAGATGCAGGATACGTAGATGAGGTAAGTGATGTTTGCTGATAAAGACGGTCTCACCTCATTGACAGCATAGCTGTCGTCCTCTTCCTCCTCTTCCTCGGGGCCAATGATCTGAGTCTTCCCAGCCTGCCAAAAGACAGGTCACAAAGGTCTGGATTAGGAAAATAAAACCTTTGGCATGTGTGTGTGTGTGTGTGTGTGTGTAGTTGTGTAGGAGACATTGTTCACATCACTGACTCAGACTAGACGGTATATATGCAGTGCATGTGTGAAAAATCTTCTCTGAATCAGAATGTGTGTGTGTGTGTGTTTGTGAGTGGAAGAGTGTGTGTGTGTTGGTATCACCGAGTCAGAGAAGGTGTGTGTGTCGGAGCCCTGTCTCCAGCGTAGGGGGGTCCTGAAGAAGGAGGGGGAGGAGTGGGGGCTCTCACAGGTCTGGGGGAGAAGGGGGTGGAGGGGTGAGAAGGACAGTCATTCATAAAGGTCTGGTGCATCTGGTGCTGACATTACTTACCTCAAAGTCTCCTTCACTTGAGTCCACCGACAGCCGAGCTGCCGATAAATGGAGAAATTATATACATTTGTACAGTGGTGGGAAAAGTACCCAATTGTCATACTTGAGTAAAAGTAAATACACCTTGGACACTGATCCTGATAGAAAATGACTCAAGTAAAAGTCACCCAGTAAAATACTACTTGAGTAAAATGATTTGGTTTAAAATATACTTAAATATAAAAAATAAGTGTAATTGCAAAAATATGCTTCAGTATCAAAAGTTAAAGTATAAATTGTTTAACATTCCTTATATTACGCAAACCAGAGGGCACAATTTTCTTGTCATTTTTTTTTTTTACTGATAGCATGGGCTCCAACACTTGGACATAATTTACAAACAAAGCATTTGTGTTTAGTGAGTCCGCAAGATCAGAGGAAGTAGGGATGACCCGGGATGTTCTCTTGATAAGTGCGTGAATTACACGATTTTCCTGTCCTGCTAAGCATAACAAGTTCTTATGGGTGTCAGGGAAAATGTATGGAGTAAAAAGTACATTATTTTCTATAGAAATGTAGTGAAGTAAAAGTTGTCAAAAATATAAATAGTAAAGTACAGATACCCAAAAAATCTACTTAAGTAGTACTTGATTTATTTAAGTACTTTACACCAGTGCATTGGTATCATAAAAACGCACACAACTCAGAGAATCATAGACAAACAAATCCAATACAAACCATCTCCTGCTATTACATAGTTGGACACAGCTTCGGGGCGAGTTCCATCCTTGAGAGACAAAGAAATAACAAATAACAAACGTTATAAACTAAGGTAATGACAATCTAATATATAGTATCTAGTGGGGACATGAGAGATCTAGTTAAGCGTTGTTAGGGGTCTGTTGTCATGCACACAGGCATCTCACCAGATCTTGCTTGATTTTAACCCGCACTTGTTGGGTGCGCCTCTTGGCACTATCGATTCGCTCCTCCAGTGATGGGGAGGGGTTCCGTGACAGCTCCTCCATCAAGTCCTGCGGGATTGGTCAGAGTGACATTATCAGAGGCACTGATAATGGTCAATGATGATTGGTCAAACTAAATAGATACTCTCATAAACAGTGTCCTTACTAGAGGTCGACCGATTAATCGGAATGGCAGATTAATTAGGGCCGTTTTCAAGTTCATTTTTTTACACCTTTATTTAATCTTTATTTAACTAGGCAAGTCAGTTAACACATTCTTATTTTCAATGACGGCCTAGGAACGGTGGGTTAACTGCCTTGTTCAGGGGCAGAACGACAGATTTTTACCTTGTCAGCTCAGGGATTCAATCTTGCAACCTTACGGTTAACTAGTCCAACGCTCTAACCACCTACCTCACGCCGCCTCTCCTTCCAGTTCTCTGCTGCCAATGACTGGAACGAACTACAAAAATCTCTGAAATTGGAAACACTTATCTCCCTCACTAGCTTTAAGCACCAACTGTCAGCAGATGAGCAGCTCACGGATTACTGCACCTGTACATAGCCCACCTATAATTTAGCCCAAACAACTACCTCTTTCCCTACTGTATTTATTTTATTTATTTTGCTCCTTTGCACCCCATTATTTGTGTTTCTACTTTGCACATTCTTCCACTGCAAATCTACCATTCCAGTGTTTTACTTGCTATATTGTATTTACTTCGCCACCATGGCCTTTTTTTGCCTTTACCTCCCTTATCTCACCTCATTTGCTCACATCGTATATAGACTTGTTTATACTGTATTATTGACTGTATGTTTGTTTTACTCCATGTGTAGCTCTGTGTCGTTGTATGTGTCGAACTGCTTTGCTTTATCTTGGCCAGGTCGCAATTGTAAATGAGAACTTGTTCTCAACTTGCCTACCTGGTTAACTAAAGGTGAAATAAATGAGAAGCCCACCTGTTACGCGAATGCAGTAAGAAGCCAAGGTAAGTTGCTAGCTAGCATTAAACTTAATCAATCAAAATCACTAGTTGGTTGATGATATTACTAGTTTATCTAGTGTGTCCTGCGTTGCATATAATCGATGCGGTGCGGATTCGCGAAAAAGGACTGTCGTTGCTCCAACGTGTACCTAACCATAAACACCAATGCCTTTCTTAAAATCAATACACAGAAGTATATATTTTTAAACCTGAATATTTAGCTAAAAGAAATCCAGGTTAACAGGCAATATTAACCAGGTGAAATTGTGTCACTTCTCTTGCGTTCATTGCACGCAGAGTCAGGGTATATGCAACAGTTTGGGCCGCCTGGATCATTGTGAACTAATTTGCCAGAATTTTACGTAATTAATTATTATGACATAACATTGAAGGTTGTGCAATGTAACAGTAAAATTTAGACTGATGGATGCCACCCGTTAGATAACATACAGAACGGTTCCGTATTTCACTGAAAGAATAAACGTCTTGTTTTTGAGATTATAGTTTCTGGATTTGACCATATTAATGACCTAAGGCTCGCATTTCTGTGTGTTATTATGTTATAATTAAGTCTATGATTTGATAGAGCAGTCTGACTGAGCGGTGGTAGGCAGCAGCAGGCTCGTAAGCATTCATTCAAACAGCACTTTTGTGCGTTTTGCCAGCAGCTCTGCTGTTTATGACTTCAAGCCTATCAACTCCCGAGATGAGGCTGGTGTAACCGATGTGAAATGGCTAGCTAGTTATCGGGGGTGCGCGCTAATAGCGTTTCAACCGTCACTCGCTCTGAGACTTGGGGTGGTTGTTCCCCTTGCTCTGCATGGGTAACGCTGCTTCGAGGGTGGCTGTTGTCGTTGTGTTCCTGGTTCGAGCCCAGGGAGGAGTGACGAGAGATACAGAAGCTATACTGTTACACTGGCAATACTAAAGTGCCTATAAGAACATCCAATAGTCAAAGGTATATGAAATACAAATGGTATAGTGAGAAATAGTCCTATAATTCCTATAATAACTACAACCTAAAACTTCTTACCTGGGAATATTGAAGACTCATTTTAAAAGGAACCACCAGCTTTCATATGTTTTCATGTTCTGAGCAAGGAACTTAAATGTTAGCTTTCTTACATGGCACATATTGCACTTTTACTTTCTTCTCCAACACTTTGTTTTTGCATTATTTAAACCAAATTGAACATGTTTCATTATTTATTTGAGGATAAATTGATTTTATTGTTGTAATTGTCTTTTTAATTTTGTTTATATATATTTTTTAAATCGGACGATTAAATCGGTATCGGCTTTTTTTGTACCCCAATAATCGGTATCGGCGTTGAAAAATCATAATCGGTCGACCGCTAGTCCTTACCATTGCATATTCAGTGGGCCACAACATTACAGCTAGAAATGCAACATATAGAACAGGTATGTCTATATTCCAGATCAGTGTCCATTCTAAGTGGGTTTGATTGTATGGGTTTGCAACATTTCTCCATATTCCCAGGTTTTCCAAAAATCTTGGATGGAGAATTACAGATTTCCTAACAATTCTCTTCTGATTCTGGGAATCGTTTAACAGAGACTTGAAACCCTGTGACTTAAATTTGATTTTACATTTTTTTTATTTTCACTTCCTTGTTTATATTGTCACGATCAGCAAGGCCCCGCCCCAAAATAATTTTCCAAGGGCGGGAAAAACCAGACCCCGCCCGAGCGCACCCCTGAAAACGAGTGCACCCTATGACTGTTACCTGGAGCTCAGCCTCTCCCTGTTCCAACATGTTCCTGAGGATCTGAGTGGCGTGTTTCTGTACATCTAGGTTCTAACACAATGACAGAAGAGGAGAGGGAAAAGAAATGTTAGGCTCCTCCTTGTTGACCCATGTTATACCACATTGGTTTGAACATCTGGTCAGTATTATGGTCAAGCTGGTATACCAGTCAGTATTTGTAAGGCAATGGTCCAGGAACAGTATTTATAAAGTGTCTAATATAGGAGTCCATATAATCTTATTCCTTATGATCCAAAATGTATAACTGATCCTAGATCAGTACTCGTTGTCTGAGACGCTTTGTGAATACAGACCCAGGTGTGGTGCTCACCTGTAGTGGTTTGTTGATTCTTTGGGAGGGGGTGCTGGTAAGTCCGGGGGGCAGGGGTGGAGGTGGTGGTGGCGGGGCTTCACCTCCCAGTGACGTCCTCTGATTGGGTAAGAGGTCAGCGGGGAGGGGTTGGAGGATGAGGGCGGCTGCTGAAGGGGGCGGTCCTTGAAGTGTCAGGGCAACATACGGCCCAGCTGGAAAGAAAGAAAAATAAAAAGAGAGAAAGAAAGAAGGAAAGGAGAAAGAAAGAAAACGAAAGAAAGAACGAAAGAAAGTGAGAAAGAGAGAAAGAAAAATAAAGAAAGAGAAAGGAAAAAAAGAGAAAGAAAGATAATTTAATAAACAGCTGTTGGCAACGACATTTTACTGACAGCATAGACCTAAAGTCATCATAACCTTAACCATCATCGATACAGAAACCAGTGACACTCACACTTGATGAGCTTCACCACCTCCTGGTGAGACATGGACGACACCAGCGAGCCGTTCACCTGAGAAAGAAAGAGAGAAGGCAGACTAAGTCTGCTGATTGTATTGAGTCTCTGATGACCGAGACAGAGATGGTTTTTAGTTTACGTTTGAAATGAGGAGTAACCTTTATGATTCTGTCTCCCTCGTGGACCCCTGCCTTGACTGCTGCACCACCTGCATGAAGAGACAGGTGAGAAACATTCCAGAACCATCATATAAGACGTGTAGAAATGAAGTCAGTTACTGTGTGGATGTGTGTCTGACCTGGTCGGACATTCTGCACCAGCTTGATCCTCTCGCCACACACGGTGAAGCCAAACCCCAGCTGGTCTTTCTGTACCACCACACATCTCTGAACCAGACCTGGACCTGAGAGAGGGAGGGGGAGAGAGAGGGAAAGAGGGGGAGGTGAGAGATGCGAGAGGGAGATGGAGAGAGACAAAGAAAAGGGAGTTGAAGAGAGCGATAAAGAGGGAAAGAAATAGAGAAGTAGAGAGATGAGGGAGAGAGAGATTAAGAGAAGACCATTCAAGTCAGTTGGGCATACCATGAACCAGTACTAAACTGCTATATGAAATCACATTTTCAAATCAAATTTTATTTGTCACATGCGCCGAATACAACAGGTGTTACCTTGAAATGCTTACTTACAAGCCCTTAACCAACAAAGCAGTTCAAGAAATAGAGTTAAGAAAATATTTACGAAATAAACTAAAGTAAAAAATATAAAGTAACAAGTACATAAAAAGTCTATATACAGGAGGTACCGGTACCGAGTCAAAGTGCAGGGTAGAGGTTAGTCTAGGTAGTTTGTACATATAGGTTTGGGTATGCCACATCTGTGCTACAAACCTAGCCTCATAATTACCAGACAGATGCATGAAACATTCATGTAAGCTTGTGAGATCAGGTGGCTTGTGAGGCTAGTACAAACCCCATGTACCTGTGTTCTCAGGGGGGATGTCAGCTGGAGGCTCCCTCTGCTGGCCGCTGGAGGTGTTGCGCTCCGAGTCTCCTATCGTCAGGCTGCTTAGCCTGGAGGGAAAAGCAGGACATGAGGAACATGAGACAGAGTACGGTGAAGTCGCCCCTAGAGGCTTGATCTTGGGTCCGTACAGCATTTCCCCCACCAATGGTTAAGGTTAATACTGGGGGAGGGAAAGCTGATCCTAGATGAGTACATAGGGGAAACGTCACCCCAGAACATGTGAGACACACATAGGCTACACTGTTGAAGGAGGTCGTGAGTACAGAAGGAGAGGGATGTCTGGCAGGAGGATGGAGGGCGTGAGGAAAGAAGGAGAGGGATGTCTGGCAGAAAGGAGGGCGTGAGGAAAGAAGGAGAGGGATGTCAGGCAGGAGGACGGAGGGCGTGAGGAGAGGAGAGGACACCAGGGGGTAGATAGATGGACAGAGTGCCAGGACTATAGGTGGGTGGGTGGAGAAGGAGAGGACACCAGGGGGTAAATAGATGGACAGAGTGCCAGGGCTATAGGTGGGTGGAAGGAGAGGACACCAGGGGGTAGATAGATGGACAGAGTGCCAGGGCTATAGGTGGGTGGAAGGAGAGGAGAGGACACCAGGGGGTAGATAGATGGACAGAGTGCCAGGGCTATAGGTGGGTGGAAGGAGAGGACACCAGGGGGTAGATAGATGGACAGAGTGCCAGGACTATAGGTGGGTGGAAGGAGAAGGAGAGGACACCAGGGGGTAGATAGATGGACAGAGTGCCAGGACTATAGGTGGGTGGAAGGAGAGGACACCAGGGGGTAGATAGATGGACAGAGTGCCAGGGCTTGGAGGAGAGATTGTGTGAGGAGAGACTGCTGGAAGTGCAGTACTGTAATCTGTGCTTAGTTTCTACGAAGCTCAACAAACTGAGCAGAAAACTCACCAAGCAGCAAAAGGGCTGAAAGCGAAGCGTGAGAAAGAGAGGGAACAACAGAGAATACAGAAAGGGACCAAGAGAGAAAAGGAAAGAAAATGAGTTTAGGATAAAGTAGAAGACTTAAAAGTGGAGAAACACTGACAGACAGGAGATAAGGCTGGGAGATGTGGCCTAGCAATCATATCTCCATTATTTCAAATTTATGGGCAATTCACTATTTATAAATATATGTTTTTTAATGTTCTCTCTAAATAAGTGTTGTTGTACAATTAAAGGTCAAATACACTGCATTTCATACAGTCAGCAATAATCTAATGAATTCAGGGTTTGTGAAGTTATACCCAGGCTATATGAGCTTTCCACAAAAAAAGACCCACTAATAACTGAATGACTTTATAAAAAATAGTTTAACCTCTCCAACTGTTTGAAAAGCATGTTAGCCTGTCCACCTTGTTCAGATGTTGAAATCAAGTGGCCTACCTTATTCCTCAGAATGAGAGCGAGTTGCCAATTCCTTATATAATTGTTCTTTATGCTTATTGCACATTTATAAAACACAGACTAGACAGCCAGTATAACAGTATTTGGCTAAAATGCTGCTAGCGGTACGTGGTAACCCAATGCAGATGATTCGTTATCCAGAATCAATGTTAATTGATGCTCTCGTTTTATTAGTGTCTGTTCTGTGGGCAATTTGAGGAGTTGAGACTTAAAATGGAAGAGTTCATTTATCCTCTATTACAGCAAAAATAATGTCTCAATGTGTTTTGGGGTCCATATGACCTACTCTGTTGGACCAAAGCTCAAATGCAAATAGCGGAAGATGTGATCTCTCAACATTGAAGAATTCACTCTCGCTAAAATATGTCCAAAATTAGCTGCGTTTCTAAAGGCTTATTTTGGACATTGTCGCCTGACTTCCCGACTTTGAGACAACGATTCACAGACAGACAGGCAGACAGACAGGCATGCACACAGAATAATGGGCAGTGAGCCATAAAGGACGTCACATCAAAGGTGATAAAGCTGCCTCCCAGCTGAGAATAGCCCTGTACAGAAGGCTAAGCTGAGGGGATCCCAATTTAACACAACATCCAACAGAGATGCTTAAGCGTACAACTAGGCCTTCAAGTTGTAATGGTAGAAGCAATAGGCTAATTAAGCAATAAGCCACGAGGGGCTGTGTGTGGTATATTGCCAAAGGCTAAGTGCTGTTCTTAAGCAAGACAACGCAGAGTGCCTGGATACAGTCCTTAGTCGTGGTATATTGGTCATATATCGCATACCCCTGAAGTGGCTCTTTGCTATTGTAAACTGGTTACCAATGTAATTTGAACAATAAAAAGTTATTTATCATACCCAATCAGCATTCAGTGTTCAAACCACTTTATAGTGTATTATGTTCAAATATCAGGGTTCTCCCCAGGATTTTTTAACAAGGTGGTACTTATATATTTTCATTACAAAGTGGCACAGGTAGTCCACAAGGTAGCGCAGTGTCACTCTTGCACAATTTAGGGAGAACCTTGATAATAGTCACTGGCTGCCTATCTGTAGTCACTGCCTCTCCCCTTCTCAAAGCACATTGCATTTCCCTCCCCTCTGATATACTCCTCCAAGGCATTTTGGGAAGGATACAAGGAGAGGACATGAGGAATCAAGGAAATACATTTGTCCCATCTGTCATTAGTACCACCATCACCAGCAGTCAGTCCTACCTGTCCAGTGTTGAGGTGGGGGTGCGGAGACTCATGACTGCAGACGGCTCGAGCGCGTCCGTGTCCTCTCCGGCGGTCCAATTATGTCACAGCAGGGTGACCATCTCCTTTGTTCTTCAAATTTCTTCCGCAGAGTTCCACAGTGCTGCCGCCTGCTACGTTTCAACTCCTCACGTCAGCTAGTGGGGAGCTTATTCCGTTCAGAGACTGCTCTGAACACCTTCCTCATGTTTTCACAGGCAATCTCCAAGTACCTTACAGTAGACAGTTGTAATGGGGAACCCGACAAATTGATACAGTGTTAGAACTATCTAGTGCCACAGGAAAATATTAGAAATAGCTGGTGGGTGGGGGACACCTTTAAGGTGGGTGCCACCTTCAAGCAAGATGCATGAAATGCAGACACCACTGACTGTGCAATGTCTACTTTGTTCATTCAGTCTTAAGACAAAGTGTCATTACATAGCAATCAACACTAGCAACATGAACAAAACTATTTTTAACAAAACAATTTTTAACAAAACCATTTTTAAAAAGGTAAAAGGCTTGTTGTTGTGTTTCCCCGTTCCCCGTCTGTTTTTTTCTCTTTACTTATCTATTGTTCACCTAATACTTTTTTTTACTTCAAAATTGCACTCTTGGTTAGAGCCTTTAAGTAAGCATTTCACTGTAAGGTCTACCTACACCTGGTGTAGTCAGCGCACGTGACAAATAAACTTTGATTTGACGTGATAACTGTCACAATAACTTCATCAATTATGACCTGGTGACAGTGATGCTTGGTTCGCTGTCTGATATCTATGTAAACAGCTTCTATTCTACTTTCTGAGGTACATCAGCTAGTAAGCATCCAAAACGAAGGACACAAATGCAATTCAAACTAGTATCCCAACGTTAATATCATTCAAATCTAAATAACGTTTGAAATTGTATTCTTCTAGTTTATTATGTTGACACTGCCAAGCCAATTAACGTCAGCTAACGTTAGACAACTCTACTCGCATTATCCTCAGTAAATTTGTTTCCATCCCCTGCGAGCTAAATTTAGTTACAGAGTCCTTAATGCTAGTTTACTGGTGTGGCTCTTCCAGAAGACCAATAGTACATGTTTGTCTGTTTTAAGAACTTGGCTAACGCTCAATGTGGTCCAGTGAACTGTTCCAAGAAGCTGGCTAACTGCAACATTGATATTGCACAATTCAAACCGTCTCGTTCAATACATGCACTGGTGCAGATTACCTAGCGAAGTGTCCAGTTTGTTATCTAGCTTGTTTGAGAGAAGACTATCCGCTGTAAACAGAATGGCATCTGACCTGACTGGACGTTGCACTGCAACACGACACCACTAGCTTGCCATTGTGGCTAGAAGCTGGAGCCTGTGTATTGCTAGTTAGCAATGCAAAGTTAGTTAGCTACTTTGTCAGGGCTAGCTGTTGGCATGTCAGTGAACGATGCAAGGAAATGTTTCTGATTAACTATCCCAAGCAGACAAGCGACTAGCTAGCTGATGTTATTGACATCCAGGATAAAATGCAGTGATGTTTGCTAGCTGACTAGCTGACTAACGTTAGTTAGCGCCTTACATCAAGTTAGCCATAACCATAAGGCTGGCTTACCATCATGTCAAGCTCTATTGACAAATATTGTTTTGATGTAGATGAAACACTTGCTGTTGCCAACAAAATGACGGTTATTACTGCAGCACTCACTTGTGTAGAGAATACTTGTTTTTTGATAAGCAAATAATGGCTGGTTACCTAGTTAATTCTGATAGAGGCCGAATGCCATCCGCGACATCACCTACGCTCTGTGACTGGGCACAAGCGCGTCCCGTCGTCTATGACGCCGACGCGACAGGGGTCTAGCTGAAGCTAAAGAATTAGCATTCGCAAGGTAGAATCTGAAACGCTGCGACTGAGGCCAGTTATCCTTCTTGAATGTAATAGTATGTCCAGTGCCCCATTCGTAACAATGTGTTCATTAAACCTGCATTCATTTCTTTATGGAAAGACAGTCCATTCGATTCGTCGTGGCTTTCCAAACAACTCGCTTCATATGATCAAACTGGTTCATTCCATTAGGTGAGATCCCATTGTCCTATATTTCCTCGCATTCCCTGATTAATCCACATTTCTGATTGCATTAATATGTTCATGTATTTAATTGCAGCCTTCAAACCGATGTTCCATATTATGTTGTTATTGGCTAGCTAGTCCTCTCCCAGACAGTATTTGGTAGTTGTGTATGGATATCAAACCATGTCCGAAGAGCAAGACAAACACAAGACGTCACCAACTGGTCATACTCCAGTATTGCAACACTCCATACAGAATGACCGGTCACAAGAATGACCGGTATTGTATCAATACAGCCTATTAACAGCTAAAACGTTTTGTATAATTTGCTGGACCCCAGGTGGTGTAAGATCTGACCTACGTCAGCGACGCCTAGGCACAGGAATGCGACCTATGTCTGCAACTGGGGGCTGAACCAGGACACAACGTTTTGGAACGTTTAGATATGCAGTATGTGTTAACATGCCTCACCGACATGTAGAACAAGGAATCATTGTTGGTTCTATTTGTATTTGTATTTAAACTGAGCAATCATGGGAGAAGGGCCTTGGTCAGGGAGGAGACCAAGAACCCGATGGTCACTCTGACAGAGCTCCAGAGTTACTCTGTGGAGATGGGAGAACCTTCCAGAAGGACAACCATCTCTGCAGTAATTCACTAATCAGGCCTTTTTGGTAGAGTGGCCAGACAGAAGCCACTCCTCGGTACATGACAGCCTGCTTGGAGTTTGCCAAAAGGCACCTGAAGGACTCGCAGGCCATGAGAAATAAGATTCTCTGGTCTGATGAAACCAAGAAGTTTCGGGGTGGCAGCATCATGCTGTGGGGATGTTTTTCAGTGGCAGGGACTGGGAGACTAGTCAGGATCAAGTGAAAGATGATTGGAGCAAAGTACAGAGAGATCCTTAATGAAAACCTGCTCCAGATTGCTGAGGACCTCAGACTAGGGCGAAGGTCACCTTCCAACAGGACAACGACCCTAAGCACACAGCCAGAGCCCAGACTTGAACCCGATCGAACATCTCATAAGTTTCACATATAGAATATTGGAGGGTATTATATGAATTCTGGTGGATATTATAGGAATTCTGGTATAACTCATTTTCTGAGAATACACACCAATACAGGACTACGTATGTGTACATTCAAAGAGTAGCTGGTTTCTGTATTGCAGATCTACCAAGTATTCATACCACTTATGTACGTACATACTTTAATGAGCTGCTTTGACAGCAACTATGCATACATCTAAGGTCATTTAGAATTTGTATACAGTAATACCTGTTATACAATTAGGTATTATCATAGGTGAGTGCAAAAGGGACTCCATCTCTGCAGGTGATCTGTCTCTCAGGTCAACATTACTGCTACCGGTCCCGGTTCACCCTCTGGGGGTATCGGTAACTTGTTATATCTCCAGAGAAAGCTAGATAAAATATCCTATTTATCAAAATACTATAGGTGGAGACAGGTGTTTTTTTGGGGGATAAAAATAAGTCCATATTTATACTGACATTGAACAACCATTTAGATGTATTAAGAACAAGTGGATTTATTAATGTAAAATTGAATACAACACCTTTGCGATGTGATCAAAAATATGCCTTTGAATTCAAAATGACCCCAGTCGGTAGCTTAAGGGTTAATTGCAAGACCAATCTATGATTGGTGCATCCATTCTGGGACTTTTAAATGAATTACATAAACCAATTGATTCTCAAGGACCTTAACTTATAAATGCCTATGAGCTCAGTTCAACCGTCATATCCCATCAGAATCCAACATTCACACTTCTTTTACGCCATATGAAACAGCGTTTATTCGCTATATAGAAGAAATACAGTATCGGTGGACATTAGCAGAGCACCTCAACCAGACACTCAGACTTTGACCGGCTGATCAGACCACAGATACGGTGGTGTACAAATTACTTTTCAAAATGCCTGTGACGTAGCGACGGTACATCATTAATGTGACAAACTCTCTCACAAAGTGACGGTAAGCAGCAAGTTCGTTTACAAATCATCTAGCACTTAATGTTGTGAAATACATGAATACATAAACACATACATAGGTGACATATTCAGAACTGCATTGTTGGTGAAGGTAAGTAAGCATTTCACGGTAAGGTCTACCTGATGTAGACGCATGTGAAAAATAACATTTGATATGATTTGACCTATTGCACTTCACCCTCAAAACTGACACACATCATCATTCATGACACTTATAACCAAAGTTGTACCCCTGGCTACTCCACCTACTTACACCAATGATACCCCTAGTACCAGACTCCACAGCTCACAACAGTGGCACACGGTCAGTGCAGGAGAAGGCTAACATTGTCATCTTGTGTGACTCCTCCAACAGCAAGTTCTTCAGTGAAAGATGACTATTTGAAGGGTAAAAGGTTAACAAGATCTAGTGCCCAACAACACATTCTGCCCTGGGACTCTGCCCTGTCAGAACGCACCCTGGGAGAAACATTTCACATCGTCATCCACACAGGGACAAGTGACATCAGCACAGGAAGGATTGATGTAGCCAAGGTTTTCACCCAAGTGGCAATAACAGCAACCCACGAATACCCCACTGCCAAAATCATCCTCTACATTCTTCTGCTGAGAATGGACTTCTGTGCCCTTGTACAACATCTACCTACAGTATAGGACAAAGGTGCCCTTCCCCCAACAGGTCTGACAAGTTTTCATACATTCATAACATATTTTGAATAACGGCTTTATAAAGGGAGAGTAACTTCCTTGAAGGAGACACAGGGACAATTGCTCAGTTGATCAGATCAGTTGTTCAGAAAAACTGCCTACTGAGCCGTAACACCACTGAGACGCAAACATAGTTTATTATATAGCATAAACACTCATTTAGGAAATATAATATGAAACACACAGTTTAGAAAGTAGAAAGTAGAAAGTAGAAATACAGTATTAGTGAACATTACTATAGAACCTCAACCAGACACTCGTCATGCATAAACTGTTCATTTTATTACGTTACAGCCTTATTCTAAAATTCATTAAAACATTTTTTTCCCTCATGAATCTACACACAATACCCCATATAATGATGAAGTGAAAACAGATTGTTAGAAATGTTTGCAAATGTTTTAAAACAAAAGAAAACGTCGTAACCGGCCGCGACCGGGAGGTCCGTGGGGCGACGCACAATTGGCCTAGCGTCGCCCGGGTTAGGGAGGGCTTGGTCGGTAGGGGTGTCCTTGTCTCATCGCGCACCAGCGACTCCTGTGGCGGGCTGGGCGCAGTGTACGCTAGCCAAGGTGGCCAGGTGCACAGTGTTTCCTCCGGCGCATTGGTGCGGCTGGCTTCCGGGTTGGATGTGCGCTGTGTTAAAGAAGCAGCGGCTTGGTTGGTTGTGTATCGGAGGACGCATGACTTTCAACCTTCGTCTCTCCCGAGCCCGTACGGGAGTTGTAGCGATGAGACAAGATAGTAGCTACTACAACAATTGGATACTACGAAATTGGGGAGAAAAAGGGGTCAAATTCAGAAAAAAAAAAAAGAAAACAGATAACTTATTTACATAACTATTTAGACCCTTTGCTATGAGACTCGAAATTGAGCTCAGCTGCATGCTCTTCCCATTGATCAATCAGGGGGGAAGGGCAATCAGGGGGGAAGGGCCTTGATCAGGGAGGTGACCAAGAACCCAATGGTCACTCTGACAGAGTTCCTCTGTGGAGATGGGAGACCTTCAGAAGGAAAACCATCTCTGCAGTACTCCACCAATAAGGCTTTTATTGTAGAGTGGCCAGACGTGAAGCCACTACTCAGTTAACGGCACATGACAGCCTCTTGGAGTTTACACCAAAAGGACTCTCAGACCATGAAACAAGATTCTATGGTATGATGAATCCAAGATTGAACTCTTTGGCCTGAATACCAAGCGTCACATCTGAAAGAAATCTGGCACCATCCCTATGGTGGCAGCATCATGCTTTCAGCGGCAGGGACTGGGAGACTAGTCAGGATCGAGGGAAAGATGAACGGAGCAAAGTACAGAGAGAACCTTGATGACTTGCTCCAGAGCGCTCAGGACCTCAGACTGGGGCAATGGTTCACCTTCCAACAGGACAGTGACCCTAACCACACAACCAAGACAACACAGGAGTGGCTTCGGGACAAGTCTCTGAATGTCCTTGAGTGGCCTAGCCAGAACCCGGACTTGAACCCAATCTAATATCTCTGGAGAGCCCTGAAAATAGGCGTGCAGTGACACTCCAAATACATGTGTGCCAAGCTTGTAGCGTCATACCCAAGAAGACTCAAGGCTGTAATCGCTGCCAAAGGAGCTTCAACAAAATACTGAGTAAAGGGTTTGTAAATGTAAATGTGATATTATTTTTTAATTTCACACTGTATAGATTGATGAGTAAAAAAAACGATTTAATACATTTTATAATGATGCTGTAATGTAACAACATGTGGAAAAAGTCAAGGGGTCTGAATACTTTGTGCATGCAGAATAAACACAGTATCAGTGGACACCAGCAGAACACCTCAACCAGACACTCAGACTCCCTGACAGGCTGATCAGATCATACGGATACGTTGGTGGAAAACCTCCTTTTCAAAATGGCTGTGGTACAACGTTAATGTGACAAACTCTCTCACAAAGTGACAGCAAGCAGCAAGTTCGTTTGCAATCATCTAACAATAACCTATGTTTTATTTTTGTTGTTGTTATATTTAACCTTTAACTAGGTTTAACCTTTAACAGGCTAAAATGTAAAAACATGATGATTTCAGGTTAATTTGATATGTAAAGTATTTTTGTATGCGATAGGAATATGTGGATGCAGCATAAACAACACATTTGGTGTGTTTTGTTTTGATGTACCTCTTCCATCTTGGCTATTGAGTGTGTAAGTCAAAGGGTATGAACACTTTCTGAACGCAAAGGGTATGAAATAAGTCAAAGGGTATGAAATAAGTCAAAGGGTATGAACACTTTCTGAAGGCAAAGGGTATGAAATAAGTCAAAGGGTATGAAATAAGTCAAAGGGTATGAACACTTTCTGAAGGCAAAGGGTGTGAAATAAGTCAAAGGGTATGAAATAAGTCAAAGGGTATGAAATAAGTCAAAGGGTATGAACACTTTCTGAAGGCAAAGGGTATGAAATAAGTCAAAGGGTATGAAATAAGTCAAAGGGTGTGAAATAAGTCAAAGGGTATGAACACTTTCTGAACGCAAAGGGTATGAAATAAGTCAAAGGGTATGAAATAAGTCAAAGGGTATGAACACTTTCTGAAGGCAAAGGGTATGAAATAAGTCAAAGGGTATGAACACTTTCTGAACGCAAAGGGTATGAAATAAGTCAAAGGGTATGAAATAAGTCAAAGGGTATGAACACTTTCTGAAGGCAAAGGGTGTGAAATAAGTCAAAGGGTATGAAATAAGTCAAAGGGTATGAAATAAGTCAAAGGGTATGAACACTTTCTGAAGGCAAAGGGTATGAAATAAGTCAAAGGGTATGAAATAAGTCAAAGGGTGTGAAATAAGTCAAAGGGTATGAACACTTTCTGAAGGCAAAGGGTATGAAATAAGTCAAAGGGTATGAACACTTTCTGAAGGCACTGAATTACAATATGACAAAGAAAATGTATACTACCAAGCCTTTCATTGTCTTCATACAAACCAGACATTAAAATCAACTTCAACTCATGGAAAAGTAAAGGATGGCGTTCAACTAAAAGTACCAGATAGCAGCATTTTAAAGGGGATGTTAACTTCATGCAAAGGTTAAGAATAATGACGGCCTACCCCGGCCTCCCCTAACCTGGACAACGCTGGGCCAATTGTGCGCCGCCCTAAGTGTTACACAGCCTGGGATCAAACCAGGGTCTATAGTGACACCTCTAGCACTGAAATGCAGTGTTTTAGACCACTACGCCTCTCGGGAGCCATTATATCCACATTGCAGAACAGTTTTTTAAACCATTTTTTATCAGCCCAACTGTAGCCTAAATAATACATGATCTACAGTTTGATATTTCATCCACAGTGAGACAGAACTGTCTTTTCATTTGCTTGGTGAAGATAAAGGTAATGTAACAATACTTTTACATTGTCAAAGAGCAACTGAATACATTTTACACAATAGTTTCTCTCCCTCCTCTCTCACACACTGACAAACACCAGGCGTAGTTGTAACCAATGTTTGGCATATGGTGATCTTAGGCTTGTGTGCAGCTGCTCGGCCATGGAAACCATTTCATAAAGCTCCCGACGAACAGTTCTTGTGGCATTCTGGAACTCGATAGTGAGTGTTGCAACCGAGGACAGAAGATTGTTATGAGCTACATGCTTTCTTCACTCTGCAGTCCCGTTCTGTGAGCTTGTGTGGCCTACCACTTCGTTGCTCCTAGACGTTTTCACTTCACAATAACATCACTTACAGTTGACTGGGGAATCTCTAGCAGGGCATACATTTGATTAACTGACTTATCCAATGACGGTGCCACATTGAAAGTCACTGAACACTTCAGTAAGGCCATTCTACTGCCAATATTTGTCTATGGAGACTGAAATAGCCAAATCCACTAATTTAAAGGGGTGTCCACATACTTTTGTATATATAGTGTACATTATCTCAGGAATTCATATGCAAAAAAACAAATTTCTTTCTAATCTTGAAATCATGAGAGGTAGGGAGGAGGGCTTTATAGGTTTTGTTGAGTTCAGGATCAGGCTCAACTGTTGCGATTGAGGAACCATGTAAACGGATTAATACTTTTAGGCTCCACTGTTGAGATTGAGGAAGCTTGTAAACAGTGTCGTGGAAATTCTAGTTAAAAGAGAGACTGCGGATTCTTCAAACAATCAAACTTTAATTTTGATTAATTGTTGCAATAATGGAGCTGGTCAACCATGACCCGTAGAGATCGTTGAGAGCCCAACGAGCATAACTGAGACACCGCATTTTATAGTTAAAACATCCTCCTGAATACGTGACAAACAACAGATGTGTGGAATGGGTCAAAAGGTTAGGATTTGTATGAAATCAATGAATAATTCACAGATAGAATCTGCTGTGAAGACTGTTCCCATTGTATAGAAACCAGGGTTTGGACCCCAAGACGAGGTTCTTCTTATCAGCTCTCCATACCAGAGCCATCTCCTCCCTGGTACCTCATAGTACACAACCACCAATTCAATATATGGAATGCAGGCTGTAGATATCCCCAAGCCATCATAGAGTTGAAGTCGGAAGTTTACATACACCTTAGCCAAATACGTTTAAACTCAGTTTTTCACAATTCCTGACATTTAATCCTAGTAAAAATTCCCTGTCTTAGGTTAGTTAGGATCACCACTTTATTTTAACAGAATGTGAAATATCAGAATAATAGTAGAGAGAATGATTTATTTCAGCTTTTATTTCTTTCATCACAATCCCAGTGGGTCAGAAGTTTACATACACTCAATTAGTATTTGGTAGCATTGCGTTTAAATTGTTTAACTTGGGTCAAATGTTTTGGGTAGCCTTCCACAAGCTTCCCACAATAAGTTGGGTGAATTTTGGCCCATTCCTCCTGAGAGCTGGTGTAACTGAGTCAGGTTTGTAGGCCTCCTTGCTCGCACACGCTTTTTCAGTTCTGCACACAAATTTTCTATAGGTTTGAGGTCAGGGCTTTGTGATGGCCACTCCAATATCTTGACTTTGTTGTCCTTAAGCTATTTTGCCAAAACTTTGGAAATATGCTTGGGGTCATTGTCTATTTGGAAAACCCATTTGCGACCAAGCTTTAACTTCCTGACTGATGTCTTGAGATGTTGCTTCAATATATCCACATAATTTCCCTCCCTCGTGATGCCATCTATTTTGTGAAGTGCACCAGTCCCTCCTGCAGCAAAGAACCCCCATAACATGATGCTGCCACCCCCGTGCTTCACGGTTGGGATTGTGTTCTTCGGCTTGCAAGCCTCCCCCTTTTTCGATGGTCATTATGGCCAAACAGTTCTATTTTTGTTTTATCAGACCAGAGGACATTTCTCCAAAAAGTATGATCTTTGTCCCCATGTGCAGTTGCAAACCATAGCCTGGCTTTTTTATGGCAGTGGCTTCTTCTTTGCCAAGCGGTATGTCGATATTTGACTAATTTTACTGTGGATATAGATAGTTTTCTACCTGTTTCCTCTAGCATCTTCACAAGGTCCTTTGCTGTTGTTGTGGGATTGATTTGCACTTTTCGCACCAAAGTACATTCATCTCTAGGAGATAGAACGCGTCTCCTTTCTGAGCGGTATGACAGCTGCGTGGTCCCATGGTGTTTATACTTGCATACTATTGTTTGTACAGATGAACGTGGTACCTTCAGGCATTTGGAAATTGCTCCCAAGGATGAACCAGACTTGTGGGGGTCTACAATTTTTTTCTGAGGTCTTGGCTGATTTCTTTTTGATTTTCCCATGATGCCAAGCAAAGAGGCACTGAGTTTGAAGATAGGCCTTGAAATACATCCACAGGTACACCTCCATTTGACTCAAATGATGTCAATTAGCCTATCAGAAGCTTCTAAAGCCATGACATAATTTTCTGGAATTTTCCAAGCTGTGTAAAGGGACAGTCAACTTAGTGTATGTACATTTCTGACCCACTGGAATTGTGATACAGTGAGTTATAAGTGAAATTATCTGTCTGTAAACAATTGTTGTAAATATTTGCAGCAAATACAGTAAAGGAGGCAGCAGTGAACACCGCTAAAGCAGTACTCTTTAATCCAGGTGTGCTGGATATGGTGGAATATGTAGTGGAGTGATATCTAAACGTGCAGCAAGTTACAGCAGTCTACTATCTGTTAGAGGAAAAATCCACCCTAAACCCGAATCCAAAATCCTCCCTAATAAACCCCTAATTCTAATAATTTGTGAGAACAATATGTTTTATGAACAAATGTTTATTTTTGTCATTATAATAAGGTTGGTAGCAATACAAGACAATGGTTGTGGAAATCTGTTGCAGCTCAAGTCAAAATCTAATTTTATTTGTCACATACACATGGTTAGCAGACGTTAAGTCGACTACACAACCCACAATGCAATGCTCTCTCTATGTGCTGGGTGGCAAGCTAGTAAACGTAGCTACACACAATAATGCAAAAGTCAATATCAGCATGTGAAGTAGCTAGTTAGCTGTAAAATCACCTAAACAAAGTGCATTATCAATTTAGGAGTCTACAAACTCACCATGTTCAACCTGCAGATCGATGTTCCTTGCAGAGTGTCCCTTCGCAACGGCAATGCACCAGCACCATGCAATGCACTCTGGACTGAAGAGGCAGACAAAAAAGAGAAATGTGGTGGACCCTCTGTTAAATTACACATTTCTTGAGGTAGGAATATCGCTAAAATATTATAAATGACTCATCCGAGACATGACGATCTCCCACGTTATGACATCGGCCAGTATTGAAACCTGACATGTATGATAGACGTTTTTGCGATCTAAAAGTTGTATTCCTATTAACTTCCAGTGTAGCGAAAGTGGCTTTATCACAATTCTACATCATCCGGCCCAACTCCTTTAACTCACAAGTCATTATAGGGAGGAGAAGAGAAAGTTGACATCTGGGCGTAGGAAGTTAACTTTTTAATGGGATTTTCCCATCATGGTTATAATCTTCAGGTTATAACAAAGTATTGCACATGCAGATAAAAATATATATATATATGTCATTGCCTTCATTTTTATCATTTAAATGTGACCAGTCACATCATGTTTTTTTTTTACTGATATTCAAGGTATTCAAGATACATACAAGGGAAATCAAAGAAAAGGGAGACAAATTATGATGGTCTATGTTTTAACAGAATGAGAAACATTTTATAATAGTACAATACAAGTTTGATAATATGCTCTTGGAAACTGTTTTAAATCCAAACTGCTGATTTAAAAGAAAAATATTATTCTGTTTGTTTGTGTCATGTAATGGGTGAAATGCAAAAAGATGGTTCGACAATAACTGTATTATATCTTTCGTTTCAAGTTCATTTGTATTTACCATTATAAATTATTAGGACTTTGTGATTGTGGTTTGGCATACTGTGTTGATTAAATTGCTTGCAAAAACAATATATGCTGCATACCACCCTGCATACCACCCTGCATACCACCCTGCATACCACCCTGCATACCACCCTGCATACCACCCTGCATACCACTTCTGGCTTGATTCTGAAGCTAAGCAGAGTTGGTCCTGGTCAGTCCCTGGATGGGAGACCAGATGCTGCTGGAAGTGGTGTTGGAGGGCCAGTAGGAGGCACTCTTTCCTCTGGTCTAAAAATATTGATTGGGGACACTGCCCTGTGTAGGGTGCCGTCTTTCGGATGGGACGTTAAACGGGTGTCCTGACTGAGGTCATTAAAGATTCCATGGCACTTATCGTAAGAGTAGGGGTGTTAACCCTGGTGTCCTGGCTAAATTCCCAATCTGGCCCTCAAACCATCACGATCACCTAAAAATCCCCAGTTTACAATTGGCTCATTCATCCCCCTCCTCTCTCCTGTAACTATGCCCCAGGTCGTTGCTGCAAATGAGAATGTGTTCTCAGTCAACTTACCTGGTAAAATAACAGATAAATAAAATTGAGGATTTTGTGAAAACTAATGAGAAACTGAGTGAGCTTGTGGAGAAATGTGGTGGCCGTTGTCATGTCATCGATAATGAATTATGGAACAACATTCAGCAGGATCAGTACAGGAACAACCAGTACCAAGTAGCAGAACTAGTCAACACCTTAGAGAACATGTTGAGAGAGAACGGAGGAGGGTGCTACACCAACGAGTTTCTCCAAGCAGTAGAGGAAGAAATACAAGCAGAGATAAAGATTATTTGGGCAGTTAAATGGCCAAATGTCAATGGAAAAGATAGAGTGTGGAAGAAACTCCTGAACAAAATGACAGGGGTAACAACAGGTCAAGTACTTAGATCTTTCCTTGGGGTTGCAGTGCCATTTTCATTAGTAGTTATTGGGAGAAGTGCGCTAGAAAGACTAGGAGCATTAGCAATAGCTGCAGGATGGTTTGCTTGGGCAGCAATAGGTTGGGGAATAAAAGGTACCTATGCAGCAGAGGATGCAGATTCACCAGGAAGATACAGAACAAAGCAGCTAAGGCTATCTGGGAGGAGGCTAATGGTATTTTTGGGTACAGTCAAACGTTTGTCAGGGCCAGAGGGGTACAGCAAACTGAGTTTGAGTGAAGAAAATAAGTAGCAGGACTGCTAGCTATTCAGAAAAAAACCCACACAGGTTTTTAAATTTGAGTGAAATGAGTGAATGAGTGATAACAATAGTTTGCTATAGGACTACTATACCACAGTAGAAGATGTTAAAACCTGTTGCCTTGTGAAAATCAAGTGACTGTTCAAACCATTCAAAAATATTCAGACAAATTAAATGTTAGAACAGGTCAATGTTTTAACCTAATTAGAGTAAGACATTTTCTTTATCAATGTTTGAACATAATTGCATTAGCAAATGTTTGATTTGAATGTTTAAACAGAATTACGGTTACAAATGTTTTATGACATTTTTTTAACACAATGATAGAGTAGAACATGTTTGATTTTAATGTTTTAATTTGAATTTGAAAGTTGTACCTTTATTTAACTAGGCAAGACAGTTAAGAACATACTCTTATTTACAATGACTGCCGACACATCCATTAGAGTTTAAACTGCATTTTAGTCAGCAGATGCTCTTATCCAGAGTGACTAACAGAAGTGAGTGCATTTACTTTTTTCTCCGTACTGTATGTTTGGCTAAAATTATTATAATTTGAAATGATTCAACAGTTTGTATTGTACTTTCATAGTAAATTATGAAAGGAATAATACAAATCCATATTTGAATGACTATAACGCTGTATGAGTTAGAACTGGAGAAACAGGGAAGTGGTTCGTCAATTCTTATTGAGCACAACATAAATGTTATATCAGGGTGTCACAGCTTAATAGCTTTTAGCTTATGTAAGTAAGGTCCGTGACATCACCTTAGTAGCAATTACCAGCATTGTGAAATTACTTTATTTACTCAATCGTCCTGTTTTGTTATGGTCACTATGAAATCTTTTATATTCACTTGTATTTTGTTCACAATTTGTTGTATTTTTCTTTGTACATTACAACAAGCAATTATCAAATCCATAAGAGGTATTTAGAGCAGATTAGAGTTGTCCTTATTCAGTCTTGTTCGAAGGGCAGTTCTACCTTGAGGGCAGAAACGTGATTGATTAAGTTTAGGAAAGAAATGTCATTTGGTAAGTTTAAGCAAGCAATTCGAAATTTAAAAAATGCAGCTCTTCCTAAAGAACATAAATACATGTGATTGGTTAGATTTATATAAAGTGACTTCAGAAAGCATTCATACCCCTTGACTTATTCCACATGTCATGTTACAGCCTGAATTCAAAATTGATTAAATATTGTTTTTAAATCTCACCCATCTACACACAACACCCCAATATGACAAAATTAAAATGTTTTTAGAAATGTTTGTGAATGTATTTTAATTTAAATACAGATAGATTGCATTTACATAGGTATTCACAACTCTGAGTCAATGTTAGAATCACCTTTGGCAGTGAATACAGCTGTGAGGCTTTCTGGGTAAGTTTCAGCGCTTTACACACCTGGATTTTACATTATTTGTACATTATTAGTATTAAAAAAATCATGCTCTGTCAAGTTGGTTGATCATTGCTAGACAGACATTTTCAAGTCTTCACAAATATTTTAAATCCGATATAAATCAAACTGTATATACGCTACTCAGGAACATTCAATGTCGTCATGGTAAGCAACTCCAGTGTATATTTGACCTTGTGTTTTAGGTTACTGTCCTGCTGAAAGATGCATATATTTATTTATTAGTTCCTTTAATTAACCAGGAAAATACCTATTTTTCAAGGGAGAGCTGGCTAAGAAGGCAGCAGCAATTAATACATTACAGAATTAAGACATACAACAATACTATACAACACAACAACATGATCCAGCCTAATAAAGTATTTACACTCCTCTGTAACAGTCTCCCATCAACATTTTAAATTCATTCAGCAGCACTAACATAACTAGATGAAGCATGGATTGTAGATTATTCCATGACTCTGGTGCATAAGACGAGAAGGTAGTCTTGCCTAGTGGACTTTAAGTTGCAACCACCTAGCAGACCGGGTATAGAGATGATTGTGGACTACAGGAAAAAGAGGACCGATTACGCCCCCATTCTCATCGACGGGGCAGTTCCTTGGTGTCCACATCACCAACAAACTAACATGGTCCAAGCACACCATTACAGTCATGAAAAGGGCACGACAAAACCTATTCCCTCTCAGGAGACTGAAAAGATTGATACATAAGAACCTGACACCTGATTTGATTAGCTTCCAGAACTTGGTAGGGTTATTTACGTTCTCTGTGACTGCATTTAGATATACATTTGTCTCCCAGTGTGATTCTACTGATACACTTTTGTGATGCAACAAAGAATTTGTTTTAACAACATGTTTTACACAACCATTGTGTTGTGTCTCCACAACACTTGCGTAATTTTAGTTTTTGCAGACAAACTCTGTTGTATCACAACCGTTGTGTCAAAAGTGTGGTATGTGAGTTGTACAACTTGAGTGTATACAGGGCCTTGTGTTTACACATTCAATGTGGTCCTGTTAATTAAGGAAGACTTAGTCTGGGTATCTGGCTGAGGTGCCTCTGTTAATGTGAACTGTGAGTGTATTTCCACTGTACACCTAATAAACTCTGCTTCTCATTTTTTATTTTTTTATTGGAGTGTTTATTCTAAGAACGGTGTATTTTAGTTGTATTACAGTCTCGTCAGAGTGTTTATATTTAAACAAACCTCAAATAGTTATTTATTGTATTTCCTAATTATAACTAGGAACTAGTAAAAAAAAAATATTTTTATAATTCTGAACATTTGCAACTGATCTTAATTCATCAGCACTGCCACTTCCTTTCTGGTGATGGGAAATAAAAACAAAACACAAAACTTCATATAGTAATCCAGTTTTACTATATAGTGGTGAATAGAAATATAGGTTTTCTTTTCCAAACGTGCTAGCAATTTATGTTAGCAATTTAACTGCTCGCTGGACATGTGGGTAGTGGGTGTGGTCCCGTTGGGCGTTGGGTGTTGTCCTGTACGTCAGCTTGAAAGGAACAGCTATACATTTTTGTAAACAACAGCTGGTGCACAATATCTAAGGAAGTCTCGAGCTATTGCTCGCCTGAGGTAGAGTTTCTCATGATAAGCTGCAGACCACACTACCTATCGAGAGAGTTTTTATCTGTATTCTTTGTAGCTGTTTACATACCACCACAGTCAGAGGCTGGCACTAAGATAGAATTGAATGAGCTGTATTCTGCCATGTGCAAACAAGAAAACGCTCACCCAGAGGTGGCGCTCCTAGTAGCCGGGGACTTTAAAGCAGGGAAATTTAAATCAGTTTTACCTAATTCCTATCAGCATGTTAAATGTGCAACCAGAGGGAAAATAACTCTGGACCACCTTTACTCCACACACAGAGATGCATACAAAGCGCTCCCTCACCCCCCATTTGGCTAATCTGACCATAATTTGATCCTACTATTCCTGCTTACAAGCAAAAATTAAAGCAGGAAGCACCAGTGACTCGGTCTATAAAAAAGTGGTCAGATGAAGCAGATGCTAAACTACAGGACTGTTTTGCTAGCACAAACTGGAATATATACCGGGATTCCTCCAATGGCATTGAGGACTACACCACATCTGTCATTGGCTTCATCAATAAGTGCATCGATGACGTCGTCCACGAAGTGACCGTAGGTACATACCCCAACCAGAAGTCATGATTTACATGCAGCATCAGCACTGAGCTAAAGGCTAGTGCTGCCTCTTTCAGGGAGCGGGACTCTAACCCGGAAGCTAATAAGAAATCCCGCTATGCCCTCCGACGAACCATCAACCAGGCAAGCGTCAATACAGGACTAAGATCGACGCTCTGACGCTCGTCGGCGGTGGCAGGGCCTGCAAACCATTACAGACTACAAAGGGATGCATAGCCGAGAGCTGCTCAGTGACATGAGCCTACCGGACGAGCTAAACTACTTCTATGCCCGCTTCGAGGCATATAACATTGAAACATGCATGACACCACCAGCTGTCAACATTCACAAGGCCTCAGGGCCAGATGGATTACCAGGATGTGTACCGCGAGCATGCGCTGACCAACTAGCAAGTGTCTTCACTGACATTTTCAACCTTTCCCTGTCCGAGTCTGTAATACCAACATGTTTTAAGCAGACCACCATAGTGCCTGTGCCCAAGAACACTAAGGTAACCTTGCTAAATGACTACCGACCCGTAGCACTCACGTCTGTAGCCATGAAGTGTTTTGAAAGGCTGGTCATGGCTCACATCATCACTGTCATCCCAGAAACCTTAGACCCACTCCAATTTGCATACCGCCCCAACAGATCCACAGATGATACAGTCTCTATTGCACTCCACACTTCCCTTTCCCACCTGGACAAAAGGAACACCTATGTGAGAATGCTAATCATTGACTAGAGCGTAGCGTTCAACACCATAGTGCCCTCAAAGCTCATCAATAAGCTAAGAACCCTGGGACTAAACACCTCCCTCTTCAACTGGATCCTGGACTTCCTGACGGGCCTCCCCCATTTGGTGAGGGTAGGTAACAACACATCCGCCACGCTGATCCTCAACACAGGGGCCCCTCAGGGGTACGTGCTCAGCCCCCTCCTGTTCTCCCTGTTCACTCATGACTTCATGGCCAGGCATGACTCCAACACCACTATTACATTTGGTGATGACACAGCAGTGGTAGACCTGATCACCAACAACAACGTAGGGAGGAGGTCAGGGACCTGGCCGAATGGTGCAAGACAAAGGAGAGGATTGTGGACTACAGGAAAAAGAGGACCGAGCATGCCCCAATTCTCATCGACAGGGCTGCAGGGGAGCAGGTTGAGAGCTTCAAGTACCTTGGTGTCCACATCACCTACAAACTAACATGGTCCAAGCACACCATGACAGTCATGAAGCGGGCACGACAAAAACTATTCACCCTCAGGAGACTGAAAAGATTTGGCATGGGTCCTCAGATCCTCAAAAGGTTCTATAGCTGCACCATCGACAGCATGGTTGCATCACTGCCTGGAATGGCAACTGCTCGGCCTCCGACCGCGAGACACTATAGAGGGTAATGCAAATGGCCCAGTACATCACTGGGGCCAAGCTTCCTGCCATCCAGGACCTCTATACCAGGACCTCTATACCAGGCGATGTCAGAGGAAGGCCCTATAAATTGTCAAAGGCTCCAGCCAACCTAGTCATAGACTGTTCTCTCTGCTACCACACAGCAAGCGGTACCGGAGCATCAAGTCTAGGTCCAAGAGGCTTCTAAACAGCTTCTACCCCCAAGCCATAAGACTCCTGAACATCCAGTCAAATGGCTACCCAGACTATTTGCATTGCCACCCCCTCCCATCTCCACACCACTGCCACTCTGTTGTCATTTATGCACAGTCACTTTAATTAACTCTATCTACATGTACATACTACCTCAACTAACCAGTGCCCCTGCACATTGACTTTGTACCGGCAACCCCCTGTATATTTGTAGTTTTTTACTGCTGCTCTTTAATTACTTGTTTCTTTTCTCTTGTTCTTATCTGTATTTTTTTTAAACTGTTGGTTAGGGGCTCATCAGGAAGTATTTCACTGTAAGGTCTACACCTGTTGTATTCGGCGCATGCAACTAATAAAATGTGATTTGATTTGATGCATACACACACACACACGATAACATACGCACTATATACACACATACACATTTATTTAGTGCTGTAGATGTGGAGTAGGGGCCTGAGGGCACACAGTGTTTTGTGAAATGTTTCAATTGTATATACTGCCTTAATTTTGCTGGATCCCCTAATGGGGAACCATAATAAATACAAATACAAACTCAGTAACTCAGCTTTTTTTCAATGAAATCTTTGGAAATCTGTGGTGTTTCAAATCCACTATCAGAGGAAACAAATCTGATCTTAGTCTCTGTGTCATCTGTCTGGTGTAATTTCAGAAGAAGCCAGCTACTCAAAGTCCTAGGAGGATCTTAGCTTTGGCCCAATGAAAAGGGATGAAGCTGAGACAAACGAGTGGTGAGTTGTGAGACTGACAGCAAACACCAATGCCAATAGAGGGAGTTGGCATCAAGGAGGACATGGCTTATCCTTTCAGCTTGACTTCAAGGAGTGCATCTGAATAAATTGTATTTCCTTGATTCCTCTCGTCCTCTCTCCTTGCCTCCTTCTCAAAACGCAATGGAGAAGAAGAGATAGGGGAGGAACCTCCGATCTTCTGCACCAATGTGCTTTAAGGAGGAGACTAGGAGGGAGGATGGGAGGAATCAAGGAACTAAAATTGACATTCACCCCAGGGCTTTCTATCTCTGTGTATACTGACTAGCCTAGTACAAGTCACAGCTAGAAGAGTTTTCTCTCTCTGACTGTCATATCATCATTAGTGTGAGAATAAATGTACTGGAGTAGAACATGTGACTAGGAGGGCGATGTGGTAATCAATTAACAGGCTTAACAACCAAAATAAGCCGGGTTGCATTTATTAGTGCTTAACGTAGCAAACATGTATTGCACCATAGCAAAAGGTTTTACACCGTAGCAAAAGGTTTTACACCGTAGCAAAAGGTTATACACCGTAGCAAAAGGTTATACACCGTAGCAAAATGTTTTACACCTTGCAATGGAAACAAGTTTCTGTTTGAACCAATTAAGGTAGACCCTCTCAGTTTCAACCCTTTTGCTTTAGTTTCGTCCTAGTGAATATGACAACACTGCTCTCAGGCATATAACAATTTACCGAGAGTCATGTTGATGGAATGTGTGTACCAAACTAGGAGAGTATGTCCTCAGGTGCAGACAGAAAAGAACTGGCTGGGAACCATTTCCAAGAACTGCTCTCATGTATAGAAATGTAAAACCGAAAGTCATGCTAATAGTTTCTGTTTCACAGTTCTGGATGCTCTGTGAATCACCTGGCCCTTTGTTTCTTATGTTCTTGCAGAACACTGTATAAGGACAGGATAACACTGATCCCCTCCTTAGACACAACTAAAGATTCTGAGCAAGTGAACTTCTACTGTATTCCTACTGTATTAATATTGTATTACAGTATATATTCCGCACTCCCCTGTAAAACACCTCCCACCATGCCGTTGATAGTGTTGCTCATCTCCCAGCTGCTGTGGGTGCGTGTGGCTGCCCTGTTGATCTCCTGCGTCATCTTCAGTGTGTCGGCCCACGGGGCCTCCCTCTCCGGGGTGGGAGACTGGTGTGTGTTCTGCTGGGCTTTCAGCTTCACTAGAACCCTGCTGGTGCTGCTGATGGAGCACTTTGGCTTCCAGGCCCAAGGCCCCGTCTCCTGGAATAACTTCCCTATCACCATGGCCTGCTACGCCACCCTGCTCTGGCTCTCTGCCTCCATCATTTTCCCCATCTACTTCCTCAAGGGCCAGCAGAACCACAGGGAGGCCTGAACAAATGCATCTTCTCCAAAGTCTTCTCCTGCCTGGCCACGTGGCCTACCTGTGGGAGGTGACCCTGACACGGGCGCTGCAGGGTGACAAAATCATTTTGCACGGCCAAATTTTCAGTTTTTGATTTGTTAAAAAAGTTTGAAATATCCAATAAATGTCGTTCCACTTCATGATTGTGTCCCACTTGTTGTTGATTCTTCACAAAAAAAGACAGTTTTATATCTTTATATTTGAAGCCTGAAATGTGGCAAAAGGTCGCAAAGTTCAAGGGGGCCGAATACTTTCGCAAGGCACTGTGTATATATATATATATATATATATATATATATATATATATATATATATATATATATATATATATATATATATATATATATATTGATTTTATTTGATTGTTGATCATGCTATTTTATTGAACAAGTTGTCCTCAAATCGGCCTGGGCCCTGACGTCTGCTCTTGGTTTCATCAGTAGCGGTCTGTGGGTAAAATCACTGGGGAAGTCAAACCTGAAGAAAAGCCATATTACAACCTATGTGTTGTGATTGTTGCGTTGCTTTCTCTACAACCTGTTAGTTCGTATCTCTTGCCACTGTGATATATAGTGCATACGGAAAGTATTCAGACCCCTTGATTTTTCCACATTTTGATACATTACAGCCTTATTCTAAAATGTATTAAATTGTCCCCCCCTCCATCAATCTACACACAATACCCCCAAAAAACTGTTTTTTAGAAATTTGTGCTTCCCACAATAAGTTGGGTGAACTTTGGCCCATTACTCCTGACAGAGCTGGTGCAACTGAGTCAAGTTTGTAGGCCTCCAGGCTCGCACACGCTTTTTCAGTTCTGCCAACACATTTTCTATAGGATTGAGGTCAGGGCTTTGTGATGGTCACTCCAATACCTTGACTTTGCTGTCCTTAAGCCATATTGGAACAACTTTGGAAGTAAGCTTGGGGTTATTGTCCATTTGGAAGACCCATTTGCGACCAAGTTTTAACTGATGTCTTGAGATGTTGCTTCAATATATCCACATAATTTTCCTCTCTCATGATGCCATCTATTTTGTGAAGTGCACCAGTCCTTCCTGCAGCAAAGCACCCCCACAACATGATGCTACCACCCACCTTGCTTCACGTTTGGGATGGTGTTCTTCGGCTTGCAAGCCTCCCCCTTTTTCCTCCAAACATAACGATGGTCATTATGGCCAAACAGCTCTACTTTTGTTTCATCAGACCAGAGGATATTTCTCCAAAAACATACGATCTTTGTCCCCATGTGCAGTTGCAAACCGTGTCTGGCTTTTTTATGGCGGTTTTGGAGCAGTGGCTTCTTCCTTGCTGAGCGGCCTATCAGGTTATGTCAATATAGGACTTGTTTTACTGTTGATATAGATACTTTTGTACCTGTTTCCTCCAGCATCTTCACAAGGTCCTTTGCTGTTGTTCTGGGATTGATTTGCACTTTTTGCACCAAAGTACATTAATCCCTAGGAGACAGAAGTGTCTCCTTCCTGAGCGGTATGACGGCTGCGTGGTCCCATGGTGTTTATACTTGCGTACTATTGATTGTACAGATCAACATGGTACCTTCAGCCATTTGGAAATTGTTCCCAAGGATGAACCAGACTTGTGGAGGTCTACAATTTTTTTCTGAAGTGTTGGCTGATTTCTTTTGATTTTCCCATGATGTCAAGGAAAGAGGCAGTGACTTTGAAGGTAGGTCTTGAAATACATCCACAGGTACACCTCCAATTGACTCAAAGGATGTCAATTAGCTTTTAAAGCCATAATTTTCTGGATTTTCCAAGCTGTTTAACGGCACAGTCAATTTAGTGTATGTAAACTTCTGACCCACTGGAATTGTGATACATTATTAGTTATAAGTGAAATAATCTGTCTGTAAACAATTGTTGGAAATATTACTTGTGTCATGCACAAAGTAGATGTCCTAACCGACTTTCCAAAACTATAGTTTGTTAACAAGAAGTTTGTGGAGTTGTTGAAAAACTAGTTTTAATGACTCCAACCTAAGTGTATGTAAACTTCCCACTTCAACTGTAAGTATTCAGACCCTTTACTGAATGCTTTGTTGAAGCTCCTTTGGCATTGATTACAACCTCGAGCTTCTTTGGTATGATGCAACAAGCTTGGCACACCTGTATTTGGGGAGTTTCTCCCATTCTTCTCTGCAGATCCTCTCAAGCTCTGTCAGGTTGGATGTGTAGCGTTGCTGCACAGATATTTTCAGATCTCTCCAGAGATGTTAGATCGGGTGTCAAGCCCGGGCTCTGGCTAGGCCACTCAAGGACATTCAGAGAGTTGTCCCGACGCCACTCCTGCGTTGTCTTGGCTGTGTGTTTACGGTGTGACGACCCTCCCTCTAACTCTGTCTGCCGTGGTTCTCTCTTTGTTCTTGTTTCCTTGTTATGATGCCGGTGGGCGGAGTTGGGAGGGTCGTCAGCTACATGGGAAACACCTGGGCCCGGTGTGTCCCAGGATAAAATCCCCATTCATAGGGGAGTCTCTCTCCATGCAGACACTTTGATAGTTTTTGTTGTGTTTCTTGGTGGTTTTTTCTTGTTTGCTTTAGCACCTTTCAACACCCTGCATTATCACATTCATGCATGCAAAACACTCACTTACACTACTGATTACTGATTACACACACCATTGTATATTTTCCTTAGTTGCTTTATTTAATAAATATATATTTTGTTACTCCTTACCTCCACATTGTCTCCCTTTTGTTATGGGCTTTGAGCCGGTTCGTGACAACGGTCATTGTCCTGTTGGAAGGTGAACATTTGCCCCAGGTACAGAGTGCTCTGGAGCATGTTTTCATCAAGAATCTCTCTGTACTTTGTTCCTTCTATCTTTCCCTCGATCGTGACTAGACTCCCAGTCTCTGCCACTGAAAAACATCCCCACAGCATGATGCTGCCATCACCATGCTTCACCTCAGGGATGGCGCTAGGTTTCCTCCAGACGTGACACTTTGAACTCTTTGGCCTGAATGCTATCTTGGTTTCATCAGACCAGAGAGTCTTGTTTCTCATGGTCTGAGCGTCCTTTAGGTGCCTCTTGGTAAACTCTAAGCAGGCTGTCACATGCCTTTTACTGATGAGTGGCTTCTGTCTGGCCACTCTACAATAAAGGCCGGATTGGTGGAGCGCTGCAGAGATGGGAGAACCTTCCAGAAGGACAACCAACTACACAGAGGAACTTTGGAGCTCTGTCAGTGACAATTTGGTTCTTGGTCACCTCCCTGACCAAGGCCCTTCTTGCTCAGGTTTGCCTATTGATGTGCTTGTTTTTGTATTGTGCAGGGCTCATTTGTAAAAGAGACTTTATTCTCAATATGACTTCCCTGTCGAAATAAAGGTAAATAAATATACCACTGGTGTTGGAAAGTATCAGTGTCAAAAGGGCAAAAATTTGAAAAGTGTAAATTCAACATATTTGTCACGAATCCCACCGAAGATGGTGCCTCTTCCTGTTCGGGCGGTGCTTTTTTGTTTCTGTTAGTTTGGTCTGATTGGTTAGACCTGTTTTGAGTTTAGTTTTGTTTGTGGGCTATTTAAGGGCACTAGGCCCGCCGGCTATTGTGCGGGCTTGTTTTCTGTTCATGGTGTTGGATTATTTGTGGATTCTATTTTTCCGGACAGTTTAGTCCTGTTTGTTTTGGACTGGGTCTTTTATGCGCCATTGTGTTTGGCATGTCCGTTTTCACTGTCTGTGGAATAAAGATCCACGTTCTGAACTAACCTGCTCTCTGCGCCTGACTCCTCTACCCACTACTCCTAGAAGCCGCTACAACTTTCTGGTGGTTCTCATATAAACACTTCAAAAGTGTAAAATTAAACACCCACAGAGTTCAATTTACTTATCGGATTTTGATATGTAAAAACCAAGACCCTTTCCAATCTTGAAATCATGAGGGGTAGGGAGGTGTCACGGCAGTCGAAAGAAGTAGACCAAGGCGCAGCGTGGTGAGCGTACATTTTCCTTTTTATTTAAAATGTTGCCAACAAAACAACCGTGAAGCTTACAGGGCAATAATGCCACTAACAAAGATAACTACCCACACTGAAAGGAGAGAAAAAGGGCTACCTAAGTATGATTCCCAATCAGAGACAGCGATAGACAGCTGTCCCTGATAGAGAACCATACCCGGCCAAAACATGGAAATAAAGAAACAAAGAAAACAAAACATAGAATGCCCACCCCACATCACACCCTGGCCTAACCAAATAGAGAAATAAAACGTCTCTAAGGTCAGGGTGTAAAAGGAGGAAGGCATTATAGGTTCGATTTAGTTCAGGATCAGAGTTAGGCTGCACTGATTGAGGAACCTTGTAAAGGGATTGATACTCTTAAATCAAATCCTTTGATACTCTGTCTGTCTGTCTGTCTGTCTGTCTGTCTGTCTGTCTGTCTGTCTGTCTGTCTGTCTGTCTGAGAGAGAGAGAGAGAGAGAGAGAGTAAAGAGAGAGAGAGTAAAGCAGGATGTGATGATAGATTGTGAAACAGCCAGCCATGGGCTGGGCAAGTGTCTGACTCACCTGTGTGCATGGGTGGGTGTGTCACACTTATCTTTATGACAAGGAGGGATCATTACACATGAACACTGCATTATACAAAGATGCATTATTTCAGGAATGCTGTGCTCCTACATTCATATGTGCAAGCCAAGAGTTACTACTTTGAGAGATTTTTATTTAGCCACATTCATCATAACACATGCAGGTTACAACACGCCATCCCTTCACACAGCTAAATAGACTGTTTTAAGTTCACATTCTGTCATTTGAGCAGAGGATACTTGTCTATATGAGAAGATGTCTTCATTGTCTGGTGAGTGTCTGTTAAATAGAACATATTTTATAATTCAATAACATTATGGGGTGGTTTCCTGGTCAGAGCTTTAATTAAACCAGGACTAGGCTCTTTCTGCACTATTGCTTATCTTCACATTACTGACTTCTAGACTATGGAGTCCTTGACTAGAGGAACTAGGTGCAGGTGATGTGAGGTTGTTTCAGAAGCCTGGGACGGACTACAAATATTTAAGTGTCAAACGGCGGAAAAGTGGCACATTTATATGGTTTAGTGGATTATATGGGATAGTTTATGATTTTGGCAGTGAGGCCCTTTATCTACTTCCCCAGAGTCAGATGAACTTGTTTTGCTAAGTAGCGTTAGTGCAATGACTGGAATTGCTAACATGCTAGCTGTTCCTGTAGACTTCCAGTCATAGCGTTAACACTAGTTAGTATTGGCTCGCGAAACGACCTATTAACTTCCTTCATATTTGACGCAGATACATAAAAAAATATATCCACGAGTTCATATGAATCTGGGGAAGTAGATACAATTATTTGACGATGCCGAAAAGTCCCATTAAAGTTTGACCCTGCAATTCAAAATGTTGTATTTAGCCTGCTACAAATGAGAAGTGTACAGGAGGAGTCTCACCATAGAGATACTTTATAGAGAATCTAGGAAGATCCATTTAGTTAAAAAAGTGGGACATTTTCTCTTTACTTAAACTAGATACAATATAACAGAAAGACAGAAGTTGCTCAGAAAGTTCCTATGTTCCTTCACTCTTTTGGATCAAACCAATAGTCAAGTTTGCTTAAACAGAAAAATATTGCACTTGTTCGACAAGGATGGACAGTGAGTATCTTCTTATTCATTGTTTATAGTTTATGGGGGAATTGTGACATGTAGTTTTGTTGATTCATGTAGTTATTGTTCATGAACTCATTTTCATTAAAGGGGCAACCAGCAGTTACTTTTGGAGATTTAATTAAATTAATGATATGTACAGTGCCTTGCGAAAGTATTCGGCCCCCTTGAACTTTGCGACCTTTTGCCACATTTCAGGCTTCAAACATGAAGATATAAAACTGTATTTTTTTGTGAAGAATCAACAACAAGTGGGACACAATCATGAAGTGGAACAACATTTATTGGATATTTCAAACTTTTTTAACAAATCAAAAACTGAAAAATTGGGCGTGCAAAATTATTCAGCCCCCTTAAGTTAATACTTTGTAGCGCCACCTTTTGCTGCGATTACAGCTGTAAGTCGCTTGGGGTATGTCTCTATCAGTTTTGCACATCGAGAGACTGAAATCTTTTCCCATTCCTCCTTGCAAAACAGCTCGAGCTCAGTGAGGTTGGATGGAGAGCATTTGTGAACAGCAGTTTTCAGTTCTTTCCACAGATTCTCGATTGGATTCAGGTCTGGACTTTGACTTGGCCATTCTAACACCTGGATATGTTTATTTTTGAACCATTCCATTGTAGATTTTGCTTTATGTTTTGGATCATTGTCTTGTTGGAAGACAAATCTCCGTCCCAGTCTCAGGTCTTTTGCAGACTCCATCAGGTTTTCTTCCAGAATAGTCCTGTATTTGGCTCCATCCATCTTCCCATCAATTTTAATCATCTTCCCTGTCCCTGCTGAAGAAAAGCAGGCCCAAACCATGATGCTGCCACCACTATGTTTGACAGTGGGGATGGTGTGTTCAGCTGTGTTGCTTTTACGCCAAACATAACGTTTTGCATTGTTGCCAAAAAGTTCAATTTTGGTTTCATCTGACCAGAGCACCTTCTTCCACATGTTTGGTGTGTCTCCCAGGTGGCTTGTGGCAAACTTTAAACGACACTTTTTATGGATATCTTTAAGAAATGGCTTTCTTCTTGCCACTCTTCCATAAAGGCCAGATTTGTGCAATATATGACTGATTGTTGTCCTATGGACAGAGTCTCCCACCTCAGCTGTAGATCTCTGCAGTTCATCCAGAGTGATCATGGGCCTCTTGGCTGCATCTCTGATCAGTCTTCTCCTTGTATGAGCTGAAAGTTTAGAGGGACGGCCAGGTCTTGGTAGATTTGCAGTGGTCTGATACTCCTTCCATTTCAATATTATCGCTTGCACAGTGCTCCTTGGGATGTTTAAAGCTTGGGAAATCTTTTTGTATCCAAATCCGGCTTTAAACTTCTTCACAACAGTATCTCGGACCTGCCTGGTGTGTTCCTTGTTCTTCATGATGCTCTCTGCGCTTTTAACGGACCTCTGAGACTATCACAGTGCAGGTGCATTTATACGGAGACTTGATTACACACAGGTGGATTGTATTTATCATCATTAGTCATTTAGGTCAACATTGGATCATTCAGAAATCCTCACTGAACTTCTGGAGAGAGTTTGCTGCACTGAAAGTAAAGGGGCTGAATAATTTTGCACGCCCAATTTTTCAGTTTTTGATTTGTTAAAAAAGTTTGAAATATCCAATAAATGTTGTTCCACTTCATGATTGTGTCCCACTTGTTGTTGATTCTTCACAAAAAAATACAGTTTTATATCTTTGTGTTTGAAGCCTGAAATGTGGCAAAAGGTCGCAAAGTTCAAGGGGGCCGAATACTTTCGCAAGGCACTGTATCTATTGATTATTGACGAATATAACATATATATGAGCTTAGTTCAACTGTCGCACCCCATCAAAACCCCAAATGCACAGCTTGTTTCACTCCAAAGTTTGTCAACAATGTAAATGTAATCAAATATTGTTTATCCTCATAACATGGTTAAAACTATGGGCCCACCCCTCAGCTGTTTACCAATGCAGAGGTTTGGTGAGACTATTTTTCCATTAAGGACTCTAGCTTTAAAGTATTATTTAAGGTACAATTCTTTACAAAAAATTAGTTAACAATTAATGGGATCCTTTAGAGATCTTTGTGATTATACATGCATATTACTATAAACAATATGTCCAGTGTGTTAATGAAAATACATTTAAGTCATAATGACAACCCCTCCTCCCTATAGAGTCAAACCAAAGGAGGATTGTGCTGCTGGGGAAAACAGGATGGGGCAAAAGCAGTGCAGGAAACACCATCTTTGGAGGAGGAGATGAAGAGTTCAAGATAGACAGTTCAGCCAACTCTGAAACACACAAGTGTGAAACAAAGACCAAGATCATCAATGGAAGAAAGCTCACTGTAGTAGACACACCTGGACTCTTTGACACAAACATCCCTGAAGAGGAGCTGAAACCTGAACTAGTGAGATGTATTGTAGAGTGTGCTCCGGGGCCACATGCCTTTCTCATTGTGCTTAAAGTGGGAAAGTACACAGTCCACGAGGAACAAGTCATTGCAGAAATTGAGGAATGTTTTTCACCAGAGGCCTTCAAATATGCCATAGTTCTCTTCACTCATGGTTACCAGCTCAAAGGTAGAGCCATTGATGATTTTGTGAAAACTAACAAGAAATTGAATGAGCTTGTGAAGAAATGTGGTGGCCGCTGTCATGTCATTGATAATGAATTCTGGAACAACAGTCAGCAGGGTCAGTACAGCAACCAGTACCAAGTAGCAGAGTTACTCAACACCATAGAGGAGATGATGAGAGAGAACAGAGGAGGATGTTACACCAACGAGATGCTCAAAGCAGTGATGCGGGAAATAAAAGTAGAGATAGAAAGTATTACAGAGGAGTCAAAAGGCCAGAAGTCACCGGAAGAGATCAAAGAACAGGCCACTGAAAATGTGTGGAAGAGACTCCTGATCAAATTGACAGGGATAGCAACAGGTACAATAGTGGCAGCTCTCCTTGGGGTTGCAGGGGCAGTAGCATTAGTTCGCTCAGTACTTGGTAAGATTCCCACGGTAACTGAACTTGCAGCAGGAGGACTAGGAACAGCAATAACAGTAAGCATAGCTGGAGGAGTTGTTGCTGGGGGAGCAATAGGAGGGGGGATGATAGGAGCTGCTGCAGCAGAGGATGCAGAGACACCAGGAGAGGTAGTAAAGAAAGCAGCTGAGGCAGTCTGGGAAGTGGGTAAGTATATCTTGGAGGAGGGAAATGGTGTTTTGGACAGTGTAAGAAGTGTGTCAGAGGGGTACAGCAAACTGAGTTTGAGTGAAGAAAAGAAGTAGCAGGAGCACTCTAGGTATTCAGAAAACACAGGTGAAATGAGTCAATGAGTGTTAACAACCTCTGTTTCAATAGTTTACTAAACACAACAGTCAGTACCATACCACAGAAGAAGAAAAACTGTTCAAACAAATAACCATTTCAGACAAATCAAACCTGTCATGTCATTGTTTTAACATAATTACAGTAGCACATTTTTTATTTCAATGTTTTACAGAATTACACTAGCACATTTTTGATTGCTAATTTCAAATGATTAAAAGACAAATAATTTCCTTTCAATGTAAATCATGTAATGAGTGACATGAAAAAAAGCACACACAAAAAGAACACGATATATAACATGAATGATTATAACATGTCATTATAACAGTGTATGAGTTGAAAGAACTGGAGACAGAGAAGTGGCTCATAAAATTGTATTTCCCAAGGCATAGATTTGTCACGCCCTTACCTTAGTTATCTTTGTAGTCTTTATTATTTTGATTAGGTCAGGGTGTGACGAGGGTGGTTTGTTTCGTTTTTGTATTGTCTAGGGGTTTTTGTAAGTCTAGGGGTTTTTGTAAGTCTAGGTGTTTATATGTCTGTGGTTGCCTGGATTGGTTCTCAAGCAGAGGCAGCTGTTTATCGTTGTCTCTGATTGGGGACCATATTTAGGTAGCCATATTCCTTGGGTAGTTTGTGGGTTCTTAGTCTATGTTAAGTTGTCTGTCTGCATTAGCCGTAATAGCTTTACGTTATGTATAGTTTTGTTCAGTGTTTGATCTTCCATTAAAAGAAGTATGTACGCTTACCACGCTGCGCCTTGGTCTCCTCTATACGACGACCGTGACAAGATTTGATATCAGGGTTTCCCTTTTTACAGCCTAATAGCTTATAGTTCATGGAAATGTAGTCAGTGACATCACCTCAATTGTAAAAATATTGACTTTATTTACAAAAAAATCTTGCTGACTTATTTGATTACTATGATTCATTTTGTATTTACTCTTTTAAATGATTACAGAAGGATTGTGTTAAGGCTTGTATTCCATACTCTGTTGATTAGAATTGCTTGCCAAAACAATAAAAGAGCTCAAATCTAATTTTATTGGTCACATACATGTGTTTAGCAGATGTTATTGCGGGTGTAGTGAAATGCTTGAGCTTCTAGTTCCGACAGTGCAATAATATCTAACAGGAAATATATAACAATTTAACAACATATACCCAATACACACAAATCTAAGTAAGGAATGGAATTAAGAACATAAATATATGGACGAGCAATGTCAGAGCGGCATAGACTAAGATACATTAGAATAGTATAGAATATAGTATATACATATGAGATGAGTAATGCAAGATATGTAAACATTATTAAAGTGACGTAATTAAAGTGACTAGTGTTCCATTTATTAAAGTGGCCAATGATTTCAAGTCTGTGTATATAGGCAGCAGCCTCTCTGTGCTAGTGGTGGCTATTTAACAGTCTGGTGGCCTTGAGATAGAAGCTGTTTTTCAGTCTCTCGGTCCCAGCTTTGATGCACCTGTACTGACCTCACCTTCTGGATGATAGCGGGGTGAACAGGCAGTGGCTCGAGTGGTTGTTGTCCTTGATGATCTTTTTGGCCTTCCTGTGACATCGGGTGCTGTAGATGTCCTGGACGGCAGGTAGTTTGCACCCGGTGATGGGTTGTGCAGACCGCACCACCTTCTGGAGAGCACCGCGGTTGTGGGCGGTACAGTTGCCATACCAAGTGGTGTAAAGCCTAACAGGATGCTCTCCATTGTGCATCTGTAAAAGTTTGTGAGGGTTTTAAGTGACAAGCCACATTTCTTCAGCCTCCTGAGGTTGAAGAGGCGCTATTGCGCCTTCTTCACCACAATGTCTGTGTTGCAGCTTGTCAGTGATGTGTACGTTGAGGGACTTAACTTTCTACCTTCTCCGGGGCGGCAGGGTAGCCTAGTGGTTAGAGTGTTGGACTGGTAACCAGAAGGTTCCAAGTTCAAACCCCGCCGTTCTGCCACTGAACAGGCAGTTAACCCACTGTTCCTAAGCCGTCATTGAAAATAAGAATTTGTTCTTAACTGACTTGCCTAGTTAAATACATTTTAAAAATGCTGTCATGTGGATGCTGGGGGATGCTCCCTCTGCTGTTTCTGATCATCTCCTTTGTTTTGTTGAGCGAGAGGTTATTTTCCTGGCATCATACTCCCAGAGCCCTCACCTCCTCCCGTTGTTGGTAATCAAGCCTAGTTAGTCGTCTGCAAACTTGATGATTGAGTTGGAGGCATGCTTGGCCACACAGTCATGGGTGAACAGGGAGTACAGGAGGGGGCTGAGTACGCACCCTTGTGTGAACCCAGTGTTGATGATCAGCGAAGTGGTGGTGTTGTTTCCCACCTTCACCACCTAGGGGCGGCACGCCAGGAAGTCCAGGACTCAATTACACAGGGCGGGGTTCAGACCCAGGGCCTGAGCTTAATGATGAGCTTGGAGGATACTATGGTACTATGGTAAAAGCTTAACGGTTGGACAACATGGCTACTGGACTAGAATACTGGTGTGTTTCAGCAAAAGGTAAATCAATTAAACTACTGATGAACTGCTAAAGAAACACAGCGACCTATGTTTTTTTAATGGACAAAAGTCTTTAAAGTAAAAAAATATATACGATTATTATGTATTATTTTCTCTTCTAAATGATTTCTCAATTTTAGGACTGTGGAATAAGTATTCCATATTCTGTTGATTTATCTATTTATAAAACAGGAGTGTATCACATTTGTCAGCAATTATTATGAATCTACACCACACAACAGCAGTACCGTGGCTCTCTCTTTCTGTCTATCTGGCAGAACACCTCCCACTCTCTTCTGAGAAATCAAAACTGATCGGAATCTCGTCTCTCTCTGATGCTACTGTTTACTGGGTTAATAAAATATTTTAAAAGGTTTAGATTGGGTTTTGTGTCTCTCACTCATACTCTATCAACTGATAGTTCTGAAGGTGCGTACGTACATCTTACTATGATTGGCTATAACATTCATTTATTTACTTCTACAAAACTGACAAACATTGTAAAGTTCACATTTCCCCTTTTTGTCACACCTATTAATTTCCCTCTTTCTTTCCCTAAACCCCCCACCATCTCTCTATCTGTCTCTCTCTCCCTCTCAGTCTCTCTCTCCCTCTCAGTCTCTCTCTCCCTCTCAGTCTCTCTCTCCCTCTCAGTCTCTCTCTCCCTCTCAGTCTCTCTCCCTCTCAGTCTCTCTCTCCCTCTCAGTCTCTCTCTCCCTCTCAGTCTCTCTCTCCCTCTCAGTCTCTCTCTCCCTCTCAGTCTCTCTCTCCCTCTCTCCCTCTCAGTCTCTCTCTCTCCCTCTCAGTCTCTCTCTCTCCCTCTCAGTCTCTCTCTCTCTCCCTCTCAGTCTCTCTCTCTCTCTCTCTGTCTCTCTCCCTCTCAGTCTCTCCGTCTCCCTCTCCGTCTCTCTCTCCGTCTCTCCCTCTCCGTCTCTCCCTCTCAGTCTCTCCCTCTCAGTCTCTCCCTCTCAGTCTCTCTCTCCCTCTCAGTCTCTCTCTCCCTCTCAGTCTCTCTCTCCCTCTCAGTCTCTCTCTCCCTCTCAGTCTCTCTCAGTCTCTCTCTCAGTCTCTCTCAGTCTCTCTCTCAGTCTCTCTCAGTCTCTCTCTCAGTCTCTCTCTCTCTCTCTCTCTCTCTCTCCTCTCTCTCTCTCCCTCTCAGTCTCTCTCTCTCCCTCTCCCTCTCAGTCTCTCTCTCCCTCTCAGTCTCTCTCTCCCTCTCAGTCTCTCTCTCCCTCTCAGTCTCTCTCTCCCTCTCAGTCTCTCTCTCTCCCTCTCAGTCTCTCTCTCTCCCTCTCAGTCTCTCTCTCTCCCTCTCAGTCTCTCCCTCTCCCTCTCAGTCTCTCCCTCTCAGTCTCTCCCTCTCAGTCTCTCCCTCTCAGTCTCTCCCTCTCAGTCTCTCTCTCTCTCTCCCTCTCAGTCTCTCTCTCCCTCTCAGTCTCTCTCTCCCTCTCAGTCTCAGTCTCTCTCTCCCTCTCAGTCTCTCTCTCCCTCTCAGTCTCTCTCTCCCTCTCAGTCTCTCTCTCCCTCTCAGTCTCTCTCTCCCTCTCAGTCTCTCTCTCCCTCTCAGTCTCTCTCTCCCTCTCAGTCTCTCTCTCCCTCTCTCCCTCTCAGTCTCTCTCTCCCTCTCAGTCTCTCTCTCCCTCTCTCCCTCTCAGTCTCTCTCTCTCCCTCTCAGTCTCTCTCTCTCCCTCTCAGTCTCTCTCTCTCCCTCTCAGTCTCTCTCTCTCCCTCTCAGTCTCTCTCTCTCTCCCTCCCAGTCTCTCTCTCTCTCTCTCTGTCTCTCTCCCTCTCAGTCTCTCCGTCTCCCTCTCCGTCTCTCTCTCCGTCTCTCCCTCTCCGTCTCTCCCTCTCAGTCTCTCCCTCTCAGTCTCTCTCTCCCTCTCAGTCTCTCTCTCCCTCTCAGTCTCTCTCTCCCTCTCAGTCTCTCTCTCCCTCTCAGTCTCTCTCTCCCTCTCAGTCTCTCTCAGTCTCTCTCTCAGTCTCTCTCTCAGTCTCTCTCAGTCTCTCTCTCAGTCTCTCTCAGTCTCTCTCTCAGTCTCTCTCTCTCTCCCTCTCTCTCTCCCTCTCAGTCTCTCTCTCTCCCTCTCAGTCTCTCTCTCTCCCTCTCAGTCTCTCTCTCTCCCTCTCCCTCTCAGTCTCTCTCTCCCTCTCAGTCTCTCTCTCCCTCTCAGTCTCTCTCTCTCCCTCTCAGTCTCTCTCTCTCCCTCTCAGTCTCTCCCTCTCAGTCTCTCTCTCTCCCTCTCAGTCTCTCTCTCTCCCTCTCAGTCTCAGTCTCTCCCTCTCAGTCTCAGTCTCTCCCTCTCAGTCTCTCCCTCTCAGTCTCTCTCTCTCCCTCTCAGTCTCTCTCTCCCTCCCTCTCAGTCTCTCTCTCCCTCCCTCTCAGTCTCTCTCTCCCTCCCTCTCAGTCTCTCTCTCCCTCCCTCTCAGTCTCTCTCTCCCTCCCTCTCAGTCTCTCCCTCTCCGTCTCTCCGTCTCTGATAGATTGTGAAACAGCCAGACATGGGCTGGGCATGTGTCTGACTCTACCTGTTTTTACTGTGTGTGTGTGTGTGTGTGTGTGTGTGTGTGTGTGTGTGTGTGTGTGTGTGTGTGTGTGTGTGTGTGCGCGCGCGTGCATGGGTGGGTGCGTCACACTTATCTTTACGGCAAGGAGGGGTCATTTCCTGTTGAAAGAGAAAGTAAAATAGAGTTTCCTAGTGTTAATTCTTTATAAACATTCAACTCAATAGGATACTCTTCAGTACTTCATGAATGTAGATATTTTTGTATTTTTCAAACAAAATCTTGCAGCATTTAATCTCAAGGGTCTCAACACCTACAAACAAAATTCATCACACAACTCTAACCTTTGTTTGGTTTTTTGACTGTCATATAATCAAGATCAGTGTTACTGTATGACATGTCATGTAGTTATGGTGAACTACAGAGAGACCAAGAGACAATGGCTGTGTCATTCCAGGAAGATGTTCAATCCCCTCTGCTCTCATTTACTCCCCTTCACAGATCTGATAGGACTGGATATGGGAAAGCAATATGGTGGAAACTAGATGGAGCTATTGCTTACACCTTACCAGTTGTCTCAGATCTGTGAAGCGGAGTGAACGAAGGCAGAGGGCAAGGAACTTCTTCCTGTCATGAAACATGCAGCCACTTGTGGGGCGGGGGAGATTTTTGACATTTATTTTGGCACATTCGACATAGCACATGAAGGTTTCAAAACGCCATTGCTTCCTCATAGCTAAATAGATTGTTTTAAGTTCACATTCTGTCATTTGAGAAGAGGATACTTGTCTTCGTGAGAAGATGTCTTCATTGTCTGGTGAGTGTCTGTTAAAAATACATTTTTTTTTTTTTAGATTATATTATGGGGTGGTTTCCTGGTCAGAGCTTTAATTAAACCAGGACTAGGCTAATTCAGCTACTATTGCTTATCTTCAGATTACTGACTTCTAGACTATGGAGTCCTTGATTTAATGAACTAGGTGCAGGTGGTTATGATGTGAAAAGTTGGAAAAGTGGCATGTTTTAGATTTGGGTTGGGCAAGCAGAGTGAATTAGAGGCAAACAAAATACTTTAATTTAAACATTGATATGTTTTTTAATGATTATGTTTCAACACATTCTGTTTTTTCTATTATGTTAAATTGCTTTGTTTCCAGAAATATAATTAACTAACTTTTTACTCTAAAAACCATTTAAAATTGTCAGACAAACATCCAAAACAAAACAAAAAAAACAAAAAGGGGAACAAGGAAGTGATGCGTCTATTTTCTTTAAGGTCTCACTTCAGCTCAAACAAACTCCATTAGCCATGTGCTCTCATCAAATGAAGCCGTTACATGCTCAGACAAAAACTGGGATCCACCATGAATGTAACCATGAAATGTTTACTCTTTATAAACATTAAATTCAATTGGTTAATCTTCAGTGCTTCATGAATGTAGATTTTTTTAAATATTCCAATCTCAACAGTATTTTCTCTAAACAATACATGCAAAAGGTTATTTAATCTAAACAGCTAAAGGTAATTGGTAATTAAAAGGTAAAAGGTAATTGTGTAAATTGTGCACCAATAATTAATTTTAAAAGCCTGTTATGTTAAATGAAGTGCCCTTTAATATAGACCACTTGGAGAATTCAAAAAATCTGACTTGCATGACTAAAGACTTGCAAAAGTGCACAAAATTATGCATTTTGACATTTCCTCCGTGCACACTGTGACTTTTAGGAAGATTTTAATGCATTTAACCCCAACATTTCTTCATGTTTTCACCATCATTAAAGCACTAGTTATGTTGTTGCTTTGACAAAGTCATTTCTGAAGAGTATTATTTATTTCATGTGATTATTGATTCAATTACGTCTATCCCTCATTTTATAGGGAGGGTTTGGGATTTTGGCAATGAGGCCCTTTATCTACTTCCCCAGAGTTAGATTAACTTTTTTTGCTAAGTAGCGTTAGTGCAATGACTGGAAGTCCTGTAGACTTCCAGTCATTTCACTAACACTTGTTAGCATTGGGTTGCAAAACGACTTCCTTCATATTTGACGCAGATACATAAAAAAAGTATCCACGAGTTCATATGAATCTGGGGAAGTAGATACAATAATTTGATGATGCCAGAAAGTCACATTAAAGTTTGATCCTGAGATTAACACTTTTATTTATTCTGCTTCAAATGAGAAATGTACCAGAGTCCTCTGTGGTAGCAGAATCAGAATCCTTTAGGTAACATTGATAAATAAGATGTTTATCAATTTTCATAAAGTATGCTTATGTGGGTAAAAGTTACTTGGGGACCAGAGAGGGGAGAGGTCAGGTTAGGTTAGTCTTATCTGTGAATGTGTCTGTAACTATTCCTAAACCATGTGAAGGGATGGTGTGATTAATGGGGAACCAGTTAGGTTGGCTCCACAATGTCTGTGTGCCAGTCACTCCTCTCTGTAAGCTTGTCCAGGAGGGGTTGTATTTGTTATGGGAGTATCTAGAAATTGACTATTGATATATGCCATTGGATGAGGTAATGTTTTGGTTCTAAGTGGTACCAAGAACGAGATAAGAACTTCGGTTTAGGAGAGGGCAAACTGAACGATAATTTATAGCTAATGCTGTCTGGCTATTGGATACTCCTTTTTCTGGTAAAAGGTTCTTTGTGTAATGTTCCTAAGATCTGTTATTTGTCATGTGAGTTTAGATGGGTGTGTCTTTGCTATAAAGGTTCTCAGTTGCCATTATGTTGACACTCTCGGAAAATTCATTTATAGACACTGAATTGATCTGAGATTCACAGGGCTATGTGAAGCTCATATAATTAAAGATGGACTTTATGATAACTCTGACTTGTGTGGTTTGCTCTCTCATGATTTGGTAATACAGGACATTTCCACGACACATCTCACCAGAGATACTTTACAGAGAATCTAGGAAGATCCATTTAGTTAACAAAGTAGGACATTTTCTCTGAACTTAAACTTTAGATTCAATATAACAGAAAGTCAGTGAAGATGCTTAGAGAGCTCCTATGTTCCTTCACTCTTTTGGATCAAACCAATAGACACGTTTACTCATACAGAAAAACACTTGTCGACAAGCACGGAGAGTATATTCTTATTCATTGCTTGTAGTTCTGTTAGCAATTGCATCATGTAGTTTTGTTGATTCATATATTTATGTATATATTTTTATTTCACCTTTATTTAACAGGTAGTTGAGAACAAGTTCTCATTTACAACTGTGACCTGGCCAAGATAAAGCAAAGCAGTGCGACACAAACAACAACACACAGTTACACATGGAATAAACAAGCAGGAATTGGCTTTGGGGGTGACTGCCGGAGTGCATGCTACGGGTGGGTGCTGCTATGGTGACCAGTGAGCTGAGATAAGGCGGGGCTTTACCTAGCAAAGACCTAGATGACCTGGAGCCAGTGGGTTTGGCGACAAATATAAAGCGAGGGCCAGCCAACGAGAGCATACAGGTCGCAGTGGTGGGTAGAATATGGGGCTTTGGTGACAAAACGGATGGCACTGTGATAGACTGCATCCAATTTGCTGAGTAGAGTGTTGGAGACTATTTTGTAAATGACATCGCCGAAGTCAAGGATCTGTAGGATAGTCAGTTTTACGGGGGTATGTTTGGCAGCATGAGCGAAATAGGAAGCCAATTCTAGATTTCATTTTGAATTGGAGATGCTTGATATGAGTCTGGAAAGAGAGTTTACAGTCTAACCAGACACCTAGGTATTTGTAGTTGTCCACATATTCTATGTCAGAACCGTCCAGTGTAGTGATGCTGGACTGGTGGGCAGGTGCGGGCAGCGATCGGTCGAAGAGCATGTATTTAGTTTTGCTTGCATTTAGGAGCAGTTGAAGGCCACGGAAGGAGAGTTGTATGGTATTGAAGCTCGTCTGGAGGTTTGTTAACACACTTTCCAAAGAAGGGCCAGAAGTATACAGAATAGTGTCGTCTGCGTAGAGGTGGATCAGAGAATCACCAGCAACAAGAGCGACATCAATGATGTATACAGAGAAAAGAGTCAGCCCAAGAATTGAACCCTGTGGCACCCCCATAGAGACTGTCAGAGGTCCGTACATCAGGCCCTACGATTTGACACACTGAACTCTGTCTGAGAAGTAGTTGGTGAACCAGGCGAGGCAGTCATTTGAGAAACCAAGACTGTTGAGTCTGCCGATAAGAATGTGGAGTCGAAAGCCTTGGCCAGGTCGATGAATACAGCTGCACAGTATTGTCTCTTATCGATGGCGGTTGTGATATCATTTAGGACCTTGAGCGTGGCTGAGGTGCATCCATGACCAGCTCGGAAACCAGATTGCATAGTGGAGAAGGTACGGTGGGATTCCAAATGGTCGGTGATCTGTTTGTTAACTTGGCTTTTGAAAACCTTAGAAAGGCAGGGTAGGATAGATATAGGTCTGTAACAGTTTGGGTCTAGAGTGTCTCCCCCTTTGAAGAGGGGGATGACCACGCAGCTTTCCAATCTTTGGGGATCTCAGGCGATACGAAAGAGAGGTTGAACAGGCTAGTAATAGGGGTTGCAACAATTGCGGCGGATACTTTTAGAAAGAGAGGGTCCAGATTGTCTAGCCCAGCTGATTTATAGGGGTCCAGATTTTGCAGCTCTTTCAGAACATCAGCTATCTGTATTTGGGTGAAGGAAAAATGGGGGAGGCTTATGCAAGTTGCTGTGGGGGGTGCAGAGCTGTTGACCGGGGTAGGCGTAGCCAGGTGGAAACATGGCCAGCCGTAGAAAAACGCTTGTTGACATTCTCAATTATCGTAGATTTATCGGTGGTGACAGTATTTCCTAGCCTAATTGCAGTGGGCAGCTGGGAGGAGGTGCTCTTATTCTCCACGGACTTTAGTGTCCCAGAACTTTTGGGAGTTTGTGCTACAGGATGCAAATTTCTGTTTGAAAAAGCTAGCCTTAGCTTTCCTAACTGCCTGTGTATATTGGTTCCTAACTTCCCTGAAAAGTTGCATATCACAGGGGCTATTCGATGCTAATACAGTATGCCACAGAATGTTTTTGTGCTGGTCAAGGGCAGTCAGGTCTGGAGTGAACCAAGGGCTATAACTGTTCCTGGTTCAAATTTTTTTTGAATGGGGCTTGCTTATTTTTAAGATGGTGAGGAAAGCACTTTTTAAGAATAACCAGGCATCCTCTACTGACAGAATGAGGTCAATATCCTTCCAGGAAACCCGGGCCAGGTCAATTATAAAGGCTGAAATGTTTAAGGGATCATTTGACAGTGATGATGGGTGGTCATTTGACCGCAGACCCATTACGGATGCAGGCAGTGAGGCAGTGATCGCTGAGATCCTGGTTGAAGACAGCAGAGGTGTATTTGGAAAGCAGGTTGGTCAGGATGATATCTATGAGGGTGCCCGTGTTTACGGATTTGGGGTTGTACTTGGTACAGTGCCTTGCGAAAGTATTCGGCCCCCTTGAACTTTGCAACCTTTTGCCACATTTCAGGCTTCAAACATAAAGATATAAAACTGTATTTTTTTGTGAAGAATCAACAACAAGTGGGACACAATCATGAAGTGGAACGACATTTATTGGATATTTCAAACTTTTTTAACAAATCAAAAATTGATAAATTGGACGTGCAAAATTATTCAGCCCCCTTAAGTTAATACTTTGTAGCGCCACCTTTTGCTGCGATTACAGCTGTAAGTCGCTTGGGGTATGTCTCTATCAGTTTTGCACATCGAGAGACTGAAATCTTTTCCCATTCCTCCTTGCAAAACAGCTCGAGCTCAGTGAGGTTGGATGGAGAGCATTTGTGAATAGCAGTTTTCAGTTCTTTCCACAGATTCTCGATTTGGATTCAGGTCTGGACTTTGACTTGGCCATTCTAACACCTGGATATGTTTATTTTTGAACCATTCCATTGTAGATTTTGCTTTATGTTTTGGATCATTGTCTTGTTGGAAGACAAATCTCCGTCCCAGTCTCAGGTCTTTTGCAGACTCCATCAGGTTTTCTTCCAGAATGGTCCTGTATTTGGCTCCATCCATCTTCCCATCAATTTTAACCATCTTCCCTGTCCCTGCTGAAGAAAAGCAGGCCCAAACCATGATGCTGCCACCACCATGTTTGACAGTGGGGATGGTGTGTTCAGCTGTGTTGCTTTTACGCCAAACATAACGTTTTGCATTGTTGCCAAAAAGTTCAATTTTGGTTTCATCTGACCAGACCACCTTCTTCCACATGTTTGGTGTGTCTCCCAGGTGGCTTGTGGCAAACTTTAAATGACACTTTTTATGGATATCTTTAAGAAATGGCTTTCTTCTTGCCACTCTTCCATAAAGGCCAGATTTGTGCAATATACGACTGATTGTTGTCCTATGGACAGAGTCTCCCACCTCAGCTGTAGATCTCTGCAGTTCATCCAGAGTGATCATGGGCCTCTTGGCTGCATCTCTGATCAGTCTTCTCCTTGTATGAGCTGAAAGTTTAGAGGGACGGCCAGGTCTTGGTAGATTTGCAGTGGTCTGATACTCCTTCCATTTCAATATTATCGCTTGCACAGTGCTCCTTGGGATGTTTAAAGCTTGGGAAATCTTTTTGTATCCAAATCCGGCTTTAAACTTCTTCAGAACAGTATCTCGGACCTGCCTGGTGTGTTCCTTGTTCTTCATGATGCTCTCTGCGCTTTTAACGGACCTCTGAGACGATCACAGTGCAGGTGCATTTATACGGAGACTTGATTACACACAGGTGGATTGTATTTATCATCATTAGTCATTTAGGTCAACATTGGATCATTCAGAGATCCTCACTGAACTTCTGGAGAGAGTTTGCTGCACTGAAAGTAAAGGGGCTGAATAATTTTGCACGCCCAATTTTTCAGTTTTTGATTTGTTAAAAAAGTTTGAAATATCCAATAAATGTTGTTCCACTTCATGATTGTGTCCCACTTGTTGTTGATTCTTCACAAAAAAAATACAGTTTTATATCTTTATGTTTGAAGCCTGAAATGTGGCAAAAGGTCGCAAAGTTCAAGGGGGCCGAATACTTTCGCAAGGCACTGTATGTGCGAAAAAGATTTATACACGGGACACAACAAGACGAAGACAAAGACGCCTGACTGCTACGCAATCTTGGATTATCATGATCTAGTTATTGTTAATTAACTTTTAAGCACACATTTTCATTAATAGTGCAATCAACAATTAATACATACAGTTAGACTTAAGTTATTTATATGTACCCATTGATTCTTGAAATATATATCTTATGTCTCATGAGCTTAATTCTCCTGTCATACCCCATCAGAACTCAATATATATAGTTATGCTTGTTTTACTCTGTTTGTAAACAAGGTAAACGTGAACAAATACTGTTTAGCCTCAAAACATTGTTAAAACTATAATTTTGGTCAGATAGTATCAACTATTACAGATAGTAATTTGAAAGCGGTTACATTTCTGCAGGCCAGTCCCTCAGCTGTTTTCCAAAGCAGAGGTGGGGGTGACCACTTTACCATTGGTTCAATTAAGGACTCTAGCTTTAATGCAATGTTGAAGATACAATTATTTTCCCATTCTTTTATTAATTAATGACACAGGGATCCTTTAGAGATCTTTGGGATTATACATGTATATTACTATAAACAATATGTCCAGTGTGTCCATAAAAATATATTTAAGTTATAATGACAACCCCTCCTCCCTATAGAGTCAAACCCAATGAGGATTGTGCTGCTGGGGAAAACAGGAAGTGGCAAAAGCAGTGCAGGAAACACCATCTTTGGAAGAGGAGAGGAAGAGTTCAAGATAGGTCGTTCACCCAACTCCGAAACACACATGTGCGAAACAAAGACCAAGGACATCGATGGAAGAAAGCTCACTGTAGTAGACACACCTGGACTCTTTGACACAAACATCCCTGAAGAGGAGCTGAAACCTGAACTAGTGAAATGTATTGTAGAGTGTGCTCCGGGGCCACATGCCTTCCTCATTGTGCTTAGAGTGGACAGGTACACAGTCCACGAGGAACAAGTCATTACAAAAATTGAGGAATGTTTTTCACCAGAGGCCTTCAAATATGCCACAGTTCTCTTCACTTACGGTGGGTGACCAGCTTCCTGAAGGAAAAACTATTCAGGATTTTGTGAAAACAAATATGAAACTGAACAAGCTTGTGGAGAAATGTGGTGGCCGCTGTCACGTCATCGACAACAAATACTGGAACAACAGTCGGCAGGATGAGTACAGGAACAACCAGTACCAAGTAGCAGAGCTACTCAACACCATAGAGAAGATGGTGAGAGAGAACGGAGGAGGGTGCTACACCAACGAGATGCTCCAAGAGGCAGAGAGATTAATAAACGCAGAGATAGAGAGTATTAGAGAGTCAAACAGCCAGATGTCAGAGGAAGAGATTGAAAAACTATCCAAGGAAAGAGCGAGAAAGAAACTCCTGATCAAGTTGTCAGGGGTAGCAACAGGTGTAGTGGTAGGAGCTCTACTTGGGGTTGCAGTGCCATTAGCAATAGTACTCTTACTTCTTGCAAAGCCATTGGGACAATTAAGTACAAAAGTAGCAGCAGCAACAGCAGCAAAAGTATCAGGTGTAGTAGCAGGAGGAGTAGCAGGAGGAGTAGCAGGAGGAGTAGCAGGAGGAGTAGCAGCAGGAGTAGCAGCAGGAGCAGGCGGGGCAGCAGGAGCAGTAGGAGGAGTAGCAGCAGGAGGAACTGTAGTTGCGGTGGAGACCGGAGGAAGCATTGGAGTTGGTGCAGGGTTAGGCATAGCAACAGGGTTTGTTATTGGGACAGGAGCATTAGTAGGAGCAATAGGAGGGGGGGTAGTTGGAGCTGCGGCAGCAGAAGATGCAGAGACACCAGGAGAGGCAGCAGAGAAAGCAGCTGAGGCAGTCCTTAAGAAGGGTAAGGGAATCTGGGTGGAGTGTAAAGCAGACTTGGTGGAGAGTAATGGAAGTGTGGAGAATGTAAGAAATATGTCAAAGGGGTACAGGAAACTGAGCTTAAGTAATGAAAAAATGTAGCAGGAGCACTCTAGGTATACAAATAAATAATTAAGGGTGATCACAACCTGTATTTCAATAGTTTTCTCAACACACCAGTCAGTGCTCTACACACCAATCAGTACTGTACACACCAGTCAGAACTATACACACCAGTCAGAACTATACACACCAGTCAGAACTATACACACCAGTCAGTACTATACACACCAGTCAGTACTATACACACCAGTCAGTACTATACCACAGAAGAAAAAAACAAGAACAAAAACAGTTTTAATGTCTTGTGAAAGTTAAGTAACAATTCAAACAAATCCCCAAAAATGTCAGACAACTCAAACATTATAGCATGTTATTGTTTAAAAAGAATTACAGTAGAATATAAGTAGAATATATTTGATTTCAATGTTTTAACAGAATTACAGGAGCAAATGTTGGATTGCTATTTTCAAATTATTAAAACATTTCCTTTCAATGTAAATTATATAAAATGAAAAATACCACACAAAAATACCACATTTTATGTAACATGCATGATTACATCATTGTCATTATAATGCTGTATGTTTTGAAAAAATTGGAGACACAGAGAAGCGACTCATAAAATCGTATTTACCACAATGTTGATTTTATATCAGGGTTTCCCTTTTCACAGCTTACGAGCTTTTAGTTTATGTAAGTGTAGTCAGTGACATCTGCTATTACCAGCATTGTGGAAATGTTAAGTTTATTCACTCAAAAATCTTCCTATTTTTTATGATCACTATGGTATTGTCTGTATTTACTATTTTTAATGATTGAGACTTTAGGAATGCAGACTGGCATGTATTCTACACCCTGTTGATTGAATTACTTACAAACAAAATAAAATGGTTCATTGTTCACAATCTGTTGGATATACATGTGTACATTAAAACAATCATTTATCAAAAGCATAAGAGGTATTTCGAGCATATCAGAGTTTTCCTTATTCAGTATCTTGTTCAGGGCAGCTCTATCGCGAAGGCAGATAGTAATGTGAAAGTTTAAGTTTAGGCAAGAAATGTGATTGCTTGCTTGAACTCAACCAATTCCAATCATCCTGTTATAAGAGCAGATCTGCCTCAAGGGCAGAAAATGAATGTGATTGTTTAAGTTTAGGCACAAGGAACCCATGTGTTGATGTGAATGATAGAGACGAAGCCTTGAATAGAAAGAGTCTGTAGCAACCCAGAAGGCTTTGGAATGTGTTTGATGAAGGAGAGAAGATCGACGTGTTGATATAGGGAAGATAGATGAATAGCTGTGGATTAGGTGGAGGGGTTGAGATCAGGAGGTGAGGGGTGAGGTCAGTTCCTCTAAGGGAGTAATCAGGGTTAGTATCTGGTTACCTTCCTTCTCTTGGGCATAAACTAAGGATTGGAGAGAGGGAGTGTCTTAAGTAGGATGTATTTAAACTGTGATGTGAGAAATGTTTTGCTGTCTGATTACAGCTGTACAGAACCTTTTGGAAGAATTAAACTTGGTTAAAGCTTCTCTAGTGTCCGTGGGTTATTTACTCTGAAAAATAAGAAGCTAACAGATGGCGTTGCGAGCAGGGTTCACCACGATTTATAGTCAAGGCATGGAGTCCAGTTTAGTGGAGTGGAGCGGAGCTGGCAACAAACAAAAGGTAGGCTAAGTTCCTATATCTGTTTCCACTCATTTTGACATCTTGGGGAGATGAGAATCGTTGGCTGAACTAATTATGGGATACGGACCTGGAGAGCCTAAGTTTAATACTATAGGCCCATTGTGTAACGACCGGTCTGAGAAGAGTTATGACCGGCAATAAAAGGTTGTTTATAAATGTATGTTCTAACAGGGGTGATGGGTGCGGAGTTGATCAACTGGAATTTGAGCCTTAATCTCAAAGTAAGCACTGGGGTCAGTCATTCCAAATTCGGGTTGGATAAGTTATAAATGTTTTCGTTGTGATTGGGATACTGAGAGAGAGAATGGCTAAAGCACGATGAGGGGCTGGGGCGCTGATAACATTTATGTGGCAGAGAGAGTTTCCAGAAACTCCCTTCACGTGTCATCGTGAAGGGAGGTAATTTGTTTGGGCGAATCAATGGATGACAGTTTAGGACAACCATGAAAGTTTTTTTTTGTTTTACCCTGTATTCAGAGTTTCTATGTTACATTGCATCATACTCACTTTTGTTGCCAGCAGTTTAGATATTAATGGCTGTGTGTTGAGTTATTTTGAGGGGACAGCAAATTTACACTGTTATACAAGCTGTACTCTCACTACTTTACATTGTAGCATTGTACAAGTGCCATTTCTTCAGTGTTGTCACATGAAAATATATACTCAAATATTTACAAAAATGTAAGGGGTGTACTCACTTTTGTGACATACTGTATATAACTGTGATGTGAGAAATGTTTTGCTGTCTGATTACAGCTGTACATAACCTTTGGAAAGAATTAAACTTGGTTAAAGCGTCTCTGGTGTCCTTGGGTCATTTACTCTGAAAAATAAGAACCTAACACTACATTCCTAAGGAAAATAATGTACTTTTAACTCCACACATTTTCCCTGACACCCAAAAGTACTCGTTACACTTTGAATTCTTAGCAGGCAGGATCCAATTCACTCACTTATCAAGAGAACATCCCTGGTCATCCCTACTTCCTCTGGCTGACTCATTAAACACACATGCTTCATTTGTAAATGATGTCTGAGTGTTGGAGTGGCCCCTGGCTATCCATAAATGAATAAAAAAACAAGAAAATGGTGCCGTCTGTTTTGCTTAATGTAAGGAATTTGAATTATTTACACTTTCACTTTTGATCTAAAGTAAATGTATCAAAAGTCAATTTAATTTCTCAAATATACTTAAGTATATTTAAAACCAAATACTTATACCATTTTACTCAAGTATTATTTTACTGGGTGACTTTCACTTATACGTGAATAATTTTCGATTATGATAATTCGGTACTTTTTCCAACACTGGCCTGGTGTAACCAGCCTGATCGCCGTGTTTGCCATTCTATTTCACTTTACATACTGTATGAGTCTGGCAATACTCCTCATTGAAACATTTTGAGCCTATTATTGTAATGAGGGGTATTATTCAAACTAACTTGACAGTGATTAGATCATCTTCAACCAATCAAAGGATAGCCCATTTCAAAGCACATTGTTTGGTAACGTAGGATTTTGCCCTAAACCCACCCATTGTTTTTGAGAAGATTCTGATTGGACCGGCAATTTTCTAACTTATTCCAAACACCCATCCATTGGAGAAAGACCAAACTGATGTGTGAAGTGAAACAGAATAGTGAACACAACCTGTCTCCTAGCAGGGCATTTTTTTATTTTACTCTGAGGTCGCTGTAAGCTCCACCCACTGACTGTTGAGATTTCATCCAACCAATCACATTAATTCAGACGTTCCCTCAGAACAACATTGAATAAGAAACTGCACTGAGCTATTTAGAAGTCTAGAGTGTTGGTTGCCATGTCTGTCATGGCTATACAGTGCCACCTACTGTCATCATTGCTATATAGTGATATATACTGGCATCATTGATATACAGTGATATCTACTGGCTATATGAAACTTTACCTTGGTCTTTTCTGACTCCAACATGACCAAGCTTTCAAATGCATCACCTCCGCCATCTTCTCCAGCCTGCTTGGTTGAACAACTGATGTAGCCTACAATGCATATAACACAATGGCTGTGATGTGACTGATATTTTTGTCGTGCAACAACACAACCATTGTGCGGTGTCACCACCACACTTGTGTAATTATCTTTGTGCAGAATAAATGTAATATAAAACACTTCCTGGTCCTGTTAAGACTTTTGTTAAGCCGTTTTCCCTACATTTTGCCCCAGGTGGGTCAGCCCAATAGCAATTTGAGTTTCAGCCAATGAGCTTCAGCCCAATATGAGTGACAGCTAGATAGATGCACATGACACATCCACAGCAGAGCAAAGAGAGAGAGCAATGACATGGTGCACGTAACAACTTTCGGGGATCACTTTTGGTTCGAAAGTGCTATTTCAGAACTACAGGCTAAAAAGTATATAAACGTATGGGAGAATCTGTTTAACCAAGACACCTTGAGTGTCAGGTTGAGGTTCTATGCTAATGTCCACTGATACTATACACAAGCTCTAATTCTGATGAGTGTATTAATTCAAATAATTAAGTAATGACGCAAGGATCTTTTCGGCCACTCACATTTTATTAACATTAAATGGATTTCATTTGATGAAAAGTGAGTAGAGCAGCGAAGAAAAATAAAAAATGAAATGAAAGTTGAACCCCTTGGTAAAAAATACAAAACAAACTTATTAAAACACCTAGCAACCTTACCAAAAGATTTGAGCCTTTTGGTACTGTACAATGGTTCTGGAATGACTGTTACAGGAACCAGGGTTCGAGTCCAAGTCAGGATATCCCCATAATTAACTAGACAGAGTCAGGAGTTGGATAACACCATTGAAAGCATGTCCCGGCAAAGTTTTAGACCGTTCATTTTTCAGAGGCATAGTTCTGCCATTTTTCATAATTGATGTCCTAGCTGAAATACAGTGCATTCAGAAAGTATTCACACCCATTTCATTTTCCCACATTTTGTTGTGTTACAGTCAGATTATTACATGGTTTAAATTGAGATTGTTGGTCTGGCTGGAACATGGCTGACGTTTTTCATTCTCCCAACCACTATTTTGTTATTTTTTTTGCATTTTGTTTAAGTTATTTTTGAACTTATTGTGTACATAATGTTGCTACTACCGTCTCTTATGACCGAAAATAACTTCTGGACATCAGAAAAGTGATTACTCACCGCGGACTGGAAGAAACGTTTTCCTTTAACGAGTCCGACGAGAAGGATATCCTGCTTTCACTGGAACAGGCCAAGATGAAAGAAAAGACCGTGGAAAAGGTGACACAGTCAGATCTCTACAAGTGCATAGGGCGCAGGGGTATTCAACTCTGACCCTACGAGGTTCGGAGCCTGCTGGTTTTCTGTTCTACCTGATAATTAATGGAAGACACCTGGTGTCCCAGGTCTCAATCAGTCCCTGATTAGAGAGGGTCATTGAAAAAATGCAGTGGAACTGGCTTCGAGATCCAGCGTTGAGTTAGAAGGGCGTAGGGTTTAGGGGTCAATTTGGGATTAATCCCTTATGTGTGGAAACCTGTGTTATGTTCCTCATCCACCATCAACCTAGCCTAGTGATCAGTCTGGTTTCACCAGGCTACCACCAACATGTCTCCTAGCGAGGCCTTTTTCCTTTTCACTCTCAGAGGTTGCTGTAAGCTCCATCCACTGACTATTGAGCTTTCATTCAACCAATCACATTAATTCTGCCCTGGAGGCAGACCTGCAATTAGAACAAAATTGAGTAAGGAAAACTGTAGTGAGCTATTTAGAAGTCTGGAGTTTTGGTTGCTGTCACGACTTCCGCCGAGTTCGGTTCCTCTCCTTGTTCTGGCGGCGTTCGGCTGTCGACGTCACCGGTCTTCTAGCCATCGCCAATCCAACTTTCATTTTCAATTTGTTTTGTCTTGTTTTGTATTCCCACACACCTGGTCATAATTTCCTCATTACATGTTGTGTATTTAACCCTCTGTTCCCCCCAAGTCTGCGTGTGTAATTGTTTATTGTTGAGGTTGGCACGCTTCCGGAGGGTTTATTTTATTACCCGTGCAGCCTGTACTTTGTACTTGTGTTTGTGTACTTTATGCTACCTTACTGGTTCGTTGGGCATTTGTTTTGTGACGCAATTGCTTTCTGTGCAAATTATTGCCTTAGTAGTGCTTTGTCCACTCATCTCTGCTCTCCTACGACTGACTTCGATGCACCAGATACACTCACCTCTTGACAGTTGCCTTGTCTATCATGGCTATACAGTGCCGCCTACTGTCATCATTGATATATAGTGATGTCTGCGGTCATCATTGATATATAGTGATATCTACTGTCATCATTGATATATAGTGATGTCTGCTGTCATCATTGATATATAGTGATATCTACTGTCATCATTGATATATATTGATATCTGTCATCATTGATATACAGTGCATTCAGATTGTATTCAGACCCCTTGACTTTTTCCACATTTTGTAATGTACTCCAAATTGAGCTTGTGTTCTTGGGGACCTTCAATGCTGCAGAAATGTTTTGGTACCCTTACACAGATCTGTGCCTCGGCACAATCCTGTCTCGGAGCTCTGTGGACAATTCCTTCGACCTCATGGCTTGGTTTTTGCTCTGACATGCACTGTCAACTGTGGGACCTTATATATACAGGTGTGTGCCTTTCCAAATCATGTCCAATGAATTGAATTGACCACAGGTGGACTCCAATCAAGTTGTAGACACATATCAAGGATGATCAATGGAAACAGGATGCACCTGACCTCAATTTCGAGTCTCATAGCAAAGGGTCTGAATACTTATGTAAATAACGTATTTCTGTTTTTTATTTTTTATAAATGTGCCAAAAATTCAATAAAGCTGTTTTCACTTTGTCATTATAGGGTATGGTGTGTTTAATACATTTAATTTAATACATTTTAGAAAAAGGCTGTAACGTAACAAAATTGTTTTTTTTACAGCAGTAATTTTGCTGTGTAACTGCAGTTAGAGTGCAGTTAAACTGCAGCACACTGCAGTTATTCTGAAATTACTGCGTCCAAAATACCACAGTTTACTGCAGTTACTGCACTTTTACTGCAGTTTCAAAACTCCAATCTTTTTTTGTAAGGGCCATCTTTCAGGGAGTCCCTTGTGTAAAGAGTAGGGAGTGTTACCAACCCTAATCCTAACCCTAACTTAACTCTTAACCATAGCCCTAACCATAACCATGATCTTAACTCCCAGACCTTCCAGTTGTGGTGTAACCTGAGGAAGTTTGAGCAGAGGATGGGCTGCCAGTACCTGACCCATGAGGGAGACATCACGCCTCTATCACTTCCCCTGGACCTCCGGGCATGACGGCAGCCCCTGTGACCCTAGGCCCAAACGTTCAAAGCTGGTTGGACAAGATAGCTACTGTATTTGTATTTGTATTTATTATGGATCCCCATTAGCTGTCGCCAAGGCAGCAACTACTCGTCCTGGGGTCCAGAGAAATTAAGGCAGTTTATTCCATTTCAATGTGTGTGTGTGTGTGTGTGTGTGTGTTGCTTTACAGTCCCAAAATAAGGTGTTTTTGAATCTGTTTTTAATTTTTTAATTTAATTTTTTATTTTACCCCCTTTTTCGTGGAATCCAATTGTTAGTAGCTACTATCTTGTCTCATCCCTACAACTCCCGTACGAAGGTTGAAAGTCATGCGTCTTCCGATACACAACCCAACCAAGGTTGCGCATCCAACCCGGAAGCAAGCGGAAACACTGTGCACCTGGAAACCTTGGTTAGCGCGCAATGCGCCCGGTCCGCCACAGGAGTCACAGGAGGCATTACTTAATATGCACTGAATGGAGCTGTATGCATGCTACAGAGTGATGCTGAAGTAAAGAATAAACCCCATACAAAACAAACCTTCCCCAGAGTCAGATTAACTCGTGGATAAAAATGTTTATGTCTCTGCGTCCAGTATGAAGGAAGTAGCTAACTGGTGTTAGCGCAATTGCTAACTAGCATTAGTGCAATGACTGGAAATCTATGGTATACTTCCAATCACTGAGCTAACACTAGTTAGCATTGGCATGTGAAACTACCTATTAACTTCCTTCATATTTGACGCAGGTAAATAAAAAAAGTATCCACGAGTTCATATGACTCTGGGGAAGTAGATAAAATTATTTGATGATGCCAGAAAGTCACATTAAAGTTTGATCCTGAGATTAACACATATTTATTCTGCTACAAATGAGAAGTGTACAGGAGGCGTCTCACCATAGAGATACTCTATAGAGAATCTAGGAAGATCCATTTAGTTAACAAAGTGGGACATTTTCTCTGAACTTAAACTTTAGATACAATGTAACAGAAAGACAGAGAAGTTGCTTAGAGAGCTCCTAAATTCCTTCACACTTTTGGATCAAACCAATAATCACGTTTACTCATACAGAAAAACACTTGTCGACAAGCATGGAGAGTGTCTTCTTATTCATTGCTTGTAGTTCTGTTAGCAATTGTGTCATGTAGATTAGTTGATTTATATAGTTAATCAACTTTTTACCACACATTTCATTAAAGGGGCAATCAAGTTAATACATCCAAAGCTATTACATCCATTGTTTGAATTTCGTATTAATTATATGTACTTATTGATTCTTGAAGTACACAGACCCCTTGACTTTTTCTACATTTTGTTACGTTACAGCCTTTTTTTAAATGTATTAAATATTTGTTTTTCCTCATCAATCTATACACAATACCCCATAATGAAAAGCGAAAACAGTTTTTTAGAAATGTTTGCAAATGTATACCTGAGCATCTTTTAAATATTTCTACAACTGGATTGGAGTCCACCTGTGGTCAATTCAATTGACTGGACATGATTTGGAAAGGCACACACCTGTCTATATAAGGTCCCACAGTTGACAGTGCATGGTTGAGCAAAAAACAATCCATGAGGTCGAAGGAATTGTCCGTAGAGCTCCGAGACAGGATTGTGTCAAGGCACAGATATGGGGAAGGGTACCAAAACATTTCTGCAGCATTGAAGGTCCCCAAAAACACAGCGGCCTTCATCATTTTTTAATGGAAGAAGTTTGGAAGCACCAAGACTCTTCCTAGATCTGGTCGTCCGGCCAAACTGAGCAATCGGGGGAGAAGGGCCTTGGTCAGGGAAAGATGAACGGAGCAAATTACAGAGATATCCTTGATGAAAGCCTGCTCCAGAGTGCTCAGGACCTCAGACTGGGGCGAAGGTACACCTTGCAAAAGGACAACGGCCCGAAGCACACAGCCAAGACAACGCAGGAATGGCTTCTGGACAAGTCTCTGAATGTCCTTGAGTTTCCCAGCCAGAGCCCGGACTTGAACCCGATCTGGAGAGATCTGAAAATAGCTGTGCAGCGACGCTCCCCATCCAACCTGACAGAACTTGAGAGGCTCTGCAGAGAAGAATGGGAGAAACTCCCCAAATACAGGTGTGCCAATTGTTTTCGCAACAAGGCACTAAAGTAATACTGCAAAAAAAACGTGCCAAAGCAATTCTCTTTTGTCCTGAATACAAAGTGTTATGTTTGGGGCAAATCCAGTACAACACAATACTGAGTACCACTGTCCATATTTTCAAGCATAGTGTTAGCTGCATTATGTTGTGGGTATGCTTGTAATCATTCAGGACTGGGAAGTTTTTCAGGATAAAAATAAACAGAGTAGAGCTAAGCACAGGCAAGAAAGAGGAAAACCTGGTTCTGTCTGCTTTCCAACAGACACTGGGAGACAAATTCACCTTTCAGCAGGACAATAACCTAAAACATGTTGCCAAATATATAATATAAGCAACTGGAGTTGCTTACCAAGATGACATTGAATGTTTCCGAGTGGCCTAGTTACAGTTTTGACTTAAATCAACTTCATAATCTATGGCAAGACTTAATAATGGCTGTCTATCAATGATCAACAACCAACTTGACAGAGCTTGAAAAATGTAAAAATAATAATAATGCAAAAAGGCAGCTGAAAGAATCACAGCTGTAATCACTCTTAGAGACTTACCCTGAAAGAATCACGGCTGTAATCACTCTTAGAGACTTACCCTGAAAGAATCACGGCTGTAATCACTTTTAGAGACTTACCCTGAAAGAATCACGGCTGTAATCACTTTTAGAGACTTACCCTGAAAGAATCACGGCTGTAATCACTCTTAGAGACTTACCCTGAAAGAATCAAGGCTGTAATCACTCTTAGAGACTTACCCTGAAAGAATCACGGCTGTAATCACTCTTAGAGACTTACCCTGAAAGAATCACAGCTGTAATCACTCTTAGAGACTTACCCTGAAAGAATCACGGCTGTAATCACTCTTAGAGACTTACCCTGAAAGAATCACAGCTGTAATCACTTTTAGAGACTTACCCTGAAAGAATCACAGCTGTAATCACTCTTAGAGACTTACCCTGAAAGAATCACAGCTGTAATCACTCTTAGAGACTTACCCTGAAAGAATCACGGCTGTAATCACTCTTAGAGACTTACCCTGAAAGAATCACGGCTGTAATCACTCTTAGAGACTTACCCTGAAAGAATCACAGCTGTAATCACTCTTAGAGACTTACCCTGAAAGAATCACGGCTGTAATCACTCTTAGAGACTTACCCTGAAAGAATCACGGCTGTAATCACTCTTAGAGACTTACCCTGAAAGAATCACAGCTGTAATCACTCTTAGAGACTTACCCTGAAAGAATCACAGCTGTAATCACTCTTAGTGACTTACCCTGAAAGAATCATGGCTGTAATCACTCTTAGAGACTTACCCTGAAAGAATCACGGCTGTAATCACTCTTAGAGACTTACCCTGAAATAATCACAGCTGTAATCACTGCCAAAAGGGATTCTAACATGTATTGACTCAGGAGGTTGAATACTTACCTAATCAAGATATACAGTGCCTTGCGAAAGTATTCGGCCCCCTTGAACTTTGCGACCTTTTGCCACATTTCAGGCTTCAAACATAAAGATATAAAACTGTATTTTTTGTGAAGAATCAACAACAAGTGGGACACAATCATGAAGTGGAACGACATTTATTGGATATTTCAAACTTTTTTACAAATCAAAAACTGAAAAATTGGGCGTGCAAAATTATTCAGCCCCTTTACTTTCAGTGCAGCAAACTCTCTCCAGAAGTTCAGTGAGGATCTCTGAATGATCCAATGTTGACCTAAATGACTAATGATGATAAATACAATCCACCTGTGTGTAATCAAGTCTCTGTATAAATGCACCTGCACTGTGATAGTCTCAGAGGTCCGTTAAAAGCGCAGAGAGCATCATGAAGAACAAGGAACACACCAGGCAGGTCCGAGATACTGTTGTGAAGAAGTTTAAAGCCGGATTTGGATACAAAAAGATTTCCCAAGCTTTAAACATCCCAAGGAGCACTGTGCAAGCGATAATATTGAAATGGAAGGAGTATCAGACCACTGCAAATCTACCAAGACCTGGCCGTCCCTCTAAACTTTCAGCTCATACAAGGAGAAGACTGATCAGAGATGCAGCCAAGAGGCCCATGATCACTCTGGATGAACTGCAGAGATCTACAGCTGAGGTGGGAGACTCTGTCCATAGGACAACAATCAGTCGTATATTGCACAAATCTGGCCTTTATGGAAGAGTGGCAAGAAGAAAGCCATTTCTTAAAGATATCCATAAAAAGTGTTGTTTAAAGTTTGCCACAAGCCACCTGGGAGACACACCAAACATGTGGAAGAAGGTGCTCTGGTCAGATGAAACCAAAATTGAACTTTTTGGCAACAATGCAAAACGTTATGTTTGGCGTAAAAGCAACACAGCTGAACACACCATCCCCACTGTCAAACATGGTGGTGGCAGCATCATGGTTTGGGCCTGCTTTTCTTCAGCAGGGACAGGGAAGATGGTTAAAATTGATGGGAAGATGGATGGAGCCAAATACAGGACCATTCTGGAAGAAAACCTGATGGAGTCTGCAAAAGACCTGAGACTGGGACGGAGATTTGTCTTCCAACAAGACAATGATCCAAAACATAAAGCAAAATCTACAATGGAATGGTTCAAAAATAAACATATCCAGATGTTAGAATGGCCAAGTCAAAGTCCAGACCTGAATCCAATCGAGAATCTGTGGAAAGAACTGAAAACTGCTGTTCACAAATGCTCTCCATCCAACCTCACTGAGCTCGAGCTGTTTTGCAAGGAGGAATGGGAAAAAATTTCAGTCTTTCGATGTGCAAAACTGATAGAGACATACCCCAAGCGACTTACAGCTGTAATCGCAGCAAAAGGTGGTGCTACAAAGTATTAACTTAAGGGGGCTGAATAATTTTGCACGCCCAATTTTTCAGTTTTTGATTTGTTAAAAAAGTTTGAAATATCCAATAAACGTCGTTCCACTTCATGATTGTGTCCCACTTGTTGTTGATTCTTCACAAAAAAATACAGTTTTATATCTTTATGTTTGAAGCCTGAAATGTGGCAAAAGGTCGAAAAGTTCAAGGGGGCCGAATACTTTCGCAAGGCACTGTATTATTAACTTGTTTTACAAATGTTACATTTTTTCTCCCACTTTGACAATACAGAGAATTATGTGTAGGTCGTTGACAAAAATATGACAATTATATCCATTTGAATACTTTCTGAAAGCACTATAAATCGTACTAATCTTACAGGCACATTACAGTGTTTACATTCATATAAGTATTACAGTTCTTGTATTTATTTTTAATTGATTATTTACTAATTATTTAATGTCCAGAAACTATCCTGGAAATTGGTTGTACTTGTGAACAGTTGCAACTGGTCTAACGTCAACAGTATTGCCACTCCTTTTATGGTGAACAATGGGAAATAAAAACACAACACAAAACTTCACATAGTAATATAGTTTCCCTTTTTAAAATTTATTCCAAGGTGTGTGTCTTTAACTTTGAAATGGATGGTATGGAAGCAAGCTCTTGGACTGGGTGATAGAACAGAATAAAGTGAGGAGGAGAGGAGGGGCATAATAGAGAAGACAGATGAGGAAAATAAAGAATTCATACACATGGGAGTTACAGATGCTGTCTCTGTCCCAAATGACACCCTCTTCCCTACGTAGTAAATTTGGTTACTTTGGATCAGGTCAAAAGTAGTGCACTACATAGGGAATAGGGTGCCATTTTGGACGAAGTCTGGGGCCTAACTATGGTTCACCATATCTCTTTACCTGATGTCCTGTCTCCCGCCCTCTCTCTCTCTTGCGCTCTGTCTCATTCTCGCTCTCTCTCTCATTCTCTCTCTCTATTTAACACCTCTCTCTGTCTTTCTCTCCTCTCAAAATGCACAGCAAACAGACAACCACAATACGAAGGGAGTGATGATAGAGGGTGACAGAGGAGAGAGGTGACGTCCTGTCCTTCAAACAAAATTAGCTTTCCTGTCTGCAGGGTGACGGGTGACCAGTGGTTGACTAACTCTTATCCACAATGCATTACTCAGGTTGCTCTCTCTTGTTGGGCCTATTGGGGGGGGGGGGGGGGGGGTTCATCAGATCTACTGCATTCATTTAGGGTGTGTCCAAAATAATCCCTACAATCACAGGCTAAATTTGATTATTGACAACTAATGTTAACATAACATTAATGGTTGACAACAGGTACTACGGTCTGTCTTTGTCTGTCTGAGTTGAAGGTGAGCTTGAGACTGCATGGCTTTCTTACACATAATATAACTAAACATGTATATCTTGGATAGTTGGGATTCCTACTTAATGACAACATTATGAAAATGTTGGCACAACGTTACAAGTTTCTATGGAAAGGGAGGGGCATGTCTTCTGGGATAAGGGGTGCTATAAAGAAGTTGGGGTGTAAGGGTGGATTCAACCAATCAGATTGGACAGCATTTCCACTACAGTATAAACACAATATGCATCTGCAACAATACATAACCAACCAATCTTCTTCCACATTTTTGTAAGCCATTTTACCAAAACATATTTTAATATTCTGAGAGGAGGACAGGTGTAAATTCTTAGAAAAAAAGGTGATCTCTGGAACCTAAAAGGGTTATTCAGCTGTCCCTATAGGAGAGCCCTTTGAAGAACCCTTTTTAGTTCCAGGTAGAACCCTTTTGGAACCCTTTTTCCTAAGAGTGTAGGGCCGGGGGCTGTGCTCCAATACTCTGCTACTGTTCAACCATTTTAGTATTTTTCTTTATTTCTGTTCTTTCTTTGTGATCTCTCTGTCCTGCTGATCATACTAAAGGTTAGTGTGAAGCGGATTATCGTGTGACTGCAGGTGTTCTGGCTCATCAGGCACTTGGTGCAGTACAGATGACAGTATGAATGAGAGAGGGATGACAGTTAAACAGTAAGATATCCAGACAGACCTAAACAGGACATGGTGAGTCTCTGAGTTTTGATTTGAGTAAAGCCTCCCACCGTCTCTTCCTCTCTGGGAAGTGTGGACAACATGGAGGAAGGTTTAAAATGAGGGAAACTTCAGTTGACTGAGAGGAGGAGGATAGAGGGAGGACAAGTAAGGGGAAAGAGGAGGAGAGGAGAAGGGAGAGGAGGGAAACAAGTCGCTCTCTCCATACAGGAGAGGGGGAAGATAAAGGGAGGAGAAAAGGAAGAGGAGGAGGAGGAGGAGAGGGGGTTTACAAGTCGCTCTCTCCGTAGAGAGCGCTGGAGAAGGAGATGTAGTCGAGGGCTCCGGCTGGGCCGTCAGCTCCAATGTACCTGGTAATAGATATACATTACATTACTAGAGAGGTCTAATGTACCTGGTTATAGAGATACATTATATTACTAGAGAGGTCTAATGTACCTGGTTATAGAGATACATTATATTCCTAGAGAGATCTTATGTACCTGGTCATAGAGATACATTATATTTCTAGAGGTCTAATGCACCTGGTTAAAGAGACACATTACATTACTAGAGAGGTCTAATGTACCTGGTTAAAGAGATACATTATATTACTAGAGAGGCCTAAGGAACCTGGTCATAGAGATACATTATATTACTAGAGTGGCCTACGTCATAGCTGATTATGTTTTACGTTATGTTGCTAGGATGCCAATGTCCATTCTAGTGTTGTAGGTCATTCTGTGTACCTGGTCATGCGGCTGATGCAGTACTCTGCCTGCTCTGGGGGCAGCTCCCTGCGTAGCTCATCAACCGTGATGTAGGACTGGAAGAGAAGAGGCCTATATTTATTTCATTTATTCCATTTGTATGTATTTATTTCATTTTACCAGGTTGTCCCACAGAAGTGCAAAGACCTCTTTCTCAAGGGAGACCTGGCCACAGTACAATGTTCTAGGTCACCTTGTCTGAGGCCAGGATCTTGAAAGAGGCCATGACCTGATCGGCTGTGTCTGTCTCGGCTGTCTCGCGGGTCATGAAGTCGATAAAGGCCTGGAAGGTGACCACTCCAGTGTTGTTGGAATCCACCAGCGTCATGATGCGGGCAAACTCCACCTCACCCTATTGGACAGGACAACACATTAGAGTAAATTAGAACACCTCACCCAATTGGACAACACCTTAAAGTAGAGTAGAAAACGTTATTATCATTAAAGCTGCATTATGTGACTTCTTGAGCGACCTGACCAAATTCACACAGAAATGTGAGTTATAGATGTCATTCTCATTGAATGCAAGTCTAAGAAGTGGCAGATCTGTTCTATGTGCACCTTTTCTATGCTTCACGTTCTTAAGTTTTGTTTTTGCATCTTTTGACTTTCGGTTTGGTACACCAGTTTCAAACAGCTGCAAATACAATAGTGTACATTATTGAGAACATATTTCACAGCAGTTTAGATGGTACAATGATTCTCTACACTTGCTTGTTTTGTCACATAAACTGAAATTAGGTGCACTATTAGAATTAGAATGGCGGAGCGATTTCTGCATATTGCACCTTTAAATTGTTTGCTATTAATTAAAGCATTACACATATACAAAGGTCAATCAATATACAGCAAACACCACCTCGCCCTACTGGTCAACAAGTTAGAATACATTACATCTTCATATCATTGTTGAGGAGAACATGTTTTGGAACATGAATGGAAACTAATGTCATTTTATACTATAGCTGTCTATGACCAGATAGACTAAAGTCATTTCATAAAAAGGGAGCACAGGTGGCTGGTGGCATCTAAATTGGGGAGGACAGGCTCATAATAATAGCTGGAGCAGAATAAATGGAATGGTATAAAACATATCAAACATACCATTCCATTGGCTCCGTTCCAGCCATTATTATGAGCTGTCCTCCCCTCACCAGCCTCCTGTGAAAGGGAACGTTGTATGTGAAGCTACTTCCTGTTGGTAGCTAGGCTACTCACCAGATCGTAACCCATGGAGATGAGACAGGCACGGAAGTCGTCTGGGTCCATCATGCCGTTTCTCTTCTGAGAGAGACAGAACACAACCATCAGTGTTTATGATTGGACACTATGACCAATGTAATGATCCATTATGTGAACGCTACACGCTAGTGATACAGTAACACTCTGTGAGGAGGAGCCACAATGATGGCAAGAAACCACTGAATATTCCAACATTCACACTTAAAACAACCACATTTCACAGGCATTGCAAGTAAAAACCTCTTCAAAATGGCCGCTATCTGCAAAATCAGAGCCAGGACAAGAGAAAAGAGACATGTGAGATCGAGAAAAGCAAGTCCAAGAACATGAAACTGTTTTAGTTTCATTACCCTGTCGAAGTGGTTGAAGGAGGCACGGAACTCGTTGAGCTGCTCCTGGCTGATGCCCTTGGCGTCGCGGGTCAAGATCTGGTTCTCCACCTCGTTGATGGTGCGGGCGATGGTGGTCAGGAGCTGCTCCCAGCCCACACGGATATGCTGCCGAGGTGAGGGGGGTGAGGGAGGAAGAGAAGAAGAGGAAGGGAGATGAAGGGTTTGGATAGTTGGTAAGCATCATAGGTCTACCAAGTTGGGGGTTAGTATGTGAGTGTCTGGGATGGTTGTAACATCTAGACTAAAGTAGTACAGGTGTGTATATTCAAATGCATAGGGATCTTCTCCAAAGTAGTTTATATGGTGTCAAATATTTATGTTACTTGGGTTAGGTTCCTTTACATCAGGGCTCTTCAACCCTGTTCCTGGAAAGCTGCTGTCCAGTAGGTTTTCACTTCAACCCTACTCTAGTGCATCTGATTTGAATAATTAGCTACTTGATACACTGAATCAAGTTATAACTGGGTTTGGAGCGGAAACCTAAAGGCCGGGAGCTCTCCAGGAATAATTTAGGAAGTATACAATAATTGATACGACTTCCATGATGTATTTGGTTGTGTTGTGTAGTTGTCTAGTTGTCTAGCTGTGTGTTGTGTAGTTGTGTGTTGTGTAGTTGGTTGTGTTGTCTAGTTGTGTGATGTGTAGTTGTGTGTGGTGTAGTTGGTTGTGTTGTCTAGTTGTGTGTTGTGTAGTGTAGTTGGTTGTGTTGTGTAGTTGTCTAGTTGTGTGTTGTGTAGTTGTGTGTTGTGTAGTTGGTTGTGTTGTGTAGTTGTCTAGTTGTGTGTTTTGTAGTTGCGTGTTGTGTAGTTGGTTGTGTTGTGTAGTTGTGTGTTCTGGTACCTCCATGGTGTAGTTGGTGTGCTTGTTATCGAAGATGAGGGACTCCTGGCTGAGCTGGTGGTCTCCCTCCAGCTTGTCAATGTTACACTTGTAGTTGATAATGTTTTGTTCATACTGCTTCAGGCTGTTCATCTGTTCCTCTAGAGACCCAGCAATGTCCACAGACACATGACCAATCTCCTGTAGAGGGAGAGGGGAAGGAGGAGAGGGGAGAGGGGAAGGAGGAGAGGGGAGAGAGGAAGGAGGAGAGGGGAGAGGGGAAGGAGGAGAGGGGAGAGGGGAAGGAGGAGAGGAGAGAGGGGAAGGAGGAGAGGGGAGAGGGGAAGGAGGAGAGGGGAGAGGGGAAGGAGGAGAGGGGAAGGAGGAGAGGGGAGAGGGGAGGGGGATGAGGGAAGGAAGAGAAGAGAAAGGGGATGAGGTAGAGGGGGAGAGGGGGAAAGAAAGGAGAGAAAGGAGAGAGAAACATGATGAGTGTTGAAGGTTTTGTGGTTGTGGTTTACACTATGCAATAATACAACACAACTTTATTCACTTCTTTAGTGAAATTAGCTCAGTGTCCATTAATGGCACATTTTGGAGGAGGTGGTGAACCCCTGCGTGTTCGGGGTTCGGGTTCTAGCTGTACTTGTACCTCCATCTTAGTCTGGATCCAGGGTCCGATAATGTTGGCCTGGGCAGCGAACTGGCGCCTCAGCCTCTCGTTGGCCTGCTGTCTGGCTACCTCCTCCTGCAACATCTGGTCCCTGAGAGGAACAAGGTGCTTCACCTATGGAGGGAGACAGGGACATTGGTCGTCAAAATACTGGTAGAAATGAAATCGTGTTACTCTGTTACTCTAGAGACTAACCCATTGCCATGAAGCAACTTATATCTTCAATCTGGAGTGCACAGACCTAGCTAGGGAAAAAGACATCCTTCTCTTTTGGCTTCTCAGTGTGTTTTAGTCACAGCCTTAGTGTAGGGGTTCACTCCTGACAGATTAATACTACTACTACTACTACTACTACTACCACTACTACTATTGTTACTACTACAACAATAACACTACTACTACTACTACTTCTACTACTATACTACTACTATTACTACCACCACCACCACCACTACTACTACTACTACTATACTACTACAATACCACTACTACTACTACTACTACTAATACCACTACTGCTATTACTACTACTACTACAACAGTAACACTACTACGACTACTACTACTACTACTATTATTAATACCACCACCACCAGCACTACTACTACTGCTACTATTATACTACTACAATACCACTACTACTACTATACTACTACAATAGTACTACTATACTACAGTAGTGTTGTACTCACGGTCTCCCACTTGTTGGTGATATCCTGGGGTGAGAGGTTGGTGTAGGGGTTGACTCCTGACAGCTTGATGCCGTAGGTCTGAGCGATCTTTACGATCTCACTCTGGATGCCCATGGTGGCCATGCGCTCCTTATCAGCCTCTGGCAGGGTGGCCTTGAACTGGTCATGGGCTGTGATCAGAGACTGGAGAGGAGAGGGGGATGAGAGGAAGAGAGGAGGAGAAAAGGAGTGAGAATGGAGGGATACAGTGGGAAGTAGTGATAGAGAGGAGAGTCCATCACACCGTTAATGTTACAGTACGTATTGTACGCACACACACACGCACACGCAGACACACACACAGACACAGACACAGACACACACACACACACACACACACACACACACACACACACGCACACGCAGACACACACACAGACACACACACACACACACACACACATACACAGACACACACACACACACACACAGACACACACACGCACACGCAGACACACACACAGACACAGACACACACACACACACACAGACACAGACACAGACATACACACACATACATGGATCTCCTCGGTGCTGTGGACGATGAACATGTCCTGCAGATCCTCCATGGCTCCATCCATCCAGTTGTTGAAGGGCGCCGCCCTCTTGGCGAACTCCAGGTACAGCTGGTCGATGGTCTCCCACAGTTTCTCCACACGCTGAGAAACACATAATATTACTACTACTCCTACTATAACTCCAGGTTTCTCCACACGCTGGGAAAGACCAGGAGAAGATTTAACATCAGTACACAGTATGAAGCCATCACTACTACTACAACTGCTGCTACTACTAGTAACTTGACTAAGTAGTCCCAGTAATACATGTAATAGCTTGACATGACCCCCACTAGTTGTTACCATTAGTTGTTACCACTAGTTGTTATCACTAGTTGTTACCACTAGTTGTTACCACTAGTTGTTATCACTAGTTGTCACCACTAGTTGTTACCACTAGTTGTTACCACTAGTTGTTACCACTAGTTGCTCTCACTAGTTTTTATCACTAGTTGTTACCACTAGTTGTCACCACTAGTTGTTACCACTAGTTGTTACCACTAGTTGCTCTCACTAGTTTTTATCACTAGTTGTTACCACTAGTTGTTACCACTAGTTGTTACCACTAGTTGTTATCACTAGTTGTTACCACTAGTTGTTACCACTAGTTGTTATCACTAGTTGTTACCACTAGTTGTTACCACTAGTTGTTATCAGTAGTTGTTATCAGAAGGGCCACATGGTCAGAAAAACTCTTGGCTCATGGTGGCTCAATTGGTTGAGGGTTCAATTCCTGCTGGGATCACATTCTCCAACTAAAAGTGTATGTACCTTCTGTTCGGTAAGTTGCTTTTGATAAGAGTGTCTGCTAAGTGGCATAATCAATATGACTATAGTGTGTAGTGCAGATAACCTCCTGCAGCCTCTTCTGGGTGAGGGTACCCAGGTTGTCCCACTGTGTGTGTGTGGGGTGTGTGTGTGTGTGTGTGTGTGTGTGTGTGTGTACGTGTGTGCGTGTGTGTGTGTGTGTGTGTGTGTGTACCTCCAGAGAGTCTCTTCTCTTCTGGGTGAGGGTACCCAGGTTGTCCCACTGGTCGCAGATGCCCTGGCAGCGGGTGTTCACTGAGGACGCATCATGGTAGTCCAGCTCACTGGGAGAGGAACACACTGATCACTATCACTGATCACATCATGGTAGTCCAGCTCACTGGGAGAGGAACACACTGATCACTATCACATCATGGTAGTTCATTGCACTGGGAGAGGAACACACTGATCACTATCACTGATCACATCATGGTAGTCCAGCTCACTGGGAGAGGAACATTCTGATCACTATCACATCATGGAAGTTCATCTCACTGGGAGAGGAACACACTGATCACTATCACTGATCACATCATGGTAGTTCACCTCACTGGGAGAGGAACACACTGATCACTATCACTATCACTATCACATCATGGTAGTCCAGCTCACTGGGTGAGGAACACTCTGATCACTATCACTATCACATCATGGTAATCCAGCTCACTGGGAGAGGAACACTGATCACTATCACATCATGGTAGTCCAGTTCACTGGGAGAGTAACATTCTGATCACTATCACTATCACATCATGGTAGTCCAGCTCACTGGGAGAGGAACACTGATCACTATCACATCATGGTAGTCCAGCTCACTGGGAGAGGAACATTCTGATCACTATCACATCATGGTAGTTCATTGCACTAGGAGAGGAACACACTGATCACTATCACTGATCACATCATGGTAGTTCATCTCACTGGGAGAGGAACACACTGATCACTATCACTGATCACATCATGGTAGTTCATCTCACTGGGAGAGGAACACACTGATCACTATCACTGATCACATCATGGAAGTTCATCTCACTGGGAGAGGAACACACTGATCACTAACACTGATCACATCATGATAGTTCATCTCACTGAGAGAGGAACACACTGATCACTATCACATCATGGTAGTTAATCTCACTGGGAGAGGAACATTCTGATCACTATCACTGATCACATCATGATAGTTCATCTCACTGAGAGAGGAACACTCTGATCACTATCACATCATGGTAGTCCAGCTCACTGGGAGAGGAACACTCTGATCACTATCACTGATCACATCATGGTAGTCCAGCTCACTGGGAAAGGCACACTCTGATCACTATCACATCATGGTAGTTCATCTCACTGGGAGAGGAACACACTGATCACTAACACTGATCACATTATGGTAGTCCAGCTCACTGGGAAAGGAACACACTGATCACTATCACATCATGGTAGTCCAGCTCACTGGGAGAGGAACATTCTGATCACTATCACATCATGGTAGTCCAGCTCACTGGGAGAGGAACACTCTGATCACTATCACTGATCACATCATGGTAGTCCAGCTCACTGGGAAAGGAACACACTGATCACTATCACATCACGGTAGTCCAGCTCACTGGGTGAGGAACACTCTGATCACTATCACTGATCACATCATGGTAGTCCAGCTCACTGGGAGAGGGACACACTGATCACTATCACATCATGGTAGTCCAACTCACTGAGAGAGGAACACACTGATCACTATCACATCATGGTAGTTAATCTCACTGGGAGAGGAACATTCTGATCACTATCACTGATCACATCATGATAGTTCATCTCACTGAGAGAGGAACACTCTGATCACTATCACATCATGGTAGTCCAGCTCACTGGGAGAGGAACACTCTGATCACTATCACTGATCACATCATGGTAGTCCAGCTCACTGGGAAAGGCACACTCTGATCACTATCACATCATGGTAGTTCATCTCACTGGGAGAGGAACACACTGATCACTAACACTGATCACATTATGGTAGTCCAGCTCACTGGGAAAGGAACACACTGATCACTATCACATCATGGTAGTCCAGCTCACTGGGAGAGGAACATTCTGATCACTATCACATCATGGTAGTCCAGCTCACTGGGAGAGGAACACTCTGATCACTATCACTGATCACATCATGGTAGTCCAGCTCACTGGGAAAGGAACACACTGATCACTATCACATCACGGTAGTCCAGCTCACTGGGTGAGGAACACTCTGATCACTATCACTGATCACATCATGGTAGTCCAGCTCACTGGGAGAGGGACACACTGATCACTATCACATCATGGTAGTCCAACTCACTGGGAGAGGAACACACTGATCACTATCACTATCACATCATGGTAGTCCAGCTCACTGGGAGAGGAACACTGATCACTATCACATCATGGTAGTCCAGTTCACTGGGTGAGGAACATTCTGATCACTATCACTATCACATCATGGTAGTCCAGCTCACTGGGAGAGGAACACTGATCACTATCACATCATGGTAGTCCAGCTCACTGGGAGAGGAACATTCTGATCACTATCACATCATGGTAGTCCAGCTCACTGGGAGAGGAACATTCTGATCACTATCACATCATGGTAGTCCAGCTCACTGGGAGAGGAACATTCTGATCACTATCACATCATGGTAGTCCAGCTCACTGGGAGAGGAACATTCTGATCACTATCACATCTTCTATTACACACTTCTATCCCTTTTTCTTTAACTTTACTACGTTTATCACTTCTTCCTCCTCCGTTCTTCCACACCTCCCTCACATCATCCCTCCCTCCTCCCCTCCTTACTTGAGCTCCTGTGCGATAGCAGCGATCTGCTCCACTCTGTCCTGGTGGGCGGCCAGGTCAGACTCAAAGGCCTCGTGTTTCCTCATCAGAGCCCTGATCTCCATCAGAGAGGCCGACTCATAGTCCTTCATGGACAGCAGCTCCTCCTTACCTGGACACACACATGGACACGGACGTACACACACACACACAGTTTATACTCCATCACAGAGGCCGACGCAGTTGTTCTCCCCTTCTCTCTTTCTCTCTCTATTTCCCCCATCTAGATCTCTCCCTCTCTCTATCTCTCTACCTCTCCTCTCCATCTCTCTCTTTCCCTCTCTCTGTTATTACCTGAGGTCCAGGACTGGTGCAGGGAACACTTCTGTTTGAACTTCTCAGCCAGGTGGTCCAGTCTTTCCAGACGTCTGATCTCAGTAAGAAGCCACTCCTCATATCCCTTCTCCACCTGCTCCAGACCCTTCCAGGCATTGGCTATGTCCTGGGGGAGGAGAGGAGAGGAGAGGAGAGGAGAGGAGAGGAGAGGAGAGGAGAGGAGAGGGGAGGGGAGGAGAGGAGAGGAGAGGAGAGGAGAGGAGAGGAGAGGAGAGGAGAGGACAGGAGAGGAGAGGAGAGGAGAGGAGAGGAGAGGCGAGGAGAGGAGAGGAGAGGAGAGGTAGAACATGGGTGGTTAGTTGGCTGATAAGGTGTCATAACTAATGTCCACTTTGTATTGATATTGTATTTATGTTCAAGTTGAAGTTTTTACCGGTATCCACATGAGTCAAATACATACAAATAAATACATACATAATAAAACATTTAAGTTCAAATCAATGCAATCCATGACAATATGTACATTTACGGGACTTGTTTTGTTGATGGATTTGCATAGGTAGGGCATGGTCAAATCTTTATCTCTCTTAGTCCTGGCCTGTGGAATGAAGAGCGGCTCTACCATACGTGGTTGACTCTACCTGGTGTTGTGAGGTTGGTGGAACAGTCAGATATCTGGGAGGTTATTCTCAAAACCACCACTGTAGATTAGCTGTGGTGTCCTGAGTAACCTGGGCTGAATGTGACGGCGCCAGGGCTACAGTGCCACGTGGACGTGATGTGTGACGTCACCTACCGAGACCATCTTTCCCTCGGAGGGCATGAAGGCGGGCCGGTTGCTCAGCCTCAGCTTGGTCTGCAGGGTGTTGAAGTTGATCTCCAGCTGACACTTCTCCTGGACGCGGGGCGGCTTGTGGACGCGGCGGTAGTCCCTGAAGTCCTCCAGCTTCTGCTGCATGGCTCTCATGTGATGCTCCGCCGTGCGGTTCTCCAGCCACGGGATGGTTTTGCGTATCCACTCCAGCAGCTAGGGAGAGGTCAGAGGTCAAGTGGTTAAAGATCAAAGGTGTGGTTAAAGAAGAGTTTTTACTTCAGATCACCTAGTTCACACAGGTTGTACAGCTCATATATAACACTTTTAACACAACAGATATTTTGGATGCGTTTTTCTGCAGTGTGAACTAGGCCTTTGAGAGGTTACATCTCATACTGTTTATCATAAGGTGCATAGCGATGCCTCTCTGGATGGGCTTTGGAAAGTAACATTAACTCTCACCTCACTGGCCAGCTTCTCATACTCCTCCATGAGTTTCTCATTCTCCTGGTTCACAGCCAGCACTTTACAGATCCTGTTAGCTGCTGTCTCAGCCTAAGACAGAGAGAGACAGAGAGACAGAGAGACAGAGAGACAGAGAGAGAGAGAGAGAGAGAGAGAGAGAGAGAGAGAGAGAGAGAGAGAGAGAGAGAGAGAGAGAGAGAGAGAGAGAGAGCAAGAGAGCAAGAGAGTAATGGGGGTGGGAGACCGTGACAAGTTTAGACAGTCAGTAGTGGATCTTAGATCTTGCTGAATAAAATGTAGATGCTGTTACTTGTTTCTCCTATGGAACCAGCAGAGACAGTGGAAGGTGTGAGTTACCTGCTCAGCGCCAGCGAAGGCGTGGTAGAAGCAGGACACGTAGGTCATGATGGCCTTCTCATCAGGCTTGGGGGTGTTCACAATGTCTGAGGGGTGACAGACAGGAAGAGCTCAGAGACATGAAATTAACTAAGACAATGCAACTCCAGCGAAATCACTGGGGAGCAGAGGAGGCTGGTGAAGGGAGGACAGCTCATAATAATGGCTGGAATGGACTTAATGGAATGGTTTCAAATCAAATCAAATTTTATTTGTCACATGCGCCGAATACCGTGAAATGCTTACTTACAAACCCTTAACCAACAATGCAGTTCAAGAAATAGAGTTAAAATATTTACTAAATTAACTAAAGTAAAACATGTAATAAAATGTAACACAATGAAATAACAATACCGAGGCTATATACAGGGGGTACCGGTACCGAGTCAATGTGCGGGGGTACAGGTTAGTCGAGGTAATTTGTACATGTAGGTAGGGGTAAAGTGACTATGCATAGATAATAAACAGAGAGTAGCAACAGTGTAAAAACTGGGATGTCAATGTAAATACTCCGGGTGACATGGAAACCAGGTGTTTGATGTGTTTGAGACTATTCCATTAATTCCGTTCCAGCCATTACTGTGAGCCTGTCCTCCCCAGTTAAAGTGCCACCAGCCACCACTGCTGCAGAGAGTCGGCAGAGACGAATGCTAGGGTTGAACATTTCCTGAAACATTCCCAAAATTCCCTGGTTTGACAGAAAAAATGTACTCACCCTCAGCATCGAGCATCTTGGGGATGTCCAGGTACTTCTCAGCCACCTCGAAGGCAGTGTTGAGGTTACCAATGGGGTCATCCTGTTAGGGACAGACACACAGACAGAGAGAGAGGTTTACACATAGAGAGAAAGATATAGGTCAGGGGTTTTTTGGTTTAATTCCCACTGGGGCCACCCATACAAAACATATGCACATGCATGAAAGCGCCCGCTAAATGGCATATATGATATATATATATGACTTATAGATCATAAGAGTTCTACAGAAAACAATATAAAGGGTAATAGATGTATAGAGAAATGATAGAAAATAGTAAGAGGCTATGACTGGTGTTGACCCTAGTGGACTCTAAGAGGAGAAGGGACTGGTGTTGACCCTAGTGGACTCTAAGAGGAGAAGGGACTGGTGTTGACCCTAGTGGACTCTAAGAGGGGATGGGACTGGTGTTGACCCTAGTGGACTCTAATAAGGACTGGTGTTGACCCTAGTGGACTCTAAGAGGGGAAGGGACTGGTGTTGAACCTAGTGGACTCTAAGAGGGACTGGTGTTGACCCTAGTGGACTCTAAGAGGGAAGGGACTGATGTTGACCCTAGTGGACTCTAATAGGGACTGGTGTTGACCCTAGTGGACTCTAAGAGGGAAGGGACTGGTGTTGACCCTAGTGGACTCTAAGAGGGAAGGGACTGGTGTTGACCCTAGTGGACTCTAATAGGGACTGGTGTTGACCCTAGTGGACTCTAAGAGGGAAGGGACTGATGTTGACCCTAGTGGACTCTAAGAGGGACTGGTGTTGACCCTAGTGGACTCTAAGAGGGAAGGGACTGGTGTTGACCCTAGTGGACTAAAAGAGGGAAGGGACTGGTGTTGACCCTAGTGGACTAAAAGAGGGAAGGGACTGGTGTTGACCCTAGTGGACTCTAAGAAGGGGAGGGGGGCACCTTTTTCAGTTTGGAGTAGTCAATGAGGTCAGGTCTGTGTCTGTGGATCAGGGCACACAGTGCCAGGCCATCTTTCCAACTGAATCAGTCACCCAATGGAGGAGAGGAGAGGAGGCGAGGAGGACCCAAAGGGAGGGAGGGAAGAAGGAGGGATGAGGAGAAAATATATAATGGAGAGAGAGAGATGAGAGGAGAACAATGAGCAAGAGGAGAAGACAGAATACAAGAGAGGAGAGGAAAAGCATTAGGACTTGGAAATTGTTGGAGGTAAAGTTTAAAGCAAGTGAAAGATCAAAGTAAGACAGAGATGACCACAGGGTGGCGCCCAGTGCTTGCCTGATGTGGAAGTTTTGAACGTTAACGTTCCTGTAGGGGGCAGTCTTCCTCTGGCACCATAGAAGAAGACCCTCTTTAGCAGAGGTCTCTGCATGGGGGGAGAAAGAGGAGAGACAGGGGGAGAGAGGGGGGGGGGCAGGGGGGGAGAGTGTTATCCTAAAGGAGGAGGCTAAATATGTTCCAGTAACCCTGTGCGGTGAAGGTGTCGAGCTTAGTGACCTGTGTGTGTTTGTGTGCGCGTGCGTGTGTGTGTGTGTGTTTGTGTGTGGAGCATTTGCAAAGTGTGTATGTAGCTGAATCTTGAGTAATATTTGAGTAATATGAATGTGTTAACAGTGTGTATTAGACTGAGAGTAGGCTATACAGTAGCCAAGTGGTTCTGCTATAAGAGTCATGTTATTTTGAGTGTGCCACATGTAGAAAGTGTCTACACCATGAGCCTATGACACCTTTATGAATGTGTGTGTAATTCATGTGTTGATCTGTTAGTGGCAGGCATATGTATAATGTTGTATAGTGCATGGGTAAAGAGTGGGCAGAACACACGTTGGGTTATTTTGAACCCAGCTAGTTGGGTTACTGAGCTATGATCCACCGGGTCAGATTTTTTTAAAAACTGGAGGTGTGGCTTAGTAGGGGCGTGTCTTTCAGATAGTTATTTTTGACCACCCATTAGAGTAAATGTCATTCCGGTTCATCTGTTCTGTTGTATTGCCAACATATGTTGAAAGCCATCATCTGAAAACCATGTCCCTACTAAACCACACCTCCAGTCTTCTGATTTGACCCGGTGGATTATAGTTCAATAACCCAACATTAACAACCCATCTTGAAGAAAGCAACAACTGACTTGGTCAAAATAACCGAACGCGTGTTCTGTCCAATATTTACCCAAAATGTGTTGCTTTTAACCCAGCATTTTTAAAGTGTGTATAGTCACCATGTTAATGAATAGCGTATGAATAAACAGTGCTACTGTGCGTCTGATATCTGTGTAAGTCTATGTAGACTTAGTGTACGTACTGTTCAACTGTGTTTACGTTCAGTGTGTGCACTGGTTTGGAGTTAGTGTTTATGAGTTTATGACGGGTGGAACTGAGGGGAAATGTTTGGTAACAAAGTCGCAAAAATGTATTTTTTAAGATGAATTGAACGACCATGTTCCAGATCCAAGAGTAACCTTTTTCCAAGTCCACTCCTGCATATACAGTGCCTTGCGAAAGTATTCGGCCCCCTTGAACTTTGCGACCTTCTGCCACATTTCAGGCTTCAAACATAAATATATAAAACTGTATTTTTTTGTGAAGAATCAACAACAAGTGGGACACAATCATGAAGTGGAACGGCATTTATTGGATATTTCAAACTTTTTTAACAAATCAAAAACTGAAAAATTGGGCGTGCAAAATTATTCAGCCCCCTTAAGTTAATACTTTGTAGCGCCACCTTTTGCTGCGATTACAGCTGTAAGTCGCTTGGGGTATGTCTCTATCAGTTTTGCACATCGAGAGACTGACATTTTTTTCCCATTCCTCCTTGCAAAACAGCTCGAGCTCAGTGAGGTTGGATGGAGAGCATTTGTGAACAGCAGTTTTCAGTTCTTTCCACAGATTCTCGATTGGATTCAGGTCTGGACTTTGACTTGGCCATTCTAACACCTGGATATGTTTATTTTTGAACCATTCCATTGTAGATTTTGCTTTATGTTTTGGATCACTGTCTTGTTGGAAGACAAATCTCCGTCCCAGTCTCAGGTCTTTTGCAGACTCCATCAGGTTTTCTTCCAGAATGGTCCTGTATTTGGCTCCATCCATCTTCCCATCAATTTTAACCATCTTCCCTGTCCCTGCTGAAGAAAAGCAGGCCCAAACCATGATGCTGCCACCACCATGTTTGACAGTGGGGATGGTGTGTTCAGATGTGTTGCTTTTACGCCAAACATAACGTTTTGCATTGTTGCCAAAAAGTTCAATTTTGGTTTCATCTGACCAGAGCACCTTCTTCCACATGTTTGGTGTGTCTCCCAGGTGGCTTGTGGCAAACTTTAAACGCTACTTTTTATGGATATCTTTAAGAAATGGCTTTCTTCTTGCCACTCTTCCATAAAGGCCAGATTTGTGCAATATACGACTGATTGTTGTCCTATGGACAGAGTCTCCCACCTCAGCTGTAGATCTCTGCAGTTCATCCAGAGTGATCATGGGCCTCTTGGCTGCATCTCTGATCAGTCTTCTCCTTGTATGAGCTGAAAGTTTAGAGGGACGGCCAGGTCTTGGTAGATTTGCAGTGGTCTGATACTCCTTCCATTTCAATATTATCGCTTGCACAGTGCTCCTTGGGATGTTTAAAGCTTGGGAAATCTTTTTGTATCCAAATCCGGCTTTAAACTTCTTCACAACAGTATCTCGGACCTGCCTGGTGTGTTCCTTGTTCTTCATGATGCTCTCTGCGCTTTTAACGGACCTCTGAGACTATCACAGTGCAGGTGCATTTATACGGAGACTTGATTACACACAGGTGGATTGTATTTATCATCATTAGTCATTTAGTTCAACATTGGATCATTCAGAAATTCTCACTGAACTTCTGGAGAGAGTTTGCTGCACTGAAAGTAAAGGGGCTGAATAATTTTGCACGCCCAATTTTTCAGTTTTTGAAAAAAAAAAAAAAAGTTTAAAAAAGTTTGAAATATCCAATAAATGTCGTTCCACTTCATGATTGTGTCCCACTTGTTGATTCTTCACAAAAAAATACAGTTTTATATCTTTATGTTTGAAGCCTGAAATGTGGCAAAAGGTCGCAAAGTTCAAGGGGGCCGAATACTTTCGCAAGGCACTGTATACACACACACACACACACACTGACCTTCCACGGAAATGTCCTGGATGGCGAAGCGCAGGATGATGGTCCAGATCATTCCCAGAGTCATCTTCGTGTTACCGTCGACGATCTCTGCAAGTCAATCACAGAGCCCCGTCAGAAACCATGGCAACATGGAGCACTGGCCAAAACTCAGTCTATGCTGGCATACTGTTCAGGTGTCTCTCAGATATAATACCTCACTCTATCCTTTAACAAGTATATAAACTCCTTGGGACTCTAGAACCACAAATAAAGAATAAATCAGAAATGAAGTGTCACCCTCAGCTCCGATGGACACCAGCTTGACTCCCTTGCTGCAGATGAAGTCCAGGGCTTTGTTCACGTTGGCGATCTTGTGGAAACGCATCTTGCCTTTGTCAGGTTTGGGCAGTCTCTCACCTGTATACAATTTTAAAAAATGCTTTAAACTTCTCTCTGCAACACAAAATGATTGGTGAAGTATTACTCAATTAAGAGAGGTCTGTGCCATTCTCCATTCATTTCTGCTGTATTTGACCTGATACCATCTTAAAGTGACTCAACGGTGGCTTAGCAGTGACTTACAGTGACTTTAAGTGGCTTAAGAGTGACTTAAGAGTGACTCCACTCCACTGTGACTTAAATAACTTGCCAGAGACTTAATAGTGGCTTAAATGACTTAACAGTGATATAATGTGACTTTTTAGAGTAACTTTGCAGTGACTTTGCAGTGACTTAAGAGTCAGACCCACCTGAGATGACCTCCAGCAGCAGCATGAGCTTGAGGCCATTCCTGAAGTCATCCTCTATGTTCTCGATCTGTGTCCCTGCCTTCCTCAAGTGGGAGTTACACCAAGCTGTGAATGTCTGGGAGTGAGGGAGGGAGGGAGGGAGGGAGGGAGGGAGGGAGGGAGGGAGGGAGGGAGGGAGGGAGGGAGGGAGGGAGGGAGGGAGGGGAAGATAGGTAGAGAAAGAGATAAAAAGAGAGAGGGAGACAAAAAAGGGATTAATTAACATTCTCTCTCAAACAAACAGACAGAGACTAAGCCTCACTAACAATGCCCGATAGCACCAACAGACCCCAACTTGAACCCTGTCCCACACTGATAAACAACCCCTTAATAAACATAAAGAAACAAATAGTCTAATCTAAAGTGAAGCCTTAAGCACTCCCTTCAAAAGACTGGTCAGGGTTTTCTTTCCCCAGCCTCTCTGACAGGTCAGAATGATTGGCAACACCCGAAGTGTCCAATCACATCTATAACCTTGTTACGGCATTACTGTGCTGCTCTGTGTCTGTGCCTGTATCTGTGGTAATAAAACAATGGGGAGGAGTGGCTATTTATGTAATATCTTCTCTTATGGCACAATGCTCTCTTAGGATCTCTATCCCCAAAATGTGTGAGCTATTGGTTATAAAAGTGGCCATAAGCCAAAATATGCATATATTTATTGCTGCGGTCTACCGCCCCCCAAGTCGCTTCGGCAGAGGCTGTTGGTATTATTTCTGATTATTTAAAACTCTTTCTGCTATCTGAACTGGCTGTGTTGGGAGATCTAAATCTTGATTGGCTTACGCCTCAGATCAGTTTAACAATATCTGTCTTGAGTTCAACTCAGCTGATAACGAAACCCACCCGGGTGAATGTAAAAAACGTAGCAAAGTCCACATAGATTGACCCTATCTTAACTAACCGTCCCCATAAGTATTTGGCTAGTGGTGATTTTGCAAATGATATCAGGGACCACTGTCCTATTGCTTGAATTAGAGATACCAAATAGAAAAACTCTGACCCCTCGTATAGTTGTGAAGAGAAATGTAAAAATGCATTCCTTCATGATTTATATTGTTCAGAGCTTTTTTCTACTAGCTGCACACCAGACCCTGTTTTGGCACCTCCATGTTTATCAGCCATTTTCACCTCTCTGGCTGATAAACATGCCCCTTTCAAGCAACTCAGTGTCAAAAAAACGGAACTAATCCATGATATTCTCCTGTACTCTCAGACCTCTATTTGATAAGAAATCAAGCCTGGGCCAAGGCTAGAAAAACTGTCTCTTTAGCTGATTGGCAGCTATTTAAGCAATTGAGAAATAGGCGCAACGCATCGGTTAAACAGGCCAAATCAAAGTACTTCCTTAGCCCTATGGCAGACTCTGTTAGTGATCCCTCTAAATTCTGGAAAACCGTTAATTCACCAAGGCGGGGTCATTCCTCTACTTCCCTGCCTAAGCAAGTCGTTTTAGACTCATGCATCATTACTGAAAAAGTTACGATTTGTGATGCTTTTACATTTTATCTCAGCAGGTTTCCTAATTTAAAGAAATGGTGCTCATACTGGTCTTGGCCATTCAGTTGACTGTTCATCCCACACACCGCCTCCCGTTGCCTCGAATGATCAGTCAACCTCACGTGACTTGGGAAATGTTATTAAGGGTTTTTAATTCACAGAAACTAGCAGTTTTTGTGCTACCACTCCATAAGGACGGGGATAGTCGTGATCTTGATAATTACCGAACAATTTCCAGGCTCCCCTGTCTTGCGAAAATCCTAGAATCCTTGGTCAACAAACAGCTATGTTATTTTCTCTCTGTAAATGGTATTCTTAATGTTTATCAATCCAGATTCAGACCTAAACATACCACTACGGCTACCATGCTTGTTGTAAATGATATTGCAAATGCCTTAGATGATAGAAAGGATTGTGCTGCCATGTTTGTAGACTTGTCAAAAGCTTCTGATACTGTAGACCATGTTATTCTGCTGAATAAGCTGTCCTCCATAGGGTTGGGTACTGATGCTTTCAGATGGTTTCATATTTATCTTAATGACACAACTCATGCCATTAGGGTAGATGGGTCAAATCTGAGTTCCTTGAGTTACGTAAAGGGGTGCCCCAAGGTTCCATACTCGGCCCACTACTGTTTACAATCTATATAAATAACATTGGTAATGCTGCAAAAAAAAGTTATATTCATTTCTATGCAGATGATACAGTGTTGTATTCCATTACTCCATCCATTGGCCAAGCCTTTTCACATTTGATTGTCAACCACTGCAGAGGTTGCTGTTGGATCTAAAGTTAGCACTAAATGCAAACAAAACACAATACATGTTTTTTTCTAGGTCCCATAACTCAGATGTAAAGGAATTTGTAATGACTAGTTTGAACAGTACATAAATTGAGCGGGTTCTTTCCTATAAATATCTTGGTATCTGGCTTTATGAAAAACGGTCATTTAATGTCACTGAGCTGGTGAAGAAGTTGAAGTTCAATGTTGGTTTATTTTGCAGAAACACAACTTGTCTGACTTTCGATAACAGGAAGGATATTGTCCAGGCCACTTTTATGTATATTTTAGATTCTGGGGATATTATTGATATGCATGCAGCAGCATCTACATGTACACTTAAACCAATGGATGCTGTTTTCCATTGTGCCATTAGGTTTATTACTGGTGATGGTTCTAGAACTCACCATTGTGTTTGGTATAAAAAAAAAGTGGGTTTGGCCTCATTGTATATAAGGAGAGAGCCACATTTTCTTGTGTTTATCTACAAAGCACTCATGCAAGAAATGTCTTATGTTTCAATCATCCTTAATTATATCCTCAATATATATTTACAAATAACCAAACCCGGTCTCAGGCTCGGATAACACTGGAGGCCCCTTCCGTCTCCACATAGTTAGGTAAAGCTGATTTTACTTTTTCTGTGACCTTTATGTGGAACAACTTCCAGAGATCTCTGAAATGACATGTTCTGGTCCCCCATGGTCAGTTCGGAGTAATGATCGGAGATCTCTATGTTGATAAATGTGTCTGTTATTCTTAATATGTTTTGTAAGTTTGTATATTGTACTGTATATTGTATGTGTTGGATGTATTTATGTAGGGCTCACCCTCGGCTCAGTATGACTTTCCTGTCAAAATAATACATCTTATAATAATAATATGCACAGTGACACTGATGCCACTAATATACTGGGCTAGAACACCCATCCTGACCTCAGATAGTCATTCTGCCTTGACAGCTTTGATAGATGAAATCATTGACGGATTGATCTGAACGTCAGTCCGTATTGAGGGGGCGGAAAGAAAGAAAACCAGCAGCAGTCGAACGACCAACTACAGAGGAGTGTGTGGGAGAGAGAGAAAGAGAGAAAAAAGATTCCATTAATCAGTAATGAAGCACGATGTGTGGTTTGAGACAGAACACAAAGGCAGAGTTCTCCATTAATGCAGTGTGTGTGTGTGTGTGTGTGTGTGTGTGTGTGTGTGTGTGTGTGTGTGTGTGTGTGTGTGTGTGTGTGTGTGTGTGTGTGTGTGTGGGCAGAGAGTGTGTGTGTGGGCACTGAGAGCCATTTAGCATGACAGAAAGGGAGAGAAGAGGAAGAAAGAGACATTCAGAAAGAGAGAGAGAGAGAGAGAGAGAGAGAGAGAGAGAGCGAGAGAGAGAGCGAGACATGGAGAGAAGAGGTAGAAAGAGACATTCAGAAAGACAGAGAGAGAGAGAGAGAGAGAGCGAGATTGAGAGTGAGACATGGAGAGAAGAGGTAGAAAGAGACATTCAGAAAGACAGAGAGAGAGAGAGAGACATGGAGAGAAGAGGTAGAAAGAGACATTCAGAAAGACAGAGAGAGAGAGAGAGAGAGAGAGAGAGAGAGAGAGAGAGAAAGAGAGAGAGACACAGGGAGAGCGAGAGGGAGACCATGCTTGCCAGGAGGCAAAGGCAGAACAGACAAGCAGCCAGGGGGAGGCCCTGGTCTGCATCCCAAATGTTATCCTATTCCCTACAGAGTGCACTACTTTTGACAAGAGCCCTACGGTCCTGTCCCAGCAGGTGTCCCCCCCCCCCCCACCCCTAGTCTCTACAGACCAAAACTGACACGACCCTCCTCACATGCATTACCAAATTTAGACAGGCTCCACATACAGACCACACAGCCTGCTAGTCTAGATAGACCACTAGACCAGAGTCTGCTGGAGAACAGGAGAGGAGAGGGAGGTAGGGAGGGAGGGAGGGGTAAAGGGAAGAAAGGGGAGGAGAGGGAGGTAGGGAGGGAGGGGTAAAGGGAAGAAAGGGGAGGTAGGGAGGGAGGTAGGGAGGGAGGTAGGGAGGGAGGTAGGGAGGGAGGGGTAAATGGAAGAAAGGGGAGGAGAGGGAGGTAGGGAGGGAGGGGTAAAGGGAAGAAAGGGGAGGGGAGGTAGGGAGGGAGGTAGGGAGGGAGGGGTAAAGGGAAGGAGAGGTAGGGAGGGAGGTAGGGAGGGAGGGGTAAAGGGAAGAAAGGGGAGGAGAGGGAGGTAGGGAGGGAGGGGTAAAGGGAAGAAAGGGGAGGGGAGGTAGGGAGGGAGGTAGGGAGGGAGGGGTAAAGGGAAGAAAGGGGAGGGGAGGTAGGGAGGGAGGTAGGGAGGGAGGTAGGGAGGGAGGGGTAAAGGGAAGAAAGGGGAGGGGAGGTAGGGAGGGAGGTAGGGAGGGAGGGGTAAAGGGAAGAAAGGGGAGGAGAGGGAGGTAGGGAGGGAGGGGTAAAGGGAAGAAAGGGGAGGGGAGGTAGGGAGGGAGGTAGGGAGGGAGGGGTAAAGGGAAGAAAGGGGAGGAGAGGTAGGGAGGGAGGTAGGGAGGGAGGTAGGGAGGGAGGGGTAAAGGGAAGAAAGGGGAGGGGAGGGGAGGTAAAAGGGAAGAGGAGGGGTTGAAGGAGGGGGGAAAGTGGGGAAGATAGGAGAGGGAGGCTAAATCGGGTAGCTATGGACACCAGTAGGGACAGCTGAGAAGGCAGGATTCCTAAGGTTGAAAGAGGGAGAGAAGGAGAGAGAGTAAATTACGACATAATGAGTGATGTCAAAACAAACTTGGTTTTTGGTGACCTCGGTTCAACATTTTTCATACACTCTCATCCAGAGTGATATACCTTTCTTCATACTGGTCCCCGTGGGTATCAAACCCACAACCCTGGCGATGCAAGCATGATCTACCCAGTGAGCCACACAGGACATTCAGATGCATGTTTTTTAAGGATTCACAGAAATGGTGTGACAACAAAATAACACATTGCCTTTAAACAGGAGACATTGGGATATCCTGCCTCTCAAATATAGGAAATCGTTAGAAAGATGCCCGACTTAAATCAAGTGAAGGCCTATTAAGAACAATTGAGTACAAAAAGCTATTAATTGGACTGAAGAGGTTATACAGCAGAGACCATGGTTACACCAATATCCATTCTAACCCATTACCTCAACTCTTAACATTGACTGGAGATGTCTGTAGTCAACTAGAGTGCTATGACTATGAAGTCACACCTCTTATCCTCCCCTCTTATCCTCCTTCTGTTCTGTTGTGTCTCCCCTATTCCTCTCCCCCTTCTCCTGTCCCACTGACTCCCCCTCTCCTCTGTCCCACCTCCCCCCTCCCTCTCTTCTCCCTGTTCCCCCACCCCCTTTCCCCTCATCTCCACCTGTTGAACTGGCCCTGAACACACACACGCACCTACACACACACAGTCATCCTGCTAAATGCCTGTCATTACTAAAGGAGGGGGGCAGTGGAGTAGGGGTGCCTTATGACCCTCAGCACAGCTGGGAGGACAAACACACACACCTCTCCTCCCATCCCAGACGTAGCCCCTGACACCACCTGTCCGTCAAGAATGTGATGCAACCACTCTAAGAGCCAATTAATGCTTGATCCCAAAATGTGGTCGGAGGCTCCGCTCCGTACCGGATCACTGTGGGCCTCCCAAACGGTGTAGTAAAACCAGTCTGTGGGAGCGAGTGCAGTAGGCCTAATACATTATCACAGCACATTGGCTATATGCCTGGCTTGCCAATACTGTTCTTCTCAGACCATATTATATTTCAGAACTTGAGCTTTGATAACAAAATAAAAAGGCTTTTTTATTTTACTTGACTGATGGTACTTGCATCAGATGGTCATGGTGGTCAAATCATAACATATCAGTGATCCAGAGCTCAAGAAGGATTTCCGACTTGGAATTCCGATTTAGTCCAAACCAATCGAACCCTGATTATAGCTGTCAGTCCAAACCAATCTAGCCCTGATTATGGCTGTTAGTCCAAACCAATCTAACCCCGATTATAGCTATCAGTCCAAACTAAACGAACCCTGATTATAGCTGTAAGTCCAAACCAAACGAACCCTGATCCACCTGGTTGCTAATGCTAACATCCCATTCCAGATTCCATATCTGCTGTTAACATCCTCTTACGAATAACAGGACAGAAGTATTCCTGTATCAGCTCAACTCAACAGCAGGGTAAAAATAGTCTGGCAACAATGTCTGCACACACCTGTGTGTGTGTGTGTGTGTGTGTGTGTGTGTGTGTGTGTGTGTGTGTGTGTGTGTGTGTGTGTGTGTGTGTGTGTGTGTGTGTGTGTGTGTGTGTGTGTGTGTGTGTGTGTGTGTGTCTGTCTGTCTGTCTGTCTGTCTGTCTGTCTGTGTAATGTGCTACCCCACCTATTCTATAGTAATGTGCTGTCCTATACCACATGTTCTATAGTAATGTGCTGTCCTATCCCACCTATTCTATTGTAATGTGCTGTCCTATCCCACATGTTCTATAGTAATGTGCTGTCCTATCCCACATGTTCTATAGTAATGTGCTGTCCTGTCCCACCTGTTCTATTGTAATGTGATGTCCTGTCCCACATGTTCTATTGTAATGTGCTGTCCTATCCCACATGTTCTATAGTAATGTGCTGTCCTATCCCACATGTTCTATTGTGATGTACTGTCCTGTCCCACATGTTCTATTGTAATGTGCTGTCCTGTCCCACATGTTCTATTGTGATGTACTGTCCTGTCCCACATGTTCTATTGTAATGTGCTGTCCTATCCCACATGTTCTATAGTACTGTGCTGTCCTGTCCCACATGTTCTGTAGTACTGTCCTGTCCTGTCCTGTCCCACATGTTCTATAGTAATGTGCTGTCCTATCCCACCTGTTCTATAGTAATGTGCTGTCCTGTCCCACATGTTCTATTATAATGTGCTGTCCTATCCCACATGTTCTATAGTAATGTGCTGTCCTAGCCCACCTGTTCTATTATAATGTGCTGTCCTGTCCCACCTGTTCTATAGTAATGTACTGTCCTGTCCCACATGTTCTATTGTAATGTGCTGTCCTATCCCACATGTTCTATAGTAATGTACTGTCCTGTCCCACATGTTCTATTGTAATGTGCTGTCCTGTCCCACATGTTCTATTGTAATGTGCTGTCCTATCCCACATGTTCTATTGTAATGTACTGTCCCACATGTTCTATTGTAATGTGCTGTCCTATCCCACCTGTTCTATAGTAATGTGCTGTCCTGTCCCACATGTTCTATTATAATGTGCTGTCCTATCCCACATGTTCTATAGTAATGTGCTGTCCTATCCCACCTGTTCTATTATAATGTGCTGTCCTGTCCCACCTGTTCTATAGTAATGTACTGTCCTGTCCCACATGTTCTATTGTAATGTGCTGTCCTATCCCACATGTTCTATAGTAATGTACTGTCCTGTCCCACATGTTCTATTGTAATGTGCTGTCCTGTCCCACATGTTCTATTGTAATGTGCTGTCCTATCCCACATGTTCTATTGTAATGTACTGTCCTGTCCCACATGTTCTATTGTAATGTGCTGTCCTGTCCCACATGTTCTATTGTAATGTGCTGTCCTGTCCCACATGTTCTATTGTAATGTGCTGTCCTATCCCACATGTTCTATTGTAATGTGCTGTCCTGTCCCACATGTTCTATTGTAATGTGCTGTCCTGTCCCACATGTTCTATTATAATGTGCTGTCCTGTCCCACATGTTCTATTGTAATGTGCTGTCCTGTCCCACATGTTCTATAGTAATGTGCTGTCCTGTCCCACCTGTTCTATAGTAATGTACTGTCCTGTCCCACATGTTCTATAGTAATGTGCTGTCCTGTCCCACCTGTTCTATTGTAATGTGCTGTCCTGTCCCACCTGTTCTATAGTAATGTGCTGTCCTGTCCCACCTGTTCTATTGTAATGTGCTGTCCTGTCCCACCTGTTCTATTATAATGTGCTGTCCTATCCCACATGTTCTATTATAATGTGCTATCCTGTCCCACCTGTTCTATTGTAATGTGCTGTCCTGTCCCACAAGTTCTAAAGTAATGTGCTGTCCTGTCCCACCTGTTCTATTGTAATGTGCTGTCCTTTCCTACCTGTTCTATAGTAATGTGCTGTCCTGTCCACCTGTTCTATAGTAATGTGCTGTCCTGTCCCACCTGTTCTATAGTAATGTACTGTCCTGTCCCACATGTTATATTGTAATGTGCTGTCCTGTCTCACCTGTTCTATAGTAATGTGCTGTCCTGTCCCACCTGTTCTATAGTAATGTGCTGTCCTGTCCCACCTGTTCTATAGTAATGTGCTGTCCTGTCCCACCTGTTCTATAGTAATGTGCTGTCCTGTCCCACCTGTTCTATAGTAATGTGCTGTCCTGTCCCACCTGTTCTATAGTAATGTGCTGTCCTGTCCCACCTGTTCTATAGTAATGTGCTGTCCTTTCCTACCTGTTCTATAATAATGTGCTGTCCTGTCCCACCTGTTCTATAGTAATGTGCTGTCCTGTCCCACCTGTTCTATAGTAATGTACTGTCCTGTCCCACCTGTTCTATAGTAATGTGCTGTCCTTTCCTACCTGTTCTATAGTAATGTGCTGTCCTGTCCCACCTGTTCTATAGTAATGTGCTGTCCTGTCCCACCTGTTCTATAGTAATGTACTGTCCTGTCCCACATGTTCTATTGTAATGTGCTGTCCTATCCCACATGTTCTATTGTAATGTACTGTCCTGTCCCACATGTTCTATTGTAATGTGCTGTCCTGTCCCACATGTTCTATTGTAATGTGCTGTCCTGTCCCACGTGTTCTATTGTAATGTGCTGTCCTGTCCCACGTGTTCTATTGTAATGTGCTGTCCTATCCCACATGTTCTATTGTAATGTGCTGTCCTGTCACACATGTTCTATTGTAATGTGCTGTCCTGTCCCACATGTTCTATTGTAATGTGCTGTCCTGTCCCACATGTTCTATTGTAATGTGCTGTCCTGTCCCACGTGTTCTATTGTAATGTGCTGTCCTGTCCCACGTGTTCTATTGTAATGTGCTGTCCTATCCCACATGTTCTATTGTAATGTGCTGTCCTGTCCCACATGTTCTATTGTAATGTGCTGTCCTGTCCCACATGTTCTATTATAATGTGCTGTCCTGTCCCACATGTTCTATTGTAATGTGCTGTCCTGTCCCACATGTTCTATAGTAATGTGCCGTCCTGTCCCACCTGTTCTATATTAATGTACTGTCCTGTCCCACATGTTCTATAGTAATGTGCTGTCCTGTCCCACCTGTTCTATTGTAATGTGCTGTCCTGTCCCACCTGTTCTATAGTAATGTGCTGTCCTATCCCACATGTTCTATAGTAATGTGCTGTCCTGTCCCACATGTTCTATAGTAACGTGCTGTCCTGTCCCACCTGTTCTATTGTAATGTGCTGTCCTATCCCACATGTTCTATAGTAATGTGCTGTCCCACATGTTCTATAGTAATGTGCTGTCCTGTCCCACATGTTCTATAGTAATGTGCTGTCCTGTCCCACATGTTCTATAGTAATGTGCTGTCCTGTCCCACCTGTTCTATTGTAATGTGCTGTCCTGTCCCACATGTTCTATTGTAATGTACTGTCCTGTCCCACATGTTCTATTGTAATGTGCTGTCCTATCCAACATGTTCTATAGTAATGTGCTGTCCTGTCCCACCTGTTCTATAGTAATGTGCTGTCCTGTCCCACATGTTCTATTGTAATGTGCTGTCCTGTCCCACCTGTTCTATAGTAATGTGCTGTCCTGTCCCACATGTTCTATGGTAATGTGCTGTCTTATCCCACATGTTCTATAGTAATGTGCTGTCCTATCCCGCATGTTCTATAGTAATGTGCTGTCCTGTCCCACAAGTTCTGTAGTACTGTCCTGTCCTGTCCTGTCCCACATGTTCTATAGTAATGTGCTGTCCGATCCCACATGTTCTATTATAATGTGCTGTCCTATCCCACATGTTCTATAGTAATGTGCTGTCCTATCCCACATGTTCTATAGTAATGTGCTGTCCTACCCCACATGTTCTATAGTACTGTCCTGTCTTGTCCTGTCCCACCTGTTCTATAGTAATGTGCTGTCCTGTCCCACCTGTTCTATAGTAATGTGCTGTCCTGTCCCACCTGTTCTATAGTAATGTGCTGTCCTGTCCCACCTGTTCTATAGTAATGTGCTGTCCTGTCCCACCTGTTCTATAGTAATGTGCTGTCCTGTCCCACATGTTCTATAATGTGCTGTAATGTGCTGTCCTGTCTTGTCCTGTCCCACCTGTTCTATAGCAATGTGCTTCTATATAGTAATGTGTCCTGTCCCACATGTTCTGTGTCCTGTCCCACCTGTTCTATAGTAATGTGCTGTCCTGTCCCACCTGTTCTATAGTAATGTGCTGTCCTGTCCCACATGTTCTATTGTAATGTGCTGTCCTGTCACACATGTTCTATAGTAATGTGCTGTCCTGTCCCACATGTTCTATAGTAATGTGCTGTCCTGTCCCACATGTTATATTGTAATGTGCTGTCCTGTCTCACCTGTTCTATAGTAATGTGCTGTCCTGTCCCACCTGTTCTATAGTAATGTGCTGTCCTGTCCCACCTGTTCTATAGTAATGTGCTGTCCTGTCCCACCTGTTCTATAGTAATGTGCTGTCCTGTCCCACCTGTTCTATAGTAATGTGCTGTCCTGTCCCACCTGTTCTATAGTAATGTGCTGTCCTGTCCCACCTGTTCTATAGTAATGTGCTGTCCTTTCCCACCTGTTCTATAGTAATGTACTGTCCTGTCCCACATGTTCTATTGTAACGTGCTGTCCTATCCCACATGTTCTATAGTAATGTACTGTCCTGTCCCACCTGTTCTATTGTAATGTGCTGTCCTATCCCACATGTTCTATTGTAATGTACTGTCCTGTCCCACATGTTCTATTGTAATGTGCTGTCCTGTCCCACATGTTCTATTGTAATGTGCTGTCCTGTCCCACGTGTTCTATTGTAATGTGCTGTCCTGTCCCACGTGTTCTATTGTAATGTGCTGTCCTATCCCACATGTTCTATTGTAATGTGCTGTCCTGTCCCACATGTTCTATTGTAATGTGCTGTCCTGTCCCACATGTGCTATTATAATGTGCTGTCCTGTCCCACATGTTCTATTGTAATGTGCTGTCCTGTCCCACATGTTCTATAGTAATGTGCCGTCCTGTCCCACCTGTTCTATATTAATGTACTGTCCTGTCCCACATGTTCTATAGTAATGTGCTGTCCTGTCCCACCTGTTCTATTGTAATGTACTGTCCTGTCCTGTCCCACCTGTTCTATAGTAATGTGCTGTCCTATCCCACATGTTCTATAGTAATGTGCTGTCCTGTCCCACATGTTCTATAGTAACGTGCTGTCCTGTCCCACCTGTTCTATTGTAATGTGCTGTCCTATCCCACATGTTCTATAGTAATGTGCTGTCCCACATGTTCTATAGTAATGTGCTGTCCTGTCCCACATGTTCTATAGTAATGTGCTGTCCTGTCCCACATGTTCTATAGTAATGTGCTGTCCTGTCCCACCTGTTCTATTGTAATGTGCTGTCCTTTCCCACATGTTCTATTGTAATGTACTGTCCTGTCCCACATGTTCTATTGTAATGTGCTGTCCTATCCAACATGTTCTATAGTAATGTGCTGTCCTGTCCCACCTGTTCTATAGTAATGTGTTGTCCTGTCCCACATGTTCTATTGTAATGTGCTGTCATGTCCCACCTGTTCTATAGTAATGTGCTGTCCTGTCCCACATGTTCTATGGTAATGTGCTGTCTTATCCCACATGTTCTATAGTAATGTGCTGTCCTATCCCGCATGTTCTATAGTAATGTGCTGTCCTGTCCCACAAGTTATGTAGTACTGTCCTGTCCTGTCCTGTCCCACATGTTCTATAGTAATGTGCTGTCCGATCCCACATGTTCTATTATAATGTGCTGTCCTATCCCACATGTTCTATAGTAATGTGCTGTCCTATCCCACATGTTACCTGTTCTATAGTAATGTGTTGTCCTGTCCCACATGTTCTATTGTAATGTGCTGTCCCACCCTGTATAGTAATGTGCTGTCCTGTCCCACATGTTCTATATGTACTGTCCTGTCTATAGTAATGTCCTGTATCCCGCATGTTCTATAGTAATGTGCTGTCCTGTATAGCAATGTGCTGTCCTGTCCCACCTGTTCTATAGTAATGTGCTGTCCTGTCCCACATGTTCTATAGTAATGTGCTGTCCTGTCCCACCTGTTCTATAGTAATGTGCTGTCCTGTCCCACCTGTTCTATAGTAATGTGCTGTCCTGTCCCACATGTTCTATAGTAATGTGCTGTCCTGTCCCACATGTTCTATAGTAATGTGCTGTCCCCACCTGTTCACCTGTTATAGTAATGTGCTGTCCTGTCCCCACATGTTCTATAGTAATGTGCTGTCCTGTCCCACCTGTTCTATAGTAATGTGCTGTCCTGTCCCACCTGTTCTATAGTAATGTGCTGTCCTGTCCCACCTGTTCTATAGTAATGTGCTGTCCTGTCCCACCTGTTCTATAGTAATGTGCTGTCCTGTCCCACATGTTCTATAGTAATGTGCTGTCCTGTGCTGTTCTATTGTAATGTGCTGTCCTGTCCTGTCCCACATGTTCTATTGTAATGTGCTGTCCTATCCCACATGTTCTATAGTAATGTGCTGTCCTGTCCCACATGTTCTATAGTAACGTGCTGTCCTGTAACGTGCTGTCCTGTCCCACCTGTTCTATTGTAATGTGCTGTCCTATCCCACATGTTCTATAGTAATGTGCTGTCCCACATGTTCTATAGTAATGTGCTGTCCTGTCCCACATGTTCTATAGTAATGTGCTGTCCTGTCCCACATGTTCTATAGTAATGTGCTGTCCTGTCCCACCTGTTCTATTGTAATGTGCTGTCCTGTCCCACATGTTCTATTGTAATGTACTGTCCTGTCCCACATGTTCTATTGTAATGTGCTGTCCTATCCAACATGTTCTATAGTAATGTGCTGTCCTGTCCCACCTGTTCTATAGTAATGTGTTGTCCTGTCCCACATGTTCTATTGTAATGTGCTGTCATGTCCCACCTGTTCTATAGTAATGTGCTGTCCTGTCCCACATGTTCTATGGTAATGTGCTGTCTTATCCCACATGTTCTATAGTAATGTGCTGTCCTATCCCGCATGTTCTATAGTAATGTGCTGTCCTGTCCCACAAGTTATGTAGTACTGTCCTGTCACATGTTCTATAGTAATGTGCTGTCCCACATGTTCTATAGTAATGTGCTGTCCTATCCCACATGTTCTATAGTAATGTGCTGTCCTATCCCACATGTTCTATAGTAATGTGCTGTTCCTGTCCCACATGTTCTATAGTAATGTGCTGTCCTGTCCCACATGTTCTATAGTAATGTGCTGTCCTACCCCACATGTTCTATAGTACTGTCCTGTCTTGTCCTGTCCCACCTGTTCTATAGCAATGTGCTGTCCTGTCCCACCTGTTCTATAGTAATGTGCTGTCCTGTCCCACATGTTCTATAGTAATGTGCAGTCCTGTCCTGTCCTGTCCTGTCCCACATGTTCTATTGTAATGTGCTGTCCTGTCCCACGTGTTCTATTGTAATGTGCTGTCCTGTCCCACGTGTTCTATTGTAATGTGCTGTCCTATCCCACATGTTCTATTGTAATGTGCTGTCCTGTCCCACATGTTCTATTGTAATGTGCTGTCCTGTCCCACATGTGCTATTATAATGTGCTGTCCTGTCCCACATGTTCTATTGTAATGTGCTGTCCTGTCCCACATGTTCTATAGTAATGTGCCGTCCTGTCCCACCTGTTCTATAGTAATGTGCTGTCCTGTCCCACATGTTCTATAGTAATGTGCTGTCCTGTCCCACCTGTTCTATTGTAATGTGCTGTCCTGTCCCACCTGTTCTATAGTAATGTGCTGTCCTATCCCACATGTTCTATAGTAATGTGCTGTCCTGTCCCACATGTTCTATAGTAACGTGCTGCTGTCCTGTCCTATCCCACATGTTCTATAGTAATGTGCTGTCCCACATGTTCTATAGTAATGTGCTGTCCTGTCCCACATGTTCTATAGTAATGTGCTGTCCTGTCCCACATGTTCTATAGTAATGTGCTGTCCTGTCCCACCCTGCTGTCCTTTCCCACATGTTCTATTGTAATGTACTGTCCTGTCCCACATGTTCCTGTCCCACATGTTCTATAGTAATGTGCTGTCCTGTCCCACCTGTTCTATAGTAATGTGTTGTCCTGTCCCACATGTTCTATTGTAATGTGCTGTCATACCTGTTCTATAGTAATGTGCTGTCCTGTCCCACATGTTCTATGGTAATGTGCTGTCTTATCCCACATGTTCTATAGTAATGTGCTGTCCTATCCCACATGTTCTATAGTAATGTGCTGTCCTGTCCCACAAGTTATGTAGTACTGTCCTGTCCTGTCCTGTCCCACATGTTCTATAGTAATGTGCTGTCCGATCCCACATGTTCTATTATAATGTGCTGTCCTATCCCCATGTTCTATAGTAATGTGCTGTCCTATCCCACATGTTATATAGTAATGTGCTGTCCTACCCCACATGTTCTATAGTACTGTCCTGTCTTGTCCTGTCCCACCTGTTCTATAGCAATGTGCTGTCCTGTCCCACCTGTTCTATAGTAATGTGCTGTCCTGTCCCACACCTGTTCTATAGTAATGTGATGTCCTGTCCCACCTGTTCTATAGTAATGTGCTGTCCTGTCCCACATGTTCTATTGTAATGTGCTGTCCTGTCCCACATGTTCTATAGTAATGTGCTGTCCTGTCCCACATGTTCTATAGTAATGTGCTGTCCTTTCCCACATGTTATATTGTAATGTGCTGTCCTGTCTCACCTGTTCTATAGTAATGTGCTGTCCTGTCCCACCTGTTCTATAGTAATGTGCTGTCCTGTCCCACATGTTCTATTGTAATGTGCTGTCCTGTCCCACGTGTTCTATTGTAATGTGCTGTCCTGTCCCACGTGTTCTATTGTAATGTGCTGTCCTATCCCACATGTTCTATTGTAATGTGCTGTCCTGTCCCACATGTTCTATTGTAATGTGCTGTCCTGTCCCACATGTTCTATTATAATGTGCTGTCCTGTCCCACATGTTCTATTGTAATGTGCTGTCCTGTCCCACATGTTCTATAGTAATGTGCCGTCCTGTCCCACCTGTTCTATATTAATGTACTGTCCTGTCCCACATGTTCTATAGTAATGTGCTGTCCTGTCCCACCTGTTCTATTGTAATGTGCTGTCCTGTCCCACCTGTTCTATAGTAATGTGCTGTCCTATCCCACATGTTCTATAGTAATGTGCTGTCCTGTCCCACATGTTCTATAGTAACGTGCTGTCCTGTCCCACCTGTTCTATTGTAATGTGCTGTCCTATCCCACATGTTCTATAGTAATGTGCTGTCCCACATGTTCTATAGTAATGTGCTGTCCTGTCCCACATGTTCTATAGTAATGTGCTGTCCTGTCCCACCTGTTCTATTGTAATGTGCTGTCCTGTCCCACATGTTCTATTGTAATGTACTGTCCTGTCCCACATGTTCTATTGTAATGTGCTGTCCTATCCAACATGTTCTATAGTAATGTGCTGTCCTGTCCCACCTGTTCTATAGTAATGTGCTGTCCTGTCCCACATGTTCTATTGTAATGTGCTGTCCTGTCCCACCTGTTCTATAGTAATGTGCTGTCCTGTCCCACATGTTCTATGGTAATGTGCTGTCTTATCCCACATGTTCTATAGTAATGTGCTGTCCTATCCCGCATGTTCTATAGTAATGTGCTGTCCTGTCCCACAAGTTCTGTAGTACTGTCCTGTCCTGTCCTGTCCCACATGTTCTATAGTAATGTGCTGTCCGATCCCACATGTTCTATTATAATGTGCTGTCCTATCCCACATGTTCTATAGTAATGTGCTGTCCTATCCCACATGTTCTATAGTAATGTGCTGTCCTACCCCACATGTTCTATAGTACTGTCCTGTCTTGTCCTGTCCCACCTGTTCTATAGCAATGTGCTGTCCTGTCCCACCTGTTCTATAGTAATGTGCTGTCCTGTCCCACATGTTCTATAGTAATGTGCTGTCCTGTCCCACCTGTTCTATAGTAATGTGCTGTCCTGTCCCACCTGTTCTATAGTAATGTGCTGTCCTGTCCCACATGTTCTATTGTAATGTGCTGTCCTGTCACACATGTTCTATAGTAATGTGCTGTCCTGTCCCACATGTTCTATAGTAATGTGCTGTCCTGTCCCACATGTTATATTGTAATGTGCTGTCCTGTCTCACCTGTTCTATAGTAATGTGCTGTCCTGTCCCACCTGTTCTATAGTAATGTGCTGTCCTGTCCCACCTGTTCTATAGTAATGTGCTGTCCTGTCCCACCTGTTCTATAGTAATGTGCTGTCCTGTCCCACCTGTTCTATAGTAATGTGCTGTCCTGTCCCACCTGTTCTATAGTAATGTGCTGTCCTGTCCCACCTGTTCTATAGTAATGTACTGTCCTGTCCCACATGTTCTATTGTAATGTGCTGTCCTATCCCACATGTTCTATAGTAATGTACTGTCCTGTCCCACATGTTCTATTGTAATGTGCTGTCCTGTCCCACATGTTCTATTGTAATGTGCTGTCCTATCCCACATGTTCTATTGTAATGTAATGTCCTGTCCCACATGTTCTATTGTAATGTGCTGTCCTGTCCCACATGTTCTATTGTAATGTGCTGTCCTGTCCCACGTGTTCTATTGTAATGTGCTGTCCTGTCCCACGTGTTCTATTGTAATGTGCTGTCCTATCCCACATGTTCTATTGTAATGTGCTGTCCTGTCCCACATGTTCTATTGTAATGTGCTGTCCTGTCCCACATGTGCTATTATAATGTGCTGTCCTGTCCCACATGTTCTATTGTAATGTGCTGTCCTGTCCCACATGTTCTATAGTAATGTGCCGTCCTGTCCCACCTGTTCTATATTAATGTACTGTCCTGTCCCACATGTTCTATAGTAATGTGCTGTCCTGTCCCACCTGTTCTATTGTAATGTGCTGTCCTGTCCCACCTGTTCTATAGTAATGTGCTGTCCTATCCCACATGTTCTATAGTAATGTGCTGTCCTGTCCCACATGTTCTATAGTAACGTGCTGTCCTGTCCCACCTGTTCTATTGTAATGTGCTGTCCTATCCCACATGTTCTATAGTAATGTGCTGTCCCACATGTTCTATAGTAATGTGCTGTCCTGTCCCACATGTTCTATAGTAATGTGCTGTCCTGTCCCACATGTTCTATAGTAATGTGCTGTCCTGTCCCACCTGTTCTATTGTAATGTGCTGTCCTTTCCCACATGTTCTATTGTAATGTACTGTCCTGTCCCACATGTTCTATTGTAATGTGCTGTCCTATCCAACATGTTCTATAGTAATGTGCTGTCCTGTCCCACCTGTTCTATAGTAATGTGTTGTCCTGTCCCACATGTTCTATTGTAATGTGCTGTCATGTCCCACCTGTTCTATAGTAATGTGCTGTCCTGTCCCACATGTTCTATGGTAATGTGCTGTCTTATCCCACATGTTCTATAGTAATGTGCTGTCCTATCCCGCATGTTCTATAGTAATGTGCTGTCCTGTCCCACAAGTTCTGTAGTACTGTCCTGTCCTGTCCTGTCCCACATGTTCTATAGTAATGTGCTGTCCGATCCCACATGTTCTATTATAATGTGCTGTCCTATCCCACATGTTCTATAGTAATGTGCTGTCCTATCCCACATGTTATATAGTAATGTGCTGTCCTACCCCACATGTTCTATAGTACTGTCCTGTCTTGTCCTGTCCCACCTGTTCTATAGAAATGTGCTGTCCTGTCCCACCTGTTCTATAGTAATGTGCTGTCCTGTCCCACATGTTCTATAGTAATGTGCAGTCCTGTCCCACCTGTTCTATAGTAATGTGATGTCCTGTCCCACCTGTTCTATAGTAATGTGCTGTCCTGTCCCACATGTTCTATTGTAATGTGCTGTCCTGTCCCACATGTTCTATAGTAATGTGCTGTCCTGTCCCACATGTTCTATAGTAATGTGCTGTCCTTTCCCACATGTTATATTGTAATGTGCTGTCCTGTCTCACCTGTTCTATAGTAATGTGCTGTCCTGTCCCACCTGTTCTATAGTAATGTGCTGTCCTGTCCCACCTGTTCTATAGTAATGTGCTGTCCTGTCCCACCTGTTCTATAGTAATGTGCTGTCCTGTCCCACCTGTTCTATAGTAATGTGCTGTCCTGTCCCACCTGTTCTATAGTAATGTGCTGTCCTTTCCTACCTGTTCTATAGTAATGTGCTGTCCTGTCCCACCTGTTCTATAGTAATGTGCTGTCCTGTCCCACCTGTTCTATAGTAATGTACTGTCCTGTCCCAACTGTTCTATAGTAATGTGCTGTCCTTTCCTACCTGTTCTATAGTAATGACTGTCCTGTCCCACCTGTTCTATAGTAATGTGCTGTCCTGTCCCACCTGTTCTATAGTAATGTACTGTCCTGTCCCAACTGTTCTATAGTAATGTGCTGTCCTTTCCTACCTGTTCTATAGTAATGTCCTGTCCTGTCCCACCTGTACTGTAGTAATGTGCTGTTCTATCCCACCTGTTCTATTGTAATGTGCTGTCCTGTCCCACCTGTTCTATTGTAATGTACTGTCCTGTCCCACATGTTCTATAGTAATGTGCTGTCCTGTCCCACCTGTTCTATAGAAATGTACTGTCCTGTCCCACATGTTCTATTGTAATGTGCTGTCCTATCCCACATGTTCTATAGTAATGTAAAGTCCTGTCCCACATGTTCTATTGTAATGTGCTGTCCTGTCCCACATGTTCTATTGTAATGTGCTGTCCTATCCCACATGTTCTATTGTAATGTACTGTCCTGTCCCACATGTTCTATTGTAATGTGCTGTCCTGTCCCACATGTTCTATTATAATGTACTGTCCTGTCCCACATGTTCTATTGTAATGTGCTGTCCTATCCCACATGTTCTATTGTAATGTGCTGTCCTGTCCCACATGTTCTATTGTAATGTGCTGTCCTGTCCCACATGTTCTATTATAATGTGCTGTCCTGTCCCACATGTTCTATTGTAATGTGCTGTCCTATCCCACATGTTATATAGTAATGTGCTGTCCTACCCCACATGTTCTATAGTACTGTCCTGTCTTGTCCTGTCCCACCTGTTCTATAGCAATGTGCTGTCCTGTCCCACCTGTTCTATAGTAATGTGCTGTCCTGTCCCACATGTTCTATAGTATGTGCAGTCCTGTCCCACCTGTTCTATAGTAATGTGATGTCCTGTCCCACCTGTTCTATAGTAATGTGCTGTCCTGTCCCACATGTTCTATTGTAATGTGCTGTCCTGTCCCACATGTTCTATTGTAATGTGCTGTCCTGTCTCACCTGTTCTATAGTAATGTGCTGTCCTGTCCCACCTGTTCTATAGTAATGTGCTGTCCTGTCCCACCTGTTCTATAGTAATGTGCTGTCCTGTCCCACCTGTTCTATAGTAATGTGCTGTCCTGTCCCACCTGTTCTATAGTAATGTGCTGTCCTGTCCCACCTGTTCTATAGTAATGTGCTGTCCTTTCCTACCTGTTCTACAGTAATGTGCTGTCCTGTCCCACCTGTTCTATAGTAATGTGCTGTCCTGTCCCACCTGTTCTATAGTAATGTACTGTCCTGTCCCAACTGTTCTATAGTAATGTGCTGTCCTTTCCTACCTGTTCTATAGTAATGTACTGTCCTGTCCCACCTGTTCTATAGTAATGTGCTGTCCTGTCCCACCTGTTCTATAGTAATGTACTGTCCTGTCCCAACTGTTCTATAGTAATGTGCTGTCCTTTCCTACCTGTTCTATAGTAATGTCCTGTCCTGTCCCACCTGTACTATAGTAATGTGCTGTCCTATCCCACCTGTTCTATTGTAATGTGCTGTCCTGTCCCACCTGTTCTATTGTAATGTACTGTCCTGTCCCACATGTTCTATAGTAATGTGCTGTCCTGTCCCACCTGTTCTATAGAAATGTACTGTCCTGTCCCACATGTTCTATTGTAATGTGCTGTCCTATCCCACATGTTCTATAGTAATGTAAAGTCCTGTCCCACATGTTCTATTGTAATGTGCTGTCCTGTCCCACATGTTCTATTGTAATGTGCTGTCCTATCCCACATGTTCTATTGTAATGTACTGTCCTGTCCCACATGTTCTATTGTAACGTGCTGTCCTGTCCCACATGTTCTATTGTAATGTACTGTCCTGTCCCACATGTTCTATTATAATGTACTGTCCTGTCCCACATGTTCTATTGTAATGTGCTGTCCTATCCCACATGTTCTATTGTAATGTGCTGTCCTGTCCCACATGTTCTATTGTAATGTGCTGTCCTGTCCCACATGTTCTATTATAATGTGCTGTCCTGTCCCACATGTTCTATTGTAATGTGCTGTCCTATCCCACATGTTCTATAGTAATGTGCTGTCCTGTCCCACCTGTTCTATTGTAATGTGCTGTCCTGTCCCACCTGTTCTATAGTAATGTGCTGTCCTGTCCCACATGTTCTATAGTAATGTGCTGTCCTGTTCCACCTGTTCAAATTGTAATGTGCTGTCCTGTCCCACCTGTTCTGTTATAATGTGCTGTCCTATCCCACATGTTCTATTATAATGTGCTGTCCTGTCCCACCTGTTCTATTGTAATGTGCTGTCCTGTCCCACATGTTCTATTGTAATGTGCTGTCCTGTCCCACATGTTCTATTGTAATGTGCTGTCCTGTCCCACGTGTTCTATTGTAATGTGCTGTCCTATCCCACATGTTCTATTGTAATGTGCTGTCCTGTCCCACATGTTCTATTGTAATGTGCTGTCCTGTCCCACATGTTCTATTATAATGTGCTGTCCTGTCCCACATGTTCTATTATAATGTGCTGTCCTGTCCCACCTGTTCTGTTATAATGTGCTGTCCTATCCCACATGTTCTATTATAATGTGCTGTCCTGTCCCACCTGTTCTATTGTAATGTGCTGTCCTGTCCCACGAGTTCTAAAGTAATGTGCTGTCCTGTCCCACCTGTTCTATTGTAATGTGCTGTCCTATCCCACATGTGCTATAGTAATGTGCTGTCCTGTCCCACATGTTCTATAGTAACGTGCTGTCCTGTCCCACCTGTTCTATTGTAATGTGCTGTCCTATCTCACATGTTCTATAGTAATGTGCTGTCCCACATGTTCTATAGTAATGTGCTGTCCTGTCCCACATGTTCTATTGTAATGTGCTGTCCTGTCCCACATGTTCTATAGTAATGTGCTGTCCTGTCCCACCTGTTCTATATTAATGTACTGTCCTGTTCCACATGTTCTATAGTAATGTGCTGTCCTGTCCCACCTGTTCTATATTGTAATGTGCTGTCCTGTCCCACCTGTTCTATAGTAATGTGCTGTCCTGTCCCACATGTTCTATAGTAATGTGCTGTCCTGTCCCACCTGTTCTATTGTAATGTGCTGTCCTGTCCCACCTGTTCTATTATAATGTGCTGTCCTATCCCACATGTTCAATTATAATGTGCTGTCCTGTCCCACCTGTTCTATTGTAATGTACTGTCCTATCCCACATGTTCTATTGTAATGTGCTGTCCTGTCCCACATGTTCTATTGTAATGTGCTGTCCTATCCCACATGTTCTATTGTAATGTGCTGTCCTGTCCCACATGTTCTATTGTAATGTGCTGTCCTGTCCCACATGTTCTATTATAATGTGCTGTCCTGTCCCACATGTTCTATTGTAATGTGCTGTCCTATCCCACATGTTCTATAGTAATGTGCTGTCCTGTCCCACCTGTTCTATATTAATGTACTGTCCTGTCCCACATGTTCTATAGTAATGTGCTGTCCTGTCCCACCTGTTCTATTGTAATGTGCTGTCCTGTCCCACCTGTTCTATAGTAATGTGCTGTCCTGTCCCACATGATCTATTGTAATGTGCTGTCCTATCCCACATGTTCTATTGTAATGTACTGTCCTGTCCCACATGTTCTATTGTAACGTGCTGTCCTGTCCCACATGTTCTATTGTAATGTACTGTCCTGTCCCACATGTTCTATTATAATGTACTGTCCTGTCCCACATGTTCTATTGTAATGTGCTGTCCTATCCCACATGTTCTATTGTAATGTGCTGTCCTGTCCCACATGTTCTATTGTAATGTGCTGTCCTGTCCCACATGTTCTATTATAATGTGCTGTCCTGTCCCACATGTTCTATTGTAATGTGCTGTCCTATCCCACATGTTCTATAGTAATGTGCTGTCCTGTCCCACCTGTTCTATATTAATGTACTGTCCTGTCCCACATGTTCTATAGTAATGTGCTGTCCTGTCCCACCTGTTCTATTGTAATGTGCTGTCCTGTCCCACCTGTTCTATAGTAATGTGCTGTCCTGTCCCACATGTTCTATAGTAATGTGCTGTCCTGTTCCACCTGTTCAAATTGTAATGTGCTGTCCTGTCCCACCTGTTCTGTTATAATGTGCTGTCCTATCCCACATGTTCTATTATAATGTGCTGTCCTGTCCCACCTGTTCTATTGTAATGTGCTGTCCTGTCCCACATGTTCTATTGTAATGTGCTGTCCTGTCCCACATGTTCTATTGTAATGTGCTGTCCTGTCCCACGTGTTCTATTGTAATGTGCTGTCCTATCCCACATGTTCTATTGTAATGTGCTGTCCTGTCCCACATGTTCTATTGTAATGTGCTGTCCTGTCCCACATGTTCTATTATAATGTGCTGTCCTGTCCCACATGTTCTATTATAATGTGCTGTCCTGTCCCACCTGTTCTGTTATAATGTGCTGTCCTATCCCACATGTTCTATTATAATGTGCTGTCCTGTCCCACCTGTTCTATTGTAATGTGCTGTCCTGTCCCACGAGTTCTAAAGTAATGTGCTGTCCTGTCCCACCTGTTCTATTGTAATGTGCTGTCCTATCCCACATGTTCTATAGTAATGTGCTGTCCTGTCCCACATGTTCTATAGTAACGTGCTGTCCTGTCCCACCTGTTCTATTGTAATGTGCTGTCCTATCTCACATGTTCTATAGTAATGTGCTGTCCCACATGTTCTATAGTAATGTGCTGTCCTGTCCCACATGTTCTATTGTAATGTGCTGTCCTGTCCCACATGTTCTATAGTAATGTGCTGTCCTGTCCCACCTGTTCTATATTAATGTACTGTCCTGTCCCACATGTTCTATAGTAATGTGCTGTCCTGTCCCACCTGTTCTATATTGTAATGTGCTGTCCTGTCCCACCTGTTCTATAGTAATGTGCTGTCCTGTCCCACATGTTCTATAGTAATGTGCTGTCCTGTCCCACCTGTTCTATTGTAATGTGCTGTCCTGTCCCACCTGTTCTATTATAATGTAATGTCCTATCCCACATGTTCAATTATAATGTGCTGTCCTGTCCCACCTGTTCTATTGTAATGTGCTGTCCTGTCCCACAAGTTCTAAAGTAATGTGCTGTCCTGTCCCACCTGTTCTATTGTAATGTGCTGTCCTATCCCACATGTTCTATAGTAATGTGCTGTCCTGTCCCACATGTTCTATAGTAACGTGATGTCCTGTCCCACCTGTTCTATTGTAATGTGCTGTCCTATCCCACATGTTCTATAGTAATGTGCTGTCCCACATGTTCTATAGTAATGTGCTGTCCTGTCCCACATGTTCTATAGTAATGTGCTGTCCTGTCCCACATGTTCTATAGTAATGTGCTGTCCTGTCCCACCTGTTCTATTGTAATGTGCTGTCCTGTCCCACATGTTCTATTGTAATGTACTGTCCTGTCCCACATGTTCTATTGTAATGTGCTGTCCTATCCAACATGTTCTATAGTAATGTGCTGTCCTGTCCCACCTGTTCTATAGTAATGTGCTGTCCTGTCCCACATGTTCTATTGTAATGTGCTGTCCTGTCCCACCTGTTCTATAGTAATGTGCTGTCCTGTCCCACATGTTCTATTGTAATGTACTGTCCTGTCCCACATGTTCTATTGTAATGTGCTGTCTTATCCCACATGTTCTATAGTAATGTGCTGTCCGATACCACATGTTCTATTATAATGTGCTGTCCTATCCCACATGTTCTATAGTAATGTGCTGTCCTATCCCACATGTTCTATAGTAATGTGCTGTCCTACCCCACATGTTCTATAGTACTGTCCTGGCTTGTCCTGTCCCACCTGTTCTATAGCAATGTGCTGTCCTGTCCCACCTGTTCTATAGTAATGTGCTGTCCTGTCCCACATGTTCTATAGTAATGTGCTGTCCTGTCCCACCTGTTCTATAGTAATGTGCTGTCCTGTCTCACCTGATCTATAGTAATGTGCTGTCCTGTCCCACATGTTCTGTTGTAATGTGCTGTCCTGTCCCACATGTTCTATAGTAATGTGCTGTCCTGTCCCACATGTTCTATAGTAATGTGCTGTCCTGTCCCACATGTTCTATTGTAATGTGCTGTCCTGTCCCACATGTTCTATAGTAATGTGCTGTCCTGTCCCACATGTTCTATTGTAATGTGCTGTCCTGTCCCACATGTTCTATAGTAATGTGCTGTCCTGTCCCACCTGTTCTATTGTAATGTGCTGTCCTGTCCCACATGTTCTATTATAATGTGCTGTCCTATCCCACATGTTCTATTATAATGTGCTGTCCTGTCCCACCTGTTCTATAGTAATGTGCTGTCCTATCCCACATGTTCTATTGTAATGTGCTGTCCTGTCCCACCTGTTCTATGGTAATGTGCTTTCCTGTCCCACCTGTTCTATAGTAATGTGCTGTCCTGTCCCACCTGTTCTATTGTAATGTGCTGTCCTGTCCCACATGTTCTATTGTAATGTGCTGTCCTATCCAACATGTTCTATAGTAATGTGCTGTCCTGTCCCACCTGTTCTATAGTAATGTGCTGTCCTGTCCCACATGTTCTATTGTAATGTGCTGTCCTGTCCCACCTGTTCTATAGTAATGTGCTGTCCTGTCTCACATGTTCTATGGTAATGTGCTGTCCTATCCCACATGTTCTATAGTAATGTGCTGTCCTATCCCGCATGTTCTATAGTAATGTGCTGTCCTGTCCCACAAGTTCTGTAGTACTGTCCTGTCCTGTCCTGTCCCACATGTTCTATAGTAATGTGCTGTCCGATCCCACATGTTCTATTATAATGTGCTGTCCTATCCCACATGTTCTATAGTAATGTGCTGTCCTATCCCACATGTTCTATAGTAATGTGCTGTCCTACCCCACATGTTCTATAGTACTGTCCTGTCTTGTCCTGTCCAACCTGTTCTATAGCAATGTGCTGTCCTGTCCCACCTGTTCTATAGTAATGTGCTGTCCTGTCCCACATGTTCTATAGTAATGTGCTGTCCTGTCCCACATGTTCTATTGTAATGTGCTGTCCTGTCCCACATGTTCTATAGTAATGTGCTGTCCTGTCCCACATGTTCTATTGTAATGTGCTGTCCTGTCCCACATGTTCTATAGTAATGTGCTGTCCTGTCCCACATGTTCTATTGTAATGTGCTGTCCTGTCCCACATGTTCTATAGTAATGTGCTGTCCTGTCCCACATGTTCTATTGTAATGTGCTGTCCTGTCCCACATGTTCTATTATAATGTGCTGTCCTATCCCACATGTTCTATAGTAATGTGCTGTCCTGTCCCACCTGTTCTATTGTAATGTGCTGTCCTATCCCACATATTCTATTGTAATGTGCTGTCCTGTCCCACCTGTTCTATGGTAATGTCCTGTCCTGTCCCACCTGTTCTATAGTAATGTGCTGTCCTATCCCACATGTTCTATAGTAATGTGCTGTCCTATCCCACATGTTCTATTATAATGTGCTGTCCTGTCCCACCTGTTCTATTGTAATGTGCTGTCCTGTCCCACCTGTTCTATTATAATGTGCTGTCCTATCCCACATGTTCTATTATAATGTGCTGTCCTGTCCCACCTGTTCTATAGTAATGTGCTGTCCTATCCCACATGTTCTATTATAATGTGCTGTCCTGTCCCACCTGTTCTATAGTAATGTGCTGTCCTATCCCACCTGTTCTATTATAATGTGCTGTCCTATCCCACATGTTCTATTATAATGTGCTGTCCTGTCCCACCTGTTCTATAGTAATGTGCTGTCCTGTCCCACATGTTCTATTATAATGTGCTGTCCTGTCCCACATGTTCTATAGTAATGTGCTGTCCCACATGTTCTATAGGAATGTGCTGTCCTGTCCCACATGTTCTATTATAATGTGCTGTCCTGTCCCACATGTTCTATAGTAATGTGCTGTCCCACATGTTCTATTATAATGTGCTGTCCTGTCCCACATGTTCTATAGTAATGTACTGTCCTGTCCCACATGTTCTATTATAATGTGCTGTCCTGTCCCACATGTTCTATTATAATGTGCTGTCCTGTCCCACAAGTTCTATTGTAATGTGCTGTCCTGTCCCACCTGTTCTATAGTAATGTGCTGTCCTGTCCCACATGTTCTATTATAATGTGCCGTCCTGTCCCACCTGTTCTATAGTAATGTGCTGTCCTATCCCACCTGTTCGAATGTAATGTTCTGTCCTATCCCACATGTTCTATAGTACTGTCCTGTCCTGTCCTGTCCCACCTGTTCTATAGTAATGTGCTGTCCTGTCCCACCTGTTCTATAGTAATGTGCTGTCCCAACGGTTATATAGTAATGTGCTGTCCCACCTGTTCTATAGTAATGTGCTGTCCTGTCCCACATGTTCCATAGTAATGTGCTGTCCTGTCCCACCTGTTCTATAGTAATGTGCTGTCCCATCTGTTCTATAGTAATGTGCTGTCCTGTCCCACCTGTTCTATAGTAATGTGCTGTCCCACCTGTTCTATAGTAATGTGCTGTCCTGTCACACATGTTCTATTGTAATGTGCTGTCCTGTCCCACCTGTTCTATAGTAATGTGCTGTCCCACCTGTTCTATTATAATGTGCTGTCCTGTCCCACCTGTTCTATTATAATGTGCTGTCCTGTCCCACATGTTCTATAGTAATGTGCTGTCCTGTCCCACATGTTCTATAGTAATGTGCTGTCCCACCTGTTCTATAGTAATGTGCTGTCCTGTCCCACCTGTTCTATAGTAATGTGCTGTCCTGTCCCACCTGTTCTATAGTAATGTGCTGTCCTGTCCCACCTGTTCTATAGTAATGTGCTGTCCTGTCCCACCTGTTCTATAGTAATGTGCTGTCCTATCCAACCTGTTCTATAGTAATGTGCTGTCCTGTCCCACCTGTTCTATAGTAATGTGCTGTCCTGTCCCACCTGTTCTATAGTAATGTGCTGTCCTATCCAACCTGTTCTATAGTAATGTGCTGTCCTATCCCACATGTTCTATAGTAATGTGCTGTCCTGTCCCACATGTTCTATAGTACTGTACTGTCCTGTCCCACCTGTTCTATAGTAATGTACTCTCCTATCCCACATGTTCTATAGTAATGTACTGTCCTTTCCTATCCCACATGTTCTATAGTAATGTACTGTCCTGTCCTATCCCACATGTTCTATAGTAATGTGCTGTCCTGTCCTATCCCACATGTTCTATAGTAATGTGCTGTCCTGTCCCACATGTTCTATAGTAATGTGCTGTCCTGTCCTATCCCACATGTTCTATAGTAATGTGCTGTCCTGTCCCACATGTTCTATAGTACTGTGCTGTCCTGTCCCACATGTTCTATAGTCCTGTGCTGTCCTGTCCCACATGTTCTATAGTAATGTACTGTCCTATCCCACATGTTCTATTATAATGTGCTGTCCTGTCCCACATGTTCTATAGTAATGTGCTGTCCTGTCCCACATGTTCTATTGTAATGTGCTGTCCTGTCCAACCTGTTCTATAGTAATGTGCTGTCCTATCCCACATGTTCTATAGTAATGTCCTGTCCTGTCCCACATGTTCTATAGTAATGTGCTGTCCTGTCCCACATGTTCTATAGTAATGTGCTGTCCTGTCCCACATGTTCTATAGTACTGTGCTGTCCTGTCCCACATGTTCTATAGTAATGTGCTGTCCTGTCCTATCCCACATGTTCTATAGTAATGTGCTGTCCTGTCCCACATGTTCTATTATAATGTGCTGTCCTGTCCCACATGTTCTATAGTACTGTGCTGTCCTGTCCCACCTGTTCTATAGTAATGTGCTGTCCTGTCCCACATGTTCTATTATAATGTGCTGTCCTGTCCCACATGTTCTATTATAATGTGCTGTCCTGTCCCACCTGTTCTATAGTAATGTGCTGTCCTGTCCCACATGTTCTATTATAATGTGCTGTCCTGTCCCACATGTTCTATTATAATGTGCTGTCCTGTCCCACATGTTCTATTATAATGTGCTGTCCTGTCCCACCTGTTCTATAGTAATGTGCTGTCCTTTCCCACATGTTCTATTATAATGTGCTGTCCTGTCCCACATGTTCTATAGTACTGTGCTGTCCTGTCCCACCTGTTCTATAGTAATGTGCTGTCCTGTCCCACATGTTCTATTATAATGTGCTGTCCTGTCCCACATGTTCTATTATAATGTGCTGTCCTGTCCCACCTGTTCTATAGTAATGTGCTGTCCTGTCCCACATGTTCTATTATAATGTGCTGTCCTGTCCCACATGTTCTATTATAATGTGCTGTCCTGTCCCACCTGTTCTATAGTAATGTGCTGTCCTGTCCCACATGTTCTATTATAATGTGCTGTCCTGTCCCACCTGTTCTATAGTAATGTGCTGTCCTATCCCACCTGTTCTATAGTAATGTGCTGTCCTGTCCCACATGTTCTATTATAATGTGCTGTCCTGTCCCACCTGTTCTATGGTAATGTGCTGTCCTGTCCCACCTGTTCTATGGTAATGTGCTGTCCTGTCCCACATGTTCTATTATAATGTGCTGTCCTATCCCACCTGTTCTATGGTAATGTGCTGTCCTGTCCCACCTGTTCTATGGTAATGTGCTGTCCTGTCCCACATGTTCTATTGTAATGTGCTGTCCTATCCCACCTGTTCTATAGTAATGTGCTGTCCTGTCCCACATGTTCTATTATAATGTGCTGTCCTGTCCCACCTGTTCTATAGTAATGTGCTGTCCTATCACACCTGTTCTATAGTAATGTGCTGTCCTGTCCCACCTGTTCTATAGTAATGTGCTGTCCTGTCCCACCTGTTCTATAGTAATGTGCTGTCCTGTCCTGTCCCACCTGTTCTATTATAATGTGATGTCCTGTCCCACCTGTTCTATAGTAATGTGCTGTCCTGTCCCACCTGTTCTATTATAATGTGCTGTCCTGTCCCACCTGTTCTATTATAATGTGCTGTCCTGTCCTGTCCCACCTGTTCTATAGTAATGTGCTGGCTGTCCTGTCCTGTCCCACCTGTTCTATTATAATGTGCTGTCCTGTCCCACCTGTTCTATAGTAATGTGCTGTCCTGTCCCACCTGCTCTATAGTAATGTGCTGTCCTGTCCCACCTGTTCTATTATAATGTGCCGTCCTGTCCCACCTGTTCTATAGTAATGTGCTGTCCTGTCCCACCTGTTCTATTATAATGTGCTGTCCTGTCCCACCTGTTCTATTGTAATGTGCTGTCCTGTCCCACCTGTTCTATAGTAATGTGCTGTCCTGTCCCACCTGTTCTATAGTAATGTGCTGTCCTGTCCCACCTGTTCTATAGTAATGTGCTGTCCTGTCCCACCTGTTCTATAGTAATGTGCTGTCCTGTCCCACCAGTTCTATGGTAATGTGCTGTCCTGTCCCACCTGTTCTATGGTAATGTGCTGGACTTGACACTGCTGATGGTGTGTTTATAAGGTCAACATTATAAGGTCAACATCCTCACACTTGGCTCACACACACCTTTACTATGGGGTCACAAACTCCACAGGAACACTCTACTATGCAAAATACAGTGTGTTTCTAATCCTCAGGCACTGCTATCCTGATGAGGTCTGATGCTGTGGAGAAAAACAGAAGCAGCCTTTATCATTATAAATAGAGAAGACAGCCAACCAGCCAGCCAGCCAGACAGACAGACAGACAGACAGACAGACAGACAGACACATACACACACATACACACACATACACATTAACACACATACACAGACACACACACACATTCACGTACACTGGAGAGCAGCCACCGTCTGAGGGCTGTTTGATGCTAACAATTGTTAGAGGAGTCTGAGAAACGTGTGGCCTGCAAACCTTCACACAGTGAAAAGGCAACAGTTCCCCTTTGGCCGCAGTACATTGCTGCTCTCCCAAACACACAGGTGGGGGGACAATGAGAGCGAGAGAACAACCACTGTATGTACTCACACACACACACACACTTACCGGTACACATATTCACAATGCAATGCTATACGCCGACCACGGTGACCCCACCTGACCCCTAGTACATCCTAATACGCCACTGAAGCTCAACCTGTAAAGTGTAGTTTTATAGACATTTTGCCTTTATAGCAGTCAGATTATTAATAGTATTTTGACCAAGTAAGATCTGTACATTTTGTAAAAACTCAACTCCTGATCCAGTCTTCTTCATCACTGCCTGCACTCTAAATAAATAGGACCTATTGTGGCACCTGATCTACAGACTCCGTCTCAGCTGTTGCTGCTCTACACCAACTAAGTAAGATGCTGACTTTCTTGACAGAGTGACTATAGCCATACAGTAACGTTTTAGTTAGATTTTTTGGACAGCTGACAGAAAGAGTTGCCAATGCTTATATTACCAGTTGTCAGTGGTTACTTGTAATGTATGTATGTGAAATGTCTATTTTTTAGTTTCATTATACAGTATAAGGTAGGGGAGGGGAGGGGGGCTAGGCCATACAACAGGTGTGACAGCACCCCCCTCCCCACATCGCTCCATCCCTTCATGAGGGTTTTAAATATCCCTGAGGCCTGAACTTGGTTGCCTGAGGCCTGAACTTGGTTGCCACCCCGCCAGGACTCTTTGGGACGATGATATAAGAGTAGAACTGAGACCCCTAGCCCCCCTGCTCGTCCCACCCCACCTTCCAACCTCCAATTCCAGCAATTCCACTTCCCACGAATCCCAAACAACCATTACCTCAAACACAACGGGACAAGAATAACACACATTATCAAATATATTATATTTTGAAAATAGATGTTCAAAATAGATTTCAATTCAAAAGATGTTCAATGGTGCTGTACATCAGGAAATACATTTCGATTTTTGAAGCCAGTTCCCAAAAAATGAGGAATCGTTTAGATTCTCTAGACCTTTTACCAGTGCTGCTTCTTCAAGTCACCAGATTTTCAGATTCCTACAGATCCCATTAGCAACAGGGGTTGAGAAAAGTGTTTATTCATCTCTTGTCATTTACCACACAAACATACAGTGCCTTGCGAAAGTATTCGGCCCCCTTGAACTTTGCGACCTTTTGCCACATTTCAGGCTTCAAACATAAAGATATAAAACTGTATTTTTTTGTGAAGAATCAACAACAAGTGGGACACAATCATGAAGTGGAATGACATTTATTGGATATTTCAAACTTTTTTAACAAATCAAAAACTGAAAAATTGGGCGTGCAAAATTATTCAGCCCCTTTACTTTCAGTGCAGCAAACTCTCTCCAGAAGTTCAGTGAGGATCTCTGAATGATCCAATGTTGACCTAAATGACTAATGATGATAAATACAATCCACCTGTGTGTAATCAAGTCTCCGTATAAATGCACCTGCACTGTGATAGTCTCAGAGGTTCGATAAAAGCGCAGAGAGCATCATGAAGAACAAGGAACACACCAGGCAGGTCCGAGATACTGTTGTGAAGAAGTTTAAAGCCGGATTTGGATACAAAAAGATTTTCCAAGCTTTAAACATCCCAAGGAGCACTGTGCAAGCGATAATATTGAAATGGAAGGAGTATCAGACCACTGCAAATCTACCAAGACCTGGCCGTCCCTCTAAACTTTCAGCTCATACAAGGAGAAGACTGATCAGAGATGCAGCCAAGAGGCCCATGATCACTCTGGATGAACTGCAGAGATCTACAGCTGAGGTGGGAGACTCTGTCCATAGGACAACAATCAGTCGTATATTGCACAAATCTGTCCTTTGTGGAAGAGTGGCAAGAAGAAAGTAATTTCTTAAAGATATCCATAAAAAGTGTAGTTTAAAGTTTGCCACAAGCCACCTGGGAGACACACCAAACATGTGGAAGAAGGTGCTCTGGTCAGATGAAACCAAAATTGAACTTTTTGGCAACAATGCAAAACGTTATGTTTGGCGTAAAAGCAACACAGCTCATCACCCTGAACACACCATCCCCACTGTCAAACATGGTGGTGGCAGCATCATGGTTTGGGCCTGCTTTTCTTCAGCAGGGACAGGGAAGATGGTTAAAATTGATGGGAAGATGGATGGAGCCAAATACAGGACCATTCTGGAAGAAAACCTGATGGAGTCTGCAAAAGACCTGAGACTGGGATGGAGATTTGTCTTCCAACAAGACAATGATGTTGATTCTTCACAAAAAAATACAGTTTTATATCTTTATGTTTGAAGCTTGAAATGTGGCAAAAGGTCGCAAAGTTCAAGGGGGCCGAATACTTTCGCAAGGCACTGTACCATGTATAAGTGCTACCAAGTGCACTGACAAAGACAGCAGAGGAAACCAAAGAGAGACAGAACACTCCTCTCCCTCACCCCCTCATCCAACAGAGTGCCACTAAGAGGAGACCATGGGGCCCAAATGGCAGACAGACAGAGCCTGGGTCCTGGGTCCTGGTCAGAAGTAGTGCACTATACCAGGGCCCGGCTCTGGTCAAAGGTATGCACTATTAAGGGAATAGGGTGCCAGTTGGGATGCAGCCAGAGCCTCTGGAGGCCAGCATCCTAAACCCCAGGCCTAAAAATTCTACATTTGGAGGATCAGGGGCTTTGGCTTGCCTTCACTGCCAGGCTGAATGAGTGCTTGGAGGGCAGCGGGCACACCTCCTCTGCCAGCCCAACTCTGTCTCAGCTGCCAGCCAACCCCTGAGCACGAGGGCTGCCAATGCCAGACAACAGGTGGCACACCTGATGGCAGCATGGAGCCCTCCTCGTCAAAGCCCCCCCTCACACTCTCACATCTGATTGATTTTTTTTTTTTACCAGGTAGGTTGACTGAGTGAGAACATGTTCTCGTTGAAACCAACAACCGTGCAGGGATGGAAGGAAACAGAGATAGGCCTCTAGCTACAACACGCTACATCATCAGGATGAAGAATGCTGCACTTGGTCTTTAACTCTGATCCGCAAACAATTATTAGACAGGAAATCTGAATGCTACAGGTTTAAAATGTGATTTTGTGTTCATGTGTTATTGATGAGGCTGACCGTGTGTGTGTGTGTGTGAGTGTGTGTGTGTGTGTGTGTGTGTGTGTGTGTGTGTGTGTGTGTGTGTGTGTGTGTGTGTGTGTGTGTGTGTGTGTGTGTGTGTGTGTGTGTGAAAGAGAGAGGGGGGGGCTTTGCAAGGACAGCAGTGAGGGGAGGTTCATTAATGTGCCGTGGGCTCTGTGATTAATGATTGCAGAGGGGATAAATTGCTTAAATAGGGGAGTAGGATTTACAGCTGAGCGCCTGTCTTATATGAGGAGGGGAGCGAGGGGGGGGTGTTCTAATTTCAGCAGGCGTGTCTCCTGTCAATAGGGCTAAACTGCTAGGACCTGTCTAGGATCAGTTCATCCAGGGTAAATGCTAGCCTTGACCATTAGGAAGTAAACACAATACTGATCTTAGATCAGATCATGACCTTCCTTTTGTCTTTTACTTCCTGATGTCACTTGTGACCAATGACGAATCTCTCATAAACTACAGCCTATCACTGGAACAATACTCAGGCACTGGTTACTGTGACAACACCCAATCACAGCTCTTGTAACTGCCAGACTGAGGATTACCATGTTGTCAAATGTGAATAATACCAAACTCAATCTAAGATATACACTTTTAGTGTGAATATTACCAAACCCTATGTAAGAGATGTGCCACTTATATTTTCAGTGTCAACATTACCAAACACAATGTAAGAGATGTGCCATATATATTTTCAGTGTGATGTGCCATGCCATTCAATTTTTATTTAACCTAAGGCAAGTCAGTTAAGAACAAATTCTTATTTACAATGACAATCTACACCCGCCAAACACGGACGACGCTGGGCCAATTGTGCGCAGCCCTATAGGACTCCCAATCACGTCCGGTTGTGATACAGCCTGGATTTGAACCAGGGTGTCTGTAGTGACGCCTCTTGCACTGAGATGTAGTGCCTTAGACTGCTGTGCCACTCAGAGCCCTGAGTAATTACAGTATTCCAATTGTTAGAGATTGAACGGGATCTTAAGCACTTACAAATTCATAACATATTGTATGAATTGGAATCCGTAACATACTATACCATACAAATATTTTTTTGCAGGATGCAACATATCAAATGAAATGGATGACATTATACACAATAGAGCACAATTTTCAAGGGACCCGTTTTGGCTCCTGAATGCTACTTTCAAAAGTTATACAAAAGTCTGAAGATTTACAAAACCTCTATAAAGGGAGGTATGACTATAGGTGTCAGTGTAAGTGTTGTGGCTGAGTCACAATCACCAAACTCCTATGAGCTAGCAGTTCTGATTTGTTATGACCTTATAAAACAGGATTCCCCCAGGAGTGGGAAGGTGAACGGAAAGGCTCTGGAGCAACGAACAGCCCTTGCTGTCTCTGCCTGGCCGGTTCCCCTCTTTCCACTGGGATTCTCTGCCTCAGACCCTATTACAGGGGCTGAGTCACTGGCTTACTGGGGCTCTCTCATACCGTCCCTGGAAGGGGTGCGTCACCTGAGTGGGTTGATTCACTGATGTGGTCATCCTGTCTGGGTTGGCGCCCCCCCCCTTGGGTTGTGCCGTGGCGGAGATCTTTGTGGGCTATACTCAGCCTTGTCTCAGGATGGTAGGTTGGTGGTTGAAGATATCCCTCTAGTGGTGTGGGGGCTGTGCTTTGGCAAAGTGGGTGGGGTCCTGTGTGAATTTAAGTGTGCTCTCTCTAATTCTTTCTTTCTCTCTCTCGGAGGACTACCTGACATGATGACTCCTTGCTGTCCCCAGTCCACCTGGCCGTGCTGCTGCTCCAGTTTCAACTGTTCTGCCTTATTATTATTCGACCATGCTGGTCATTTATGATCATTTGAACATCTTGGCCATGTTCTGTTATAATCTCCACCCGGCACAGCCAGAAGAGGACTGGCCACCCCACATAGCCTGGTTCCTCTCTAGGTTTCTTCCTAGGTTTTGGCCTTTCTAGGGAGTTGTTCCTAGCCACCATGCTTCTACACCTGCATTGCTTGCTGTTTGGGGTTTTAGGCTGGGTTTCTGTACAGCACTTTGAGATATCAGCTGATGTACGAAGGGCTATATAAATAAAAATACATTTGATTTGATATCAGATTATATACACACGCAGAAAGGTTTTTACTGCTGAAAGTGGCGATGCTTTTTCACACACACACACAGACACACACAGACACACACACACACACAGAGAGAGCGATACACAGTACACACACACTCCTCAGCCCTTCCTGCTGCCTCCCAGGACTCCTAGATCCACTAAGGTAGTTTATAGAATCCTCCCTACATGGACACAGCTTCTGGAATAGCAACTGCCATCTGATCTCACTACAAGCTCTCTATATCTCTCTCACCTCGCCTACACACACACTCTCTGTTCGGTTGGCCAGTTCAGTTCTGTCTTGCACTCACTTGCAGTGCGGGCAGTGTCAGACGGACAACTTATATCAGTGAACAACGCATTCTCAAGCAAGTACCATTGAACTCTGGTCCCACATCTGTTTGCGCTGCCTTTAGTCCAGTGGTCGAAACACTCATTGTCAAATACTCAACATCATTTCCTGACTCTCATAAGACACATTGTATAAGCTTGTCATAAGAGATGGCTGTTAAAGGACAGATCATTGGTGGACATCTGGATTAAGAAAACAATACCACATCTCCCCTAATCTCATTCAGTCTATCCTATCTCCCCTAATCTCATTCAGTCTATCCTATCTCCCCTAATTTCATTCAGTCTATCCTATCTCCCCTAATCTCATTCAGTCTATCCTATCTCCCCTAATCTCATTCAGTCTATCCTATCTCTCCTAATCTCATTCAGTCTATCCTATCTCTCCTTATCTCATTCAGTCTATCCTATCTCCCCTAATCTCATTCAGTCTATCCTATCTCCCCTAATCTCATTCAGTTTATCCTATCTCCCCTAATCTCATTCAGTCTATCCTATCGGCTACATTCTGCATTTGCCTCTTTTTTGCGCTAACTCTCTTTCACTGACTAATAACATACACACATATGCATACAGACGCCACACACACACGTTCACACTCACCACATACGCTGCTGCTAGTCCCTTTACCCCTATCTATACGTACACTACATACAGTGCCTTCAGAAACCCCTTGACTTATTACACATTTTGTTGTGTTACAGCCTGAATACAATAAATACAAAATCTCACCCATCTACACACAATACCCCATAATGACAAAGTGAAAACATGTTTTAATAAATGTTGGCAAATTTGTTGAAAATGAAATACAGAAATATCTAATTTACGTAAGTATTCACACCCCTGAGTCAATACATGCTAGAATCACTTTGGCAGCGAATACAGCTGCGAGCCTTTATAAACTCAGCAACAAAAGAAACGTCCCTTTTTCAGGACCCTGTCTTTCAAAGATAATTCGTAAAAATCTAAATAACTTCACAGACCTTCATTGTAAAGGGTTTAATCACTGTGTCCCATGCTTGTTCAATGAACCATAAACAATTAATTAATTAATTTATGAACATGCACCTGTGGAACGGTTGTTAAGACACTATCAACTTACAGACGGTAAGCAATTAAGGCACCGTTATGAAAACTTTGGAGACTAAAGAGGCCTTTCTACTGACTGAAAAACACCAAAAGAAAGAAATATGCCCAGGGTCCCTGCTCATCTGCGTGAACGTGCCTTAGGCATGCTGCAAGGAGGCATGAGGACTGCAGATATGGGCAGGGCAGTAAATTGCAATGTCCGTACTGTGAGACGCCTAAGACAGCACTACAGGGAGACAGGACGGACATCTGATCGTCCTCGCAGTGGCAGACCATGAGTAACAACACCTGCACAGGATCAGTACATCCGAACATCACACCTGCGGGACAGGTACAGGAAGGCAACAACAACTGCCCGAGTTACACCAGGAATGCACAATCCCTCCATCAGTGCTCAGACTGTCTGAAATAGGCTGAGAGAGGCTGGACTGAGTGCTTGTAGGCCTGTTGTAAGGCAGGTCCTCACCAGACATCACCGGCAATAACGTCACCTATGGGCACAAACCCACCGTCACTGGACCAGACAAGACTGGCAAAAAGTGTTCTTCACTGACGAGTCGCGGTTTTGTCTCACCAGGGGTGATGGTCGAATTCTGAGTGCTTTATCGTCGAAGGAATGAGCGTTACACCGAGGCCTGTACTCTGGAGCGGGATCAATTTGGAGGTGGAGAATCTGTCATGGTCTGGGGCGGTGTGTCACAGCATCATCGGACTGAGCTTGTTGTCATTGCAGGCAATCTCAACGCTGTGCATTACAGGGAAGACATCCTTCTCCCTCACGTGGTACCCTTCCTACATGAGCCATACTGCTCGTTCTGTGCATGATTTCCTGCAAGACTGTCAGTGTTCTTCCATGGCCAGCGAAGAGCCCAGATCTCAATCCCATTGAGCATGTCTGGGTCCTGTTGTATAGGAGGGTGAGGGCTAGAGCCATTCCCCCCAGAAATGTCTGGGAACTTGCAGGTGCCTTGGTGGAAGAGTGGGGTAACATCTCACAGCAAGAACTGCCAAATCTGGTGCAGTCCATTAAGGAGGAGACGCACTGCAGTACTTAATGCAGCTGGTGGCCACACCACACACTTTTGATTTTGACCCCCCCCCCCCTTTGGACAATTTCTGTTAGTCACATGTCTGTGAAACTTGTTCAGTTTATGTCTCAGTTGTTGAATCTTGTTATGTTCATACAAATATTTACACGTTAAGTTTGCTGAACATAAACATAGTTGACAGTGAGAGGACATTTCTTATTTTGGTGAGTTTATATACAGCTGTGAGCCTTTATATAAGTCTCTAAGAGCTTTGCACGCTTGGATTGTACAATATTTGCACATTCTTTTTTAAATTCTTCAAGCTCTGTCAAATTGGTTGGTGATCATTGCTAAACAGTAATTTTCAAGTCTTGCCATGATTTACATCAAAACTGTAACTAGGCCACTCAGGACTTTCAATGTCGTCTTGGTAAGCAACTCCGGTGTTTTAGGTTATTATTCCGCTGAAAGTTGAATTTGTCTCCCAGCGTCTGTTGGAAAGCAGACTGAACCATGTTTTCCTCTAGGATTTTGTCCTGTGCTTAGCTCTATTCTGTTTCTTTTTATCCCAAAAAACTCCCTAGTCCTTGTCAATGACAAGCATACCCATAACATCATGCAGCCCCCACCATGCTTGAAAATATGAAGAGTGGTACTCAGTGATGTGTTGTATTGGATTTGCCCTAACATAACGCTTTGTATTCAGGTCATAAAGTTCATTTCTTTGCCACATTTTTTGCAGTTTTAATTTAGTACCCTGTGCAAACAGGATGCATGTTTTGGAATATTTTTTTTAATCTGTACTGGCTTCCTTCTTTTCACTCTGTCATTTATGTTAGTATTGCAGAGTAACTACAATGTTGTTGAGCCATCATCATTTTTCTCCTATCACAGCCATTAAACTCTGTAAGTGTTTTAATGAATCCATTGACCTCATGCTGAAATCCCTGAGCAATTTCCTTCCTCTCCGGCAACTGAGTTAGGAAGGACGCCTGTATTTTTGTAGTGACTGGTTGTATTGATACACCATCCAAAGTGTAATTAATAACTTCACCATGCTCAAAGGGATATTAAATGTCTGCTTATTTTTACTCCTGAACTTTTTTAGGCTTGCCATAACAAAGGGGTTGAATACTTATTGAGTCAAGAAATGTCAGCTTTTAATTTGTAATGACTTAGTAAACATTTCTAAAAACATCATTCCACTTTACTTTATGGGGTATTGTGTGTAGGCCCGTGACACAAAATGTCAATTTAATGTATTTTAAATTCAGGCTGCAACACAACAACATGTGGAAAAAGTCAAGGGGTTTGAATACTTTCTGAAGGCACTGTAGATACCTTAACTAACTTGTATCCCTGCACGTCGACTCGGTACAGGTACTCCCTGTATATAGCCATGTTATTTTCTACTCACTATATACAGTATAGCCATGTTATTTTCTACTCACTATATACAGTATAGCCATGTTATTTTCTACTCACTATATACAGTATAGCCATGTTATTTTCTACTCACTATATATAGCCATGTTATTTTCTACTCACTATATACAGTATAGCCATGTTATTTTCTACTCACTATATACAGTATAGCCATGTTATTTTCTACTCACTATATATAGCCATGTTATTTTCTACTCACTATATATAGCCATGTTATTTTTACTCGTTATTATTATTCGTTATTCACTTTGCCAATATTCCAATTTTTATATTTAACTCTGCATTGTTGGAAAAGGACCCGTAAGTAAGCATTTCACTGTTAGTCTACACCTGTTGTCCACAAAGCATGTGACAAATAACATTTTATTTGATTTAAATTGATATCTATTTCTCGACCAACACACACACAGACACACACAGACACACACAGACACACACACACACCATCAAAGCCTACTTCCTTGGGCTCCCTGAGCAGCTTACAGGCCTTACAGAAAGACAGTAGCCACAACAACAACAACCAGTGATCGTTTTCTTGATGGATCAATATCTACTACTCAAAGATAAGCTCTCAAGTGTCCACGCCAAGCCTATGAACACTGACTGAGGTTGCAAACATAGTGCACTACAGGCCCATACGGCTCTGAAACTGAATCTGGTCAAAAGTAGTGCACTATATAGGGAAAAGGGTGCCATTTGGGACACAGGCTATGAGAGTGATCCTCTTCCTAGGGGAATAAGTCCAATGCGGAGTGGTTCACATTACATAGGCCCCTATAAAATCTGTTTCATTTTTAGCCTGATTCCATTTCGTTTTTCCCCTATTTATTTTTCTCCGTTTGTGTTTCCAGCTTTCCGTTTCCCCCAGTTTTTTCAGCTTCCCGTTTTCTCCAGTTTTTCAGGATTTCACTCTCAAAATCACACTTAAAAAAAAGAAAAACAACTAAATTGGATGTTCTCAGTCCACAACAATGCTTAAACTGCATCAGGAGACCAATTTTGAGGTCTGGGATAAATGTTTTTATTACATTTTTTGGGATGTAGTTACCCTTTAATGGGAGTGCCCACCAGCAAGAGAGTGTTGTTTGGTTAGCGATGTTTCTGGAACTCTCATATGATTGCAGAGTTTGCAAAACAAACGGCCACTGGATTGATGCAAATAATCATGATATCATTCTGCCAGGTACACATAAGCTACTTTGTAGTTAACATTTAATTGAGCGCAGATTTTATAGAGCCCTAATTGCATACTCTGGGTTTTCAGCTACTAACTGGCTAGCTAGCTGAATAACTGCTTGGCATCTCAGTAGCTCATCCTAACACTATGCGAACCTATATATAACCTATTACATATAACGGCAACAGTCTCAGCCTCACATTCTGGGTTTCTTAGAAGAGGAAGGTGTAAGCTTACCATCCACAGGGGAATGGCCTCCCTGATCATATTAAGTTGACGTCTGTTGTTTCTGAGTGTGAAACTGTGAATAGTCCACATCCTGTCATCACTGTGGTGATGAGGGCCCTCCTTGGCCAACTTAACACTCTGTGGTGTAAATTTAAGTTCATTTTTGTTTCGTTAGGGAGTAAGTTCTTAAAGAAGTGTTTATCAGGCTAATATGGATTTCAACATAAACCTAAAGTGTTGCATTATATAATATAGTCTGTAAACTGTGTCTATTTTATGTTTTTCCTTGGGGCTTGAGTGCCTCCCGAGTGGCGCAGTGGTCTAAAGCACTGCACTGCAGTGCTGGAGGTGTCACTATAGACCCTGGTTTGTTCCCAGGCTATGTCACAACCGGCCGTGATCTGGAGTCCTATAGGGCGGCGCACAATTGGCCCAGCAACGTCCGGGTTAGGGGAGGGTTTAGACGGGTAGGCTGTCATTGTAAATAAGAATTTGTTCTTAACTGACTTGCCTAGTGAAATAAAGGTTAACAAAAATGCTTAATAACGTCATAGTAACCTTTTTTATTGCATCAGTTACACAGAACTTTAAATACAGTAGAAACGTACAATACACACCTTCTTAGGCTTACGGCACTTTCACATAAAAGTATTGGATCAAATCATACAAAATAGCTCCCTAGCTCTCTATTTGCAGAAAAGAATGGCTGTGACAGAGGTAAGGCCAGAGAGGACAGGGTATGTGAAAAGAAATCGTTTACACCTTCCTCTCATCCATCATCCTTTCATTCTGAAATGCTTAGGCGGCCAACGCTCAGATACAATATATCACACCACTGTAACATGCTAATGACACTAGTGGCTTGTAAACTTAGTGACAAAAAACCTTGCCTTGAGACCTGAAGACTTGAGTTAGCGCCTCGTGTTAGGCTATTACCTAGGCTTTAGCTCAACGGGCTAACACAGTCTTGCGGCACTGGTTCGAACCTTGGTCAATCGCACTACTTCACCACTTATATCAAAATCCGACCCTATACATGAAGGTTATATAGATAAATATACACCCAAAGTAAAAATGTACAAGTCACCGGCAGTGGCAATAAACTAAAATGAGTGTGTCGTCCATTTCTGAAGCCGTATCATGTTCAACAGAGTCACAGTGTGTTGACAAACACTTTATTACTGAGCCTGTCTGCAGCCAAGGGTTTTTCCACTGAAATCTGGAGCATGGGGTTAGAACAGGTGCCCAGAGCCTCTTTCAGATCCATTTCACCACGGAATGATGCAGCTTTCTATATTTATGACATCAGCTTCTTGAGCTGTTCCTTAAAGTGTGTGTGTGTGTGGGGGGGGGGGGGGGTAAGCGGGGGTGAGTGTGTGTGTGTATTCTTGTGTGGGTGTGTGTGTGTGTGTGCGGGGGGGGGGGGTAAGCGGGGGTGAGTGTTTGTGTGTATTCTTGTGTGGGTGTGTGTGTGCGCGGCTGACAGGCACATATCGACTTACGCTCTATGAAGATAAACAGCTACACAACAACTTGTTGAGAAACAGAGAAGGTGTGAGAAAGACTGTTGGAGAGGGAACTGTCCAGGAGGTAGAAGAGAGAGAGAGAGAGAGAGAGAGAGAGAGAGACAGAGAGAGAGAGAGAGAGAGAGAGAGAGAGAGAGAGAGAAAGAGGGGGAGAGGGAGAGGAAGAAGAAGGGAGTAGAAAAGAGAGCGAGAGATGGGGGAGGAACAGAAAGTGTTCAGGAGTATTTTTAGGACATGTTTATTCGTGGGCCTGAAACGAACCGTTGGTGTACTTCTATAAGAGCCCCGTCTCTCCTCTCCTCCATTCCTCCTCTCCTCCAGAGTGGCCATCTGTTGATGTCTCTCACCCTTAAGGCCCTGTGAGCTCCGGTACAGTCACTGTGTGAAGGAAACTGTCCCATCATAGTGAGACAGGGGAGTTCCATAGACTCAAACTAAGAAATAGAATATAGAATGACTGACTTCTATGGACTCAAGACCTGAAATGACTCCATACATTACCTAATGAATGCTTGTATGCATATACACAGCAATTTTTTTTTATTCTGGTAAATTAATGGTAATTAAGTATACATAGGCCTAACCACAGACCAAAGCTATGGGTGCCCAAATATAGAAATGTAAGCCTATGACAGCTTAGCTGATGAACGGTCATGTATGGCCAGTAGAAGTTTGGTCATATACTCAATGAATTCCCTATTGTAGTATGGTTGTCCCCATCCAAGTTTAGGCCAGACCATAGAGCATATGCAGGCGAGGCGGACGTCATCGCTAACTGTCACATCAGACCATTTGACTTTTAGGTTTGACAGCTAGAGCTCATTAAATGCACCTGTCAACCTCTTCGGCGAGTAGGGCAAGGCCAACTGATCGCTAAGACAACGGGGGTCCCTTCACAACTCTCTACTCTAGGCTACACGACACTTTCTCAAGCACAGAATAATAATGGACACTCTCCCTTAGAGAGACAACTTGTAGTTTTGAGAGATAGAGTTTAAAAAGCATTCCGTTTATAATATATCAACGTATTTCTCTATATGTATAGGCCTGCTTTTATTGTGTAGGTCTAACTATTGACTGGTAGGCAGAAACATAGCTTAGGATTTCTGTAATTGGTCAAGTTGTGCCTATAGTGCATGGTGACCTGTTGGAAAAGTCGTGCGTAAAAGTCCCTATTTGTTGTATTAGTAAGCTTAAATATGTGGGGGTGGATATATATAAGTGCCTCTGGCAGGTAAATAAGTGAAAGACAACAAATATCTAACCGCTCTGCTCATAGCTTCCAGAACTGAGAGGGGGCAGGTCCGTGCTCCAACTCCTTAGCTCAGCAGCCAAGACGCAACCACCCACTCTCTCTCTCGGTCGTTTATGCTGTTTCATTTGACAACTTTAATAACTTTTAAAGGGGCTTTAGTAGCCTACGTGACATCCATTTGGTTCTGCCCGTGGGTACTTGTTGAACTCATAAAACACGCGCAACGAGTGGGCTAGACTAAAGCCAGAGCCCGTAACGCACAACGGCCGCTCCAGCCAACACTCAACTGCCACAGTGACTTCACTCACCCACTGCCCGATCCCAAAAGTGGCCTACCTTTCGCTGCTGTTTCTCCCAGGCGGGGTCCAGCAGTAGGTCCCTGTCCCACTCATCCTCTGGCGTCATGTACTGGTGTTCCTCGTTCATCATATAAGAGGTGGTGTATTGCGCTTGGGTTTCGACAGCCATCATCACGCCTTGTTGGGGTTTCTAGTACCCCCTTCTGATTATGCAGAAAATAAACGAGAAGGAACCCTCCTTGGGCTTGAAGAGTCGCTGTCTGTCAGGTGTGCTGGTCAGGAGAAAGAAGAGAGGCAGAAGCAGAGAGTACAGACTGCGGCGGAGGTGCAGCTCCCACTACCAGAAGCTCTGCTTAGCGGGTGCTTCTTTCCAAAAGTAGCACACGTGATCGCACCCCAAAAAGTGAGATACCGGGCGCACAGGTATCGGATTCACCCTAAAAAGGTGCAATGGGCGGGGTTGTGGTTGGGGAGTTGACCTATCCTTGGGCAGGGAGGACTGAGCGGGATGGAGACGTCAATCGCACCGCTTACTGACATAATTTATAAGCAAAAGCTTGTGGATTGCACCTGTTGCTTCTGGTAGGCACCACTATCCGGGATCCTTGGTACATGTGTCCCCTACACCCTAAGCTTAACCTCTACCCTTACCCTTACCCTAACCTTAAAGGGCAATAACACCACTTTTCAACCTCATATTCATCATCTCCAGCACCACGCCAACATCAACATACACTACATGATCAGAAGTATGTGGACACCTGCTCCTTGAACATCTAATTCTAAAATCATGGGCACTTCCCCAAACTGTTACCACAAAGTTGGAAGCACAGAATTGTCTCGAATGTCATTGTATGCTGTAGTGTTAACATTTATCTTCACTGGAACTGAAGGGCCTAGTCCGAAACATGAAAAACATCACCAGACCATTATCCCTCCTCCACCAAACTTTACAGTTGGCACTATGTATTGGGGCAGGTAGCGTTTACCTGGCATCCGCCAAACCCAGATTTGTCCGTCAAACTGCCAGATGGTGAAGCGTGAATCATCACTCCAGAGAACGCGTTTCCACTGCTCCAGAGTCCAACAGCGGTGAGCTTTACACCACTCCAGCTGATGCTTGGCATTGCGCATGGTGATCTTAGGCTTGTGTGCGGCTGCTCTGCCATGGACACCTATTTCATGAAGCTCCCGACGAACAGTTATTGTGCTGACGTTGCTTCCAGAGGCAGTTTGGAACTCGGTGAGTGTTGTAACCGAGGACAGACCATTTTTACACGCTACGCGCTTCAGCATTCAGCAGTCCCGTTCTGTGAGCTTGTGTGGCCTACCACTTCGCGGCTATATGTGTATGTGAAAATGTTGCATTTCTATGTTTTGTAGTAAAAAAGATACAAAAGTATTTCCAATGTCATCAACCAATTAGTGGACAATCAGGAGGCAATTAGTAATTACTGCCTACTCATAATTGTTTAAAATCACGATGCATACTGATGACTTAAATTCTTCCTCTATATATTTTTCATACAAAACATAGAAATGCACCATTTTCACATAACGTTGATGTTGGGGTGGTGCTCAAGAGGATGAATATGAAGTTGAAAAATTGTGAAATGTCCCTTTAATCGTTTTAAATTTCAACTGCAGTGAACTGACTTCTGAGTTGGGACATCCCAAGGATACCGTTTAGACTTTTGCTGTCGCTCAGGCTCCATACCCCTCACACCGACTCCAATGTTAAATACAGACCTCCGACAACTTAAATGTCCGTACAGCTACATATTCTCCTGAAGATACAGATGTGTCATTATAAATCATACAGACACAGTGTATCTTAAGATGTAGAAAGATATCATTTTGAATCGAGCGAACTGACTTAGGCTTGTTGGAACAGGCTTATTGCATCCATTTCCAAACCTGTCCTCGGGGACCCCCAGCCGTGCTATGTATTTTCCATGTATACATTCCATATGAATGTCAGAAGGCTAAACAGCATAATACAGTCAAACAAAGTGATTTAGGCCTACAGTATAACATATATATCAAATGTTTTATCACAAAAAAATATAATTAAATGGCACATATCACTGCTTATTAAAAAAGTGGCTACAAGTTGTTGGCTAAAAGCTTTTTAAATTAGCCTTATTGTGATTATTAAAGAGAGAATAAAACATGACGTTTATTTCAAAAACTCATTTATTTGGGAATGCCATGCAGACGGTACAGTGCCTCAAGACATAAGCAAGGCAAGGAGAAAGGGAGTATACATTATAGTCAATTGGGGTTATTCATTAGTCATAATACATTATGGGCAACATTTTCATGGTGCAAAAATCCTTTAAAACTCATCATCTGGAAGTGTGATTTAATTGGACACTTATTCAGCAATGTGCGTTATAAAAAGGCCACTGTTCATGCCTTGCTTAGTATAGTAAACTAGTTTATGCACTTTCTTATAACGCACATTGAAGAACAATGTCAAATTAAAATCACACTGCCAGATTATAATGAGTTTTAGGGTTTTTCTTTTGACAGATGTGAACAATTTTGCACTGTGGAAATGTCCCCCTTCATCTCCGTCAAGCATGCTGATTCTTTGTTTTAGTTTTTCCTATAAATGTGCTTAAAGTAATAAATGACTCAACATCGATCCATTGCAAAACATCACCACAACAATCCAGTTTGGTGTACAAAGATGCTCTTTCTCCCTAAACATGTCTCCTCCAACACCAAGAGAAATGAAAGGCCTCAGAGTAAGATCATAGGTATTAGATAACAATAAGAGCTAGCACTACATCAAGCTGCCTTTATACTGTAAGTCTATATATAGCTTCTTCCCTAACCACATGTAATCACACACCATTACACTGTAACCTCACTTGACTGGGCCCAGATTCTCAATTAAGTCAACTTAGTTACAGCATAGTTACAAGTAAGTTCTTGATTGTGAGAATATAATATTTGATGTGACTAGGTAGCATTTAGGCAACAACGTTATTAAGTGTGAACGACAGTAGACTTGGGTGTCGACCCAGGGCGCAAAACTGTGGCCCAATTCCAATTCTGTCCCCTCCCTTTGAAATGTGCACTCGTTCACTCCGTGAGGATTTAAAACCATGGGATTGGTATTGGAGACATGGTATACTTTGAGTTTCTATGTGTAAGGCAGCATTGATGGCTTCCCTGTCCTGTGCTGTGAAGAGAGAGGGAGCAGCCATGAGGTTGTCAGTCAGTGTGAGCCAATAGGGAGCAGACCAGGAGAACTTCATGGCTGGCTACATTTACTCAAACACCAGAGAGAGTCAGACTCCACACATCCAGGTCAGAGTGAGAGGTGACTGTGTGGGAAAGAGCATCACATCCTGATCATGGAGATCGAATAATCAGTTGTATTTTGGTGAACTTTAAGGGGGGATTTGTATCGATTACCCCCCAAAACGCATCAAAAACCATCTGGTGCAGTGGTAGACTACTGAGTTTATTTTGTGCAGCACCAGTGTTTATGACTTTCGTGTAGGGCCCCCCATGGTCAGGATAGAAGAGTTAGGGAACAGGGATGGATCAGAGCTGGAGATCCCTACATTACCAACTCACCTTCCTTCCATCTATCCATCCTTTCCTTAACTTCATTCATAAGACAGAGTGGGGACTCTCGTCTCTGCCCCCCACGGGCAATGCACTACTCAGCTGTTCAGACCACATGCCGGACACCTCAGATGAGTGGGTGTGTGTGTATTCAATCATCTCAACAGGAGAAGGAGATTCAGATACACGCATTGCAACCCACAGGTACAGCGGGTTGGTGTAGGGACAGCAGCTACCTCGAGAGAAATAGTCCCCATACCAAAGAAGTCCTATAGGAGTCCTGAGATTACAGTGAATCTGCAGGTAGTTGGGCCCTTACTGGGCCGGTCTGTCTTATAGGACGTTTTTGATAGGGCGAGAGGGCCATAGGGAACTCGCTGTTAAAAAACCTATTCCAAATGTTATCCTCCAGAGCAAGGTCAGTTTATCAGATTTAATTAGATAAGTTTGACTTGAGTCATTCAACTGCAAGGAGGTGGTGAATAGTGATTAAACTCCCATACACAGCCATGGCAAACCCAGCATCACAGTTTTAGCAAAGCAAAAAAACTCTCGCCCTACAAAGTCTCTGATGAGTTTATACTCTGTCCAGCCGTGTGACCCTACTAGGCCACCATACACGGTGTCCATTGTCATTCACTAGGTCTCTATGGTTATAGCCATAGCCAGGGGTGGGTGTGGCCAGTCGGGGGCTGCTGATCCACAGAGCCCAGCCTAGATCCAAGATGGCGGCAGGCGGCGGCGGCAGCAAGCTGTGTACGGCGGACAGGCGCAGAGGGGGATGGGTTGGGGGGAGGGGCGGCGAATACGGCGGTGTAGGAGTCACTAGCGGGGGCGGGGGATCCACATGTACCAAGCCTCAAAACACCAATGACATCACACACACACTCTCTCTCAGACACGGAGATTCAGTGACACACTCACTCACTCTTTAAACTACACACACGGTCTCTGGCTCTCAAACATGTAGTCACAGTCAGTCACACACACACACACACACACAGTCTCTCTCAGACACACATCAGCACGACAGAGAGAGACTGACAGCCCTGTCACTGTAGGTGCTGCATGGTGAGAGACAGGACAAGTCACTGGAAGTCTGGTAGAAGACATCACAGCGTGAGCAGTGACCCCCAAAAGAAGCCCCCCGGGCAATGTCAACGCAGGTGAGGGGAGCTACAGAGGGGGGGTGGGGTGGTGATGGCGGACGAGGAGGGGGGAGGGGTGTTTCGGTCAAGGCACAGTCAGAGAGGGGGACAGTGCTGTTTCATTACCTTGGTGGAGAAGATTGAGTTCCCACTTCCCATTTGCCTGCGCGACGTTTATTGTCTTCCCCCTCTCACCTCACACCTGCTGGGTGGTGTCTGGGCGGCCGGTACCTATTTCAGTTGGAATAGTAGGTCAGTATGTACGGGCTTTGGACAGAGAGCAGAGTGACATGCACATCTAACACAGCAGAGACAGACACATGGTGTTGGTGGTGAGGTTGTTGGGTAGGAGCAGACACACAGCACCCCCCCCCCCCCCACAGTCATTCTATCTGTGTGCCTCTCCCCAGGTCTCTGATGTTTGTGTTTGTCCACCCATTGTTAAAACAAGGAGTCATCTGCAAGCAAGTATTGCGCGCCACTCTACTCAACATTGACTCTGCAATTAAAATGGCATGAAATCGACACTAGTTTGGCACGAAGTAGAAATCAAAAAGATCAGAGGTGACGAAGCTGTTTTCAGACATGAGCGCATGGTAACAGCAGGGTAACACAGTAGCTGCCTTGTTGATGTACCTGCCAGGGCTATTGTCCCAGGTCTCTTTCCTCCTGAAGTATACACTTGTTCACAACTTCCCACATATGTTAAAGACATAGGATTAGCAGAGACATGGCCTAGAACCCTCAAACTTAACTCTGGATGTCAAAGCCTGATTTAGACCTGGGACACCAGGCGGGTGCAATTAATGATCAGGTAGAATAGAACACAAGCAGGATCTGGACCTCGTAGGGTCAGAGTTGAATACACCTGGCCTAGGAGTTGGCACCATAAAAACATCCTAATTCCAGTCATTTCCTCTCGCAACAGTAAAGGGATGTGAACAAGTGCACAGTTGAGGAGAAAATATATATTATTGGCACGCACCCAGGGTCTGTCTGACTGCGCTATAGGCCTAGAGTTTGGGTGAGGCTGGAGAGAGGAGCGCTGACCCCAGACCAGACTTACCCCATCCACGAGGCAGACTAGGGAGGGGGGGGGGGGGGGCACACACAGACGCTACTCCTCCTTGTCTCTGCCACCCTGGTCCCCAGTCATATGGGTGTGGTCATTACAACAAGGAAGGAGAGACGGGAAAAAACAAGAACGGGGAAATACATCCGAAACGCAGTTTTTTCTTTTCCTCACAGTAGTCAGAAACATTCTTTATTTTTTAAATGCTGGGTATGTGTAGTATACATATTAAAAAGCATGCCTTTTTCCTTTTTGTTAAAAAAAAAGAAATATTTTAAATAGTTCTAAAAATACGGTCAGAAACAAGGCAAGCAACAAGCATAACAAGAAAGGGTGTTTTTTTTCCTGATCGTCGAGATCCCACAGACAAAACTTGGTGTGTGTGTGTGTGTGACAGAGAGATTATATGCAAGATAAAATAGTAAATCACTAAAATCACAGGGAGAAGAGGAAGGACACAGGGGGTTACGGGGGTAGTGAGTCGTCTTACAGCGGGGTGCAAGGATACGTCGGAACAGGGAGACTGAAAGATACTGCTCCATCTCTCATCACCATATCATCATCGGTGTGAAGGTTACCGCACCACATTATCCTAACCCCTTTCCCTCCATCGCAGATTAAAGAGACTGACATGTAAGGGGGAAAAAAGCCCTTTAAAAAGGAGTTCTTCCCTCCGCTATACGCACTTCAAACAAAGCTTAGGCACAACGTTAAAGGGAAATTCCCACCCAAAAACAACATTTTGGTGTTTGTTTCATTAGTCCGCTGTTGACATAGCCCCAAAATGTTTTGCTTGTCAGCAATCGAGATATGTAACTTTCAAAACGCCGCATCATATGATGCTAAATGGATCATACAGGGATGACCTGTATTTTGAAAGTTACATATCGTTGAAAATGGATTCATGAAACAAACACCAAAATATAGTTTTTGGGTGGAGTTTTCCTTTAAACCTCATTGAAACTCATGATTCTCTAGCAAGTCTAAAAAGTTAACTTACTTATAAATCCATAAAATAATTCATACTTGATCTGAGGGGTTAGAATGTACTCTTCATCGACCCGACAACCAAAAAAACTAAGCTCAAATATTTAATACTTTAAAAGGCCTCTCAAGATGCACTGATGCAGTAAGACTCTAGTAGTACAGTACATAGAAAACGTTGTCCCTAAAACGTGTCATTCTTCTCCAAACTATTGACCAGGGATGGGGTCAATTCCATTTTAAATTAAGCTGAATTTGATTAAAATGGACCCCCAACCATGCAACTGACACTGGCTGATAAACTGTATGGATAGAAGGCAGACCATTCATATTCTAACCAGCTAACCTCAGTGCTCTCATTGTCAGAGGTAGGTATAGAGAGACTGAATGTTAAACTCTCTACTGTTCCCGTGGTGATCCCAGCATCTCATTTGGTTTACCCAGGCTAAGGTATAGACAGAGTAAATACGGGCAGAAATGCAGCAGTGTCTTTCAGTGTTGGGGTTACAGCGGTGTGAGGGAAGGAGGGGGTTGGAGAGGTAGAGGGTAGTTTCATATAGTACAGTGTGCCTATGTTCCTCGAATCTCCCCGGGGTGAGCTCATGAGGGAACAAGGCAGCACGTGTGGGAGTGTGTGTATTACATCGTAACAACAGAAAGCCAACGTCACTCTCCCACTCCCACACACACTCGCACCACAGTCCCGACGCGTACAAGACACACAGACCCCTCCAACCCTGGAGCTACGCAACACACCACAGCGCAGACTGTACAAGAATCGGTTGTGATATTTTTGACCTCATCTCTATGTTGAAGGCATTGACTGTCTGCTACTGGCACCTGTCTACCATTGAGAGTCAATAGCTAAACATTGTGTGGTGTCAGAATGTCTTCCTTCTCTAACTGCACTGTTAGTGTGGTACCAGGACCAAGTTGGGGTTGGGTTTTTACTGTAGTCAAAGGACAACTCCTAAACTCCAAACACACTCTCACACACACAAATCCCCACCGCCACAGTACACACACATATACCCACACACACAGATATACACAGACACACACAGCCGCTGAGAGTGAGGAGGGGTACGAGGGTGGTATACAGTGGTAGGCGGGGGGGAAACAGAGGAGGGGTACGAGGGAGGTGACTATCTGAAGGGGGGCTCAGGCGTGTGAAGGGAGAGTTCGGGGGCTCGGCGGAGGACGGCCTCCTTGCGGTTCGGTGGCGGCGGCAGCGGCGGCTCATACACTCTGGGCGCTGCCACCATGGCGGCGGCCACGGCGGAGGCGGGCACCACTGGCCTGAGGGCGGCGTCCAGCGCCGTGACGTGGGCCGGTTGGCCGTGGTGGTGGGCGTGGCCCGCCATGGCGTGGGCAGGGATGGAAGCCATGGCGTGGTGGTTGGGAGGCGGGTAGGCGTACTGGAGCTGTTGGAGTTGCTGGTACTGTTGGAGTTGCTGGTACTGCTGGAGTTGCTGGTACTGCTGGTACTGCTGGTAGTACTCTGCATAGTACCTGGGGGAGAGAGGGAATGAGAAGGAGAGAAGGGGGAGGGAGAAGGAGAAATCGAGTGAGACGGGAAGAGCGAGAGAGAAAAGGGTAGGGAGACAGACAGACAAGAGGGTTTGGGATTATCTACTAGGGATTGTATATTACAGTCTTTTACACACAAAAATTTGAGTGGGGGTACAGAGAGCCCTTCGGGGGGCGGTAGGTAGGGTAGGTAGCATACTGTAGCTGCTGGAGCTGCTGGTGCTGTTGGTGCTGCTGGTGGTAGTACTCAGCATACTGTTGGTACTGCTCTCTAAAATACACACGGAGGGAGGGGGAAAGATAGAGCAATTTAGATCATCTACCAGTAGGGAATTGTAGTCTTTTAACACCAAGGCATTGACTAGTAGGAAACTGTAGTCTTTTTACACAAACAGCCTTTCAGAAAGAGCGTTTTTACATAATCTACTAGGGAATTGTAGTCTTTGCACACAAAGAACAGGCTTTCAGGAAATGTACATGGGGTTAAGAGTCTCTGATGGCATTGAAAGATAATGTCTTGAGCAATTCAGTTCCAGGAAGTATGTCCACTACCACTCCTGAAGTCTGAACATCAGACAGAGGGTCACGTAGTGAAAAGGAGGAGAGGGTGTAGTGCATTGGAGAGGGTCAGAGAGGATTCAATAAGGTTAAAAGCTCCTAAAACCATTGGGGTGAACCCTAACCTCCACTGAAGTCAAAGTTCCACTTAGTCTTCCATTTGCGTCAGTGCAAGGCTAAGCCGAAATTGGACTTAAAGTGGACTTTCTTGACTTAAAGAAGTTTTGACTGGAAATTAGGATTCTCCTAATTACTGTAAGTGCTGGAGCTGCTGGTACTGCTGGTGGTTGTATTCAGCGTACTGTTGGCACTGCTCTCTAAGATCCACACGGAGGGAGGAAGGGAGGGAGAAAGGGAGGGGGACAGATAGAGCATTTAGATCATCTACCAGTAGGGAATTGTAGTCTTTTCACACAAACAGGCTTTCAGAAAATGTACAGGGGGTCAAGCAAGTCTTTGATGGAAATTAAGGATAATGTACTGAGCAATTCAGTTCCAATAAGTATGTCCACTACCACTCCTGAAGTCTGAACACTGAGGAAGGTTTGTAGTGAGACAGGGTAATGTAGTGAGAAGATAGTGTGTAGGGTGTAGTGCATTGGGGAGGGTAGAAGAGGCTTCAATAAAGAGATTAGGGTTAAGGGCTCCTAAAAGCATTGGGGTGAATAATAACTTCTACTTTAGTCCAGCACTGATGATGTCAATGGGAGACTAAGTCAAAATTCTACTTAGTGGACTTTCTTAACTTGTAATTAGCTGTAAAGTGAACTAAATCGTGAAGGGTCAAAGAGGGTTGGATAAGAAGAGAAGTGGTAGTACCTAGCCATGGGGTCCTCTCCAGCCTCCGCTGCTTCCTCTGCAGCTCGCCCGGCGGGGGTGGGGAGCAGCGGCCGGCGCTGCTTGGGGGCTCTCTGGTACATGAAGGGCTTCATGACGGGATCGGGCAGCAGGGACCCCGCAGAGCGCCTCAAGGGACTCCGGTCCCGCTCTCCAGACTTTGCCGCTTGTGCCGCAGCCACTGCCGCCGCGTTCTGCTGCTCGGCCAGAACCTGCTGTCCCTGGGCGAAGTAGTGCTGAACCCTCGCCGCTTCAAAGATGGCCGCCGACGGGTCTGCCGATGCGCTCATGGCGGCACCCATCCCCAAGTGGCCGTAGGCATGCTGGGCGCCCCCATAGAGCGCCGGCGCCATGGCGTAGGCCTGGTTGACTGCCGCGGCGGCCGCAGGCATCTCTACGCCAGGTGCAGCCAGGTAGATGGCCCCCGGATGGTGGTGGTTAGCCATGGCATGCGCGTAAACTGGTGTGGAGTAGGCGGCGGCAGCGGATGCTGCAGCGGGGCTGGCGGCAATCTGACTGAGCTGACCGTAGAGAGCGGCGTGGCTGGGGTTCATGGAGCTGGCGTACACCTGCGTGGCGCCCGCCTGCGTCAACGCTGCCGCCTGATTGGCTGCCTGGACCCCATAGAGCTGATTGGCCACGTTAGCGCCGTAGACCTGCGTCGCCAGGGCACCATACACCGCCTGGTTGACGGGGTTGCCTTCCGCCCGCGTGCCGGTGGTGAGGCCCGTCAACGCCGCGTAGGTGGGGTCAAAGGTCGAGGTGTTGTAGACAGAGTTGTGGACGCTTTGCTGGACCTGGAGGGGCAGGCCGGCTGCGGCGGCGGCAGCTGCAGCTAACACAGCTGCCTGGCTCTGGTACTGTTCCAGAGAGGACTTCCCTACAGGGCACTCCCCGGCATAGTGGCCCTGCTTCCCACAGCTCACACAGGGGATCTTCCCCGTCGGGGTCTGCTTGGAGGGCTGCACCTGTATAGAGACGGACATCATTTGTTAGCGAGCTTCAGGAACTGTCTTTACTAAGAGACAACCAGATCTAGCCTACAACTCAGAGCATTATAGGCACTGTAGTGGTTCTCAAACCTCTCCTCGGGGACCCCAGACATTTCGCAATTTTGTTGCAGTCCTAAACTAATTCACCTAGTCAAGGGCTTGATGATTAGTTGACAAGTGGAATCAGGTGTCCTAGCTGTGGAATAATTCAAATACATGGAATGGCTGGGGATCTGCGAGGAGAGGTTTGAGAACCACTGCGGTTGTACACCATGCTAAACCTTCAGGAACGCCTTCACCATCATAGAACTGGATATACAAGACAGGGCAGTATGGGTAATGTAGTACACAAAAATAGAATCACTAGAACAGGCATCACCCCTCAGACCACAGCAATTTGGCTGCACCCTCATGGGTACACTCAAAATGGTCACCGATCCTCATTTAACAATGCCAATTGACTTGAATGGAGGAGTGGGGGGGTGCCAGTCAAGGGATTCTATCTCCATGTCAGTGCATCGTGCTACAGCACCTTGGAGAGTTCCACGGAGAGCGGGCGTCCCTTGAAGGAGGTGCCGTGGAGGGCCTCGATGGCCTGAAGAGCCTCCTCCTTGTTCTCCATGTGCACGAAGGCGTAGCCTGCAGAAGAGGAGAGCCTGGCTGTCATTGAGCACAGGGACACCAGTTAGAACCACACCGGGCATGCCACACACACACACATCTTACCGCTCTATACACACACGATTCTTACTGATCTATACAACTACACACAAACCTTACCTGATTGTCAAGTTGCACAATGAAAAAGCCCCAAACAACTTAGAGTACCTTGGATCTTTACACTTTCAGCTAGCCATCACCGGTATGCAGTGCAATGACATAGGTGACGGTACTCATTTTGGGTGCTGGTACCCGTCATATATGAAAGCCAATGGCCTGTTCTATAAGAGGTGCAGCACTCCAGAGGTAGAGAATTAGGTGTCTGTACTCCATACTAGACGACACCGCCCGGCCTACTTCAAGCACCGGTACGCCATAATGTACTGTAAGTTCCAGGGTGAGATTCCCTCTAGGTACAGATCTAGGATCAGTTTCCCTTCCCCCAAACCTAACCATTAAAACACACACATATGTTTTATTGTCACATTCACCAGATTGGTGGAGTGAAATGTGTTGTTTTACAGGGTCAGCCAAATTAGTGTTAAGTGTCTTGCTCAAGGAGACAGACTCTTCACCTTGTCGGCTTGAGTATATACAAACCAGCGACCTTTCGGTTACGGGCCCAACGATCTGACCACTAGGCTAGTAGTGGGGGAAATGCAAACTGATCCAAGATCAACATCTAGGGTCAACTTCACCCTTCGCCATACTGAGCAATCTCTCCCTTCACCCTTATGAGTACCATTATAATAACGTTATTATTTTGGTGGGTGCTTATATTTGTCCTATTTCACACATGTACAAGTGTGTATTACATACATGTGTGAAGTGGAAATGTGTTCATTGCATATCCCAAATCCCCCTGAGACACCCTCGTAGGGATACTCCCTTCTCGTGGAGTACCCCTCAATGAGAAGGGGCGTGGCTCACCTTTGACTTTGTCGCACTCCAGCACTTTACCAAAGGTCTGGAAGAGCTCCTGGAGGTCCTCGGTGGTGCACATGCCCGACAGGTTCCCCACAAACACCTTGGTGGAGTGGAGCGGTCTGCCCCGGGACTCCTCCACCACCAGGTTCCTCCCCCGGAACTCCCTGCCGTTCAGCTCCCTGATGGCCCGCTCCGCAGCACCCTCACCCTGGGAGTAGATTTGATTAGAAAACAAAGTAAATGTCAAAATAATAAGACATTCATATAGATGAGGAGACTTTAAAGTGAGGAAAACTCAATGAGGAAATACATTTTCTACCATATCAACTCAATGTAGCCTATGTACACACAAAAACAATCACCATTTAAAAATGACAAACACACAGTTCTGTAGTGCACTCACCACCGGGGATTTAAAAGAATAGGATCGGTTGGTGTAAACATTGGCTGGAAGGCGTTTAGATCATTGTTATATCCATGACGAAGAGTGTGCAAGTGTACACTTTAGAAGAACTGAAGAGAATTGGGACTTAGACCTTAGTCCTCCCTATGGGATATCTATAGCCTACCTGTAGGTGTACGAAGGCGAACTGTCGGAGGACGCTGCAACTGACCACCTGGCCGTACGCCTCAAAGATGGCCGACAGCTCCTCCTGGGTGGTGTCTAGAGCCAGGTTGCCCACGAAGAGCTTCACCGTGTTGCTCTTGTCCATAGTGGAGCTGTGGTGGGACATGCACAGATACGGGCAGACACAGACAGATACAGGCAGACAGGGGACACAAGGGAGAGAGAGAGAGACAAGTGAACATACTGTAAAAAACAAAACATTCTTGTCCACAATGCTGGAAACACCAAAAACCAAACAGTTCAAGAGACACCCATAAGGGAGAAAGCAAGAGCTGACAAAATGAATGACGAGACCACAGGGGAAAAGGAAGTATGTGTCAAGAAAATATTTGACAATTGACCACCATGCAGAATAACAACATGGAAGACACCATAGAGTTCTAATATGTAATTATATGGAAGACACCATAGAGTTCTAATATGTAATTATATGGAAGACACCATAGAGTTCTAATATGTAATTATATGGAAGACACCATAGAGTTCTAATATGTAATTATATGGAAGACACCATAGATTTCTAATATGTAATTATATGGAAGACACCATGGAGTTCTAATATGTAATTATATGGAAGACACCATAGAGTTCTAATATGTAATTATAAGGAAGACACCATAGATTTCTAATATGTAATTAAATGGAAGACACCATAGATTTCTAATATGTAATTATATGGAAGACACCATGGAGTTCTATTATGTAATTATATGGAAGACACCATAGATTTCTAATATGTAATTATAAGGAAGACACCATTGACACTTGGTTATGTAGCCTTACTAGCCTATGCTATAATCATGCAACATGTTGAACTCTGACCTTACTTCTTTCAGGTCAAGAAGCACTAGGCTACCCTGCAGGTTTATCACAACAGTTTAGGGCCAGTTGCTATGCTAGCTGTAAATCGAAAAGCACAAAAATGTACTTTTCTGTGCCAAGCACATGTATAGAATACTGGAAATGCTCTACATGGTAGCCTTTCCGCTGAGATCAGATCAATGTTCAAGTTGTATTAGTCATGGTACATGGTATACACCGTCCAACGAAAAGCTTATATTTCCATCACTAAACCGACTTCAGTTGAGGCATCACTGGAGCGGGGAAAACTATTTATCTCTAATGGCGCAGCACGAGACAAAGTTTAAAAAATTAAAAATTACAAAAATGCTTGAACCATCGGGCAGTGTTGCCATGTTCACGATTGAATTCCGGTAAATTGGGCTACTTTGAAAACGATGAACTGGACGACATATACAACGATATAGCACAGGGTGCCTTCATCCGTTCAAAGGCCAAATGGATTGAGAAAGGTGGAAAAAACACATCTTATTTCTTTCATTTGGAGAAAAGTAAGCAGACTAGGAATAGTATTTCATCCATTTATGTAAACAACACTATATCTGATGATCTTGAAGTGATTAATAAGGAAATACACTCTTTCTAGAGTACACTGTATCAATCTCATCTTTCGGAAGGCGACTTGGATTCCTTTTTTGATTCTGTTAATAACTCTGTTAACCCTATAGAATAAAAGTTTAAGGAACTCTGTGATTCCGATATAGGTATTACTGAGTTTGACCAAGCCATTAAACAAATTCCTAGGTAAATAGGTAAATAGGTAAATCCCCTGGACCGAATGTCCTGACAGCTGAATTCTATTGAGATTTTTGGCCTGATATTAGAGAGTTATCGCTTTCGGTCTACAAAGAGGTTATTGACAATGCTTTCTTACCTCCTTTGAGACGGGGACAAATAGTTATAATACCCAAACCAAAGAAGGACCATTGGAGAACAATCATGTTGTTGGTAACTGACTATAAGTTACTAGCACACTATTGTTTGTACAGATGGTACCTTCAGGCGTTTGGATATTGCTCCCAAGGATGAACCAGACTTGTAAAGGTCTACAATTGTTTTTCTGGAGGTCTTAGCTGATTTCTTTTGATTTTCCCATTATGTCAAGCAAAATAGGCACTGAGTTTGAAGGTAGGCCTTGAAATACATCCACAAGTACACCTCCAATTGACTCAAATGATGTCAATTAGCCTATCAGAAGCTTTTAAAGCCATGACATCATTTTCGGAAATGTTCCAAGCTGTTTAAAGACAGAGTCAACTTAGTGTATGTAAACTTCTGACACACTGGAATTGTGATACAGTGAATTATAAGTGAAATAATCTGTCTGTAAACAATTGTTGGAAAAATTACTTGTCATGCACAACGTAGATGTCCTAACCGACTTGCCAAAACTATAGTTTGTTAACAAGAAATGTGTGGAGTGCTTGAAAAAGGAGTTTTAATGACTCCAACCTAAGTGTCTGTAAACTTATAGAAATTAAATCTGTCTAATCCTACCTCTATGTGGTATCATATCCCTAACAGTCTGTTTAATACACTCGAACTTGAATTTCAAAATAAATGTGACTTTGACCCTCCAAAATTACCTGTGAAATTGTCTAAGTTACACCAGAAAAAAAAAATTCTGGAAAAGGATATTCAAGAACAATTTCCCCTCCATAAAACAGTGATTTGAATAATAGCACTATTAAAATGAATAGGAACACTGTTATATTATGAGGTTGTTTCCACTTTACCAAGTTTACAAATTACTGACTTGAACCTTTTGGATAAAAAATTAAATGATAAGTGGATACGATTGTCAGTTAATTAAGTATATTTTGTGATTATAATTCAATATATTGCTATGGAAGTGACCAACCCATGCTATGGTCAAAAGCCATGACCTTTTACTTTAATTGTCCAGTTATCCCAACATTTAAAGAATGTTTAAAATATTTTCTCACATCTACCCTGTTAATTACTTATTGCACAAAATGTTACATTTTGACAAAAAAATGCTCCTCTGATTCAGAATCTTTAGAACATGTATTTTTTTCATGCCGCCATTCTAGTAAACTATGGATTGAAATTCATGGATGGTTGTGTATATAGTCTCCAAAATGACCTTTGATGACATTAAACGGCATTATGCTTATCCTTGTAAATTCCGATCATAACTATTTTATTAACATTACTATTCTCTTGGTCAAATATTATATTCACAAAATGTAAATAGGGTGGGAAATGTCAATTTTATTTTTATTGAACTTTTACAATTTTACAAATCCCTCAAACTTGTGAAACTTAAAAAGTAGGAAAAAAATATTAGAAGTCATGTCTCTGGATGTTTGTTAATGTCTCATTGCCTTGTCACATCTCAAATGTCCTTAAGTATTATTTATTTTTATGGTCCCTTGGTGTTTTATTATTTGATTTTATTCACAGGAATGTCCCTGTAATGATGTGTAAAATTGTTATTATTGTTGCAATAAAAATAAAACAATTTGCGGGGAAAATGTATTGGTGCGGGTGGTAGGTTTTTGGTCTACTTCTAAATTGCACCGCGGCCGCTATGGCATTTCTAAAGTTATATATATGTTTCACTGTGACCTGCTTACTGTGTATGTGAATGAATGGTGGAGAGGGGGAGGGCCGGAGGGGTGAGTGTGTGTTGAGGTCGCTGGTTGAAGAGAGTGCTGCAGCAGAGGCAGCTGAGTCACCGCGCGCACGTCGTGATAGTAGCCGCGCGCACGTCGTGATAACTTTTGACCAGTTGTATGTAGGCTATTTAGAATCCTCATTATGGAGACACCCTTTTTCCAACAAAAAAAAAAACATTTTAACGTGCTAGAACTGATACAATGGCGACCACGCATTGGAAAAAGACGTAATGCGCACTAGAGCTCTTTAGATAAATTCGCTCAGAGGTGGCCTAAAGTAAACTGCATTCTGATGTAGACTTTTCTTATGGATAACAGTATCAAGCGAAGGGTTTAACGCATGCTCAGTTCAAGGGTCTGCAGGACTGCGCGAGTGGAAATGGTTATGTAGCTTGTGTAATGGAAAAAGTCCACAATGAAAATTCCATTAATTGTAGAGAATGATTGGCTGCATTTGCATCTATTGACCATCAAGTAGGCTATTAACTTCTATGTCATCTACCATTTAAAATCAAATTGTAAGTGTCACATGCGCCGAATAAAACAGGTGTAGACCTTACCGTGAAATGCTTACATACAAGCCCTTAACCAACAATGCAGTTCAAGAACTAGAGTTTAAAAAATACTATAGTAATACTATATATATATATATAAAAATACAATAAATATATATTGAAATGACGATATCACTGGAGTCATTGCAAATAAATGTGTGCCACTTGTGAAGCCTACCCTGAGCTGGCAACCAGATGTAATAAATTGCCTAGAATTCAGTTTGTTGTTGTAGCCTTGTGATCATGGTCACAGCTCTATTGTAAATGTATCATTCTCCACATTTAATGTCAGTTTCATTGTGGATTTTTACCTGAAATTAGATTTTGGCATATCAGGGGCTATAGGCTACCTGCATCTAGCTCAGCAAACCACAGCAAAGTTGAATTGCAATTATAACCCCTGATTTATTTAACCCCTGAAATAAGTAAATCTTGCAAATAGGCCATTTATAACGGTTTGTAGTCTTAACATCTGGCACATAATAACGGCACAATTGCCAGAAAATAAGATAACATTAACATTTAAAACAAGGACATTCATCCAAGTGTTTCTTGCAGAGATTTCGAATTCCTCTGTCCAACTTTCATCACTCAAACTCTCCTGTCTAATGTATCTATAGTTATGCACATGCTGCAAACTGGATTTATTTACAATTATAAACTGGCTGGTTTGAGCCCTGAATGTTGATTGGTTGAAAGCCATGGTATATCAGATGTGTGTCAGGGGAATGACAAAAACATACTTTTTACTGTTCTAACTAAGTTGGTAACCAGTTTATAATAGCAATAAGGCACCTCAGGGGTTTGTGGTATATGGCCAATATACCACAGCTAAAAGCTATGTCCTAAGAACAGCCCTTAGCTGTGGTATATTGGGCAAATACCACACATTGCTCAATCATAGCAGCCAAAACAAGTTAAATGACGTCCACTTATGGACAATTATCTGGAGTTTAATAAGGGTGATTTATCTTTTCTCTAGCGACATTCTTAAACTGGCAAGAATTATCATTTTGATGGGAAACCGGATTTAGTTTATTAGCCTACGCTGTTAAAAAATATGTCGATATTCCTTCTTAATTCGCTCAATAAGGTTACGGAAAAGGGGTTTTGGGAAAATGTGGCAACTCCTCCCTTGCAACTGAAAAACATTTTTGGGCTAGTTGTCAGGCCTTGTGGGCGGGTTTTCAGAGGTCACTGGCTACAAATTTTAGCTTCACCTGGCAACCCTGCCATTGGGAATCTCCCATGGACGTTACAGATATGCATCAAAAACGTGGTTCGGGTTTACATGACTTTCCAATTCGCTGCTAAGACTGAGAAAACAATTGATAGACGACACGTTTTCTTTAAAATTACCCACATGGACTGGAGAGGATGCTTAGGTTTTGGTTGGTGTGACCGAAACTGAACAAACCTCGCGGCGAAAATGTGAGACGATTTGCCTAAGTAGCTGGAAATGGGGTTTCGATGCCATTGTTGTGTTATCATTAATCCAATCTACAAAAACAGTACACGAACTGTATCGGATGAGTGAGTGGTGGACATATAACAAAACAATGTTACATTGGAAATGTTAGTCACAGCATTTTTCCGCACTGGAACGGATACATTGCACGATAGCGAAAATGTCTTCAATGGAACGACAATACGCTTTCGTGTTTCGTGTCATTGGTTCTTCCGCTGACGATTAAAACCTAATATTTCTACGAATCGTTACTTATTGTTCATCTTTAGTAAATACATCGAATAAAAGAGGTACATACATCTACCATCTTACTTACCTAAGCAGTGCCGTGTTTCAAAATGGTAGCGCCTGCTTCCGTTTTTTTAGAAGGCTTCACCAATGGGGAAGTCAGGGGGTTGGGGGCTGCCACCACCAGAATGCTGATTCTTCACAATCGCCGTATTACATTTTCTAACAGATAGGCTATTATAAAAAATGGCTTTACAGCATGCTTCGATATAACAAGTCAGTCATTCTTCACCATAGTCCAAAGGGCAACTTTTATTGTAAATTTAATTTCAATGAGAAAAGTTGATGAGTAAGTTTCCTGAACTTGAGAAAGATAAACAAAATCACTAACAACACTAGCTACAAAGATTTTGATATAATAAGGATTCAAGTCATGGAAACTGCTCAATTTTAATCATTTAGCAGATGCTTGTATCCAGAATGACCCACAGGAGCAACTAGGGTCAAGCGCCCCACTCAAGGACACATCAGACTCTTCACTTAGTCAGCTTGTGGACCCGAACCATCGACCCCTCAGTTAGTGGTCCAACACTCGGCTACCTGCTGCCCTAAAGTATTTAAAATCGCTTCTCGAATCCCCCAAACTCATTGGAGAAGATCTGAGGTGATCTTCACCTCCAATGCGACTGGAGAAGGTAGAGAGAGGATGCGAGGAATCTGGGAAAGACCAGAGATTCACCCTAGTAGAATGGCATTCTACCAACAGGTAATTGAACCACAAACAGTCACCATCAATCAACACCCAGTTTAAAAACACAATGACACAATGAGCACATCCAGAGATCAAGAGAGATATTTAGACAGTAAAGCTGTTGAGATACATATGAAATTGTAATCAAACAGAATTACAACATTGACTGCTTAACAGTACAAAACTTAACTTAGTCGACAAAAACAGAATAGTTAACATGGAATATTTGGGCTTGGAATCCTGATCTTGCCTATATGGGAGATCACTAAGTATCTAGACACCTATATCATATTATTGTGCTGTCGTTTTTCTTTAGACTTATGACAGGTTTCGATCTCAAAATAATTCTATATGGCAATAATTATTACAGCTGAATAGACAAACATTTGGTTTCGGTTTCTCCTCTTCTTTTCTCCTACCCTCCCTCGCTCTCAGTGCAACTTCAGTCAGTGAGACATTCATGGGTGTATTCAGCGATACGAAACGTTCTGAACGTTGCAGATAGAAATATAATGAATAGTGCTGACACACATATCCATTCTACACAATACATGCATTTTTTTATGTTCTGTAACGTCACATCCTCCTGAACAGACCCCAGGTCACAGGTGAGCAGCAGGTGTCTCTGTAGTGGTCTTGCGGCGACCCGTCCCGGCCAGCGGTCTGTCCCTCTCCTCCCAGAGAGTAACCCCGTCACACGCACAGATCTGCTTGGCGTTCTGGAACAGGCCAGCGGCACGAGCGATGATCCCACAGGCCAGCCTGTACCCAACGAGCAATAGATAGAGAAAGAGGGGGGATAGAGAGTGAGAGAAAAGAAACAAATAGAAAAGATCAGCATTTTTCACTATAAAATGTTTTAATTCAACTTTGGCCTACAGTAAGTCCATCCAAACGCTACCCACGTCTCTCTTCTACCATGAGCTCACCTCTGGCCGGAGTTCCCGGTTAGTTTGGAGAGGGGGTGAGCCCCCCTTCCCAGGTCATCCTCCCCAGCATCCACCACCAGAGACCGACCAATCACGTCCCACACCTGCAGGAAGTGACAGAGGGGTAGGAGTGGCTACTGTCAATGGTTGGTACCGCTGACCAGTGTGCAATTGTGTATTCCCCAAGCTGGTATAACACCATGTACTCAATGCCTCTACTGTAATTAATACCTACCTATGTCACTACCCATGTAAATACATAGGTTTAGACCAAAAGGGGTAGGGGTGTGTGTGTGTTACCTTCAGCTCAGGGTCCTCTAGTCTGAATGAGGCTCGACCATCTGGTCCGGCCACAATATTCCCCAGATCACCTACATGCTAAAAGAAAACACATTTAACTGAATATCACAACTATTACTTATAAAAATAAGGTATTTCTATGTTATTTTTAATACATTTGCTACATTTTCTAAAACCTGTTTTCGCTTTGTCATTATGGGGTATTGTGTGTAGATTGATGAGATGTTTTATTTGTTTAATATATTTAAAAAATAATTCTGTAACATGACAAAATGGGGTCTGAATACTTTCGAATGCATTGTATATCGTCTCTGAGACAGTAAATAGGTACTTCCTGAAAGTATAACATCTCAGAAAGAATGTACCCCAGTTTCACAAGGAACTAAACAGAACTATACAGTATAGCCCTACTCTAGAAGAAGACAAGGGAACTGTACCCTGTCTGGGTCCTGCGGGGCTCCATGTTGTCTCCCATAGGGGTTATAGTGTTCTCCACAGCTGTGCAAACACACAGGCAGAGAAACATGAGTCATCTACTCCCATGATCCTCAGGAGCAAGCAGGTGCAACTGTGACCTTATGGGCTACAGTGCAATCATAAAGCGACTGATCTATTCAAGGGTTATTTTAAAATTGACTGAGGAAAAATTGGAAAATTGTGGGCAAAACAATGCATACAGTACAATGTTTTTTTTTTTTTACATATTAAAAATACCTCTGCACTAATAATGAATATGATTTGCATTTGGGTTGATAATATATCATGTTTCGCACACACACACAAAAAGATCACCTCTGGCAGTCCTGTGTGAGGTCTCCCAACGTGTGGACGTGGAGTCCGTGGGTGCCAGGTTCCAGACCATCAATGGTCCCGTCAATCAGACAGCGCTCCTCGGACAGCTGGAGGAACCGCACCACCCCCTGGACAGGACCAGTACCACCCATCATGGCCACCGCTGCACCCAGGTCTGATACACAGACACAAACATTGCATATACAGTACACACACGCACAGTAGAGTACACATACAGATGCACATATGCTGCCAAATACACTTGTGACAACATCCATGCCAAAACAGTTTTTATCCATCTAGAGTCCTCTATCTAACTCTATGGGCCGTGGCCACATTGGGATTTTGTGTCTGAGTATTTCGGATGGAGCCAATGCTTTTGCAATGGGAGTCATCCATTGCCGGTAGAATGACAACGGAGATTATTGTCCAACCCCCCAAAAAAATCACATATTCAACTCATCTGAAAAAAAAAGTAGAGATGAGTTGTACTTTTTGACAGACAAAAGTGGACAATGATGTACATCATATACAATTTAATCCGTGTTCATGCATCTCAGTGTGCCCGTACCTAATTCTGTTCCTCCGATGCCCTTTAGTACTGCCCTGCGCCCAGTGCTCTCTATGAGATCCTGCACCTCATGGGACGTCAGAGCAGACTCCACCAGAACCTCCTCCTTCCCCACATCTATCTTCACCGACTGCACTCCTGCACACAGAATAACGGGGAGGAGAGAGGGATGTAGAGAGATGGAATGAATGAGGACAAAACAGAAAAAAAGGATGAGAAGCGCAAGAGAGAGAAAGAAGAGATGAGTAGAAAACACGGGACAAATGAGTAAAATAAAAGAGATATGTCACTGACAAATACTGCTGCCATGTGTGTTAAATGCTTTAGATGGCTTTAGGTTGGTACATATATTGGAATGCATGGAGGGGCCCAGTGGTTTCATTCCAGTGTAATGTGTTCACCAAAAGCAAGAGCAGCCCCTGTATCAGCCTACTGAATGGCAATACAATAACAATAGTAAACAACATTCATAATTTGTTCTAATCTGTTACTATTGATATTAAGCCTAGGAGCAATACACAACTAAGTTAATGAGTATTCTGCACACTAGCAAAAGTGTAGTTACTAGCCTACTAAATTAATAACTCATTTGAGTGCTAGAATGGAAAGTTAAAAATGTACCTGGTTTTCCTTCCAGTGCAGCTCTGACTTTCTCTGCACAACTGTCACATGTCATCTGCACTGCAAACTCCAGCTGTGCGTAATAGATAAATAATGATCATTTAACTACCTAGCTAGGTCCTCAAAGTACAGTCAGTATAGCTATCAATCTCTGGATGTAAATTATGCTTTGATAGAGCAAGCCAACATCCCAACTTGGGATGTTGGCTTGGAAGTTTTTGGAACATACGTTTTTGGTTTCCCATAGGTTCTGGAAACAAAGCCATACATTTCCTGACCGGTAAAATGGAATGTTTTTTAAACATTCTGGGAACAGAAATTGAACTTTTAGGTCGCCGGGAGGTTCTGAGAATATTTTACTATGATTCCCATGTTTTCCTGGGAGGTTTTATTAATGTTCTAAGAACAGAAATGATTGGTTATTTGAAGGTAATTAAATAATGTTCTGAGAACATGTTTCAATAAGACTTTTAGTAATAGTGCTGGCTTAGATTGGGATAACTGTTTTGAACTTTAAGCACAAATAGGACACATGTTAATTTGCTTAGACACAGTGTCTATGATATTTGAACCTATGATCTTCTGTTTTCTATCCATGGAATTAGTCCACTGACCCACCAGGATGGAGCTAGCATGCCATGTTGTTTTTACTCATACAAACCTGTTCATTTTAGTTTATTCAAACAGACCCCATGTGCTGGCTATTGTTACTTTAGTTACTCAACAATGTTGCGTTCAACATCAATTGAACGCAACATCAAATACTCTACCACATATCTACAACACAAAATCCATGTGTACGTGTGTGTTTTTGTGTATTAGAGGTCGACCGATTAATCGGAATGGCTGATTTCAAGTTTTCATAACAATCGGAAATCAGTATTTTTGGACACTGGTTTGGCCAATTTTTTTTTTTTCACCTTTATTTAACTAGGCAAGTCAGTTAAGAACACATTCTTATTTTCAATGACTGCCTAGGAACAGCCTGTTCAGGGGCAGAACGACAGATTTGTACCTTGTCAGCTCTGGGGTTTGAACTTGCAACCTTCCGGTTACTAGTCCATTTTTTGGGGGCTCTAACCACTAGGCTACCCTGCCGCCCCAATCTTGCAACCTTACAGTTAACTAGTCCAACGCTCTAACCACCTGCCTCTCATTACACTCCACGAGGAGCCTGCCTGTTACGCGAATGCAGTAGAAGCCCAGGTAAGTTGCTAGCTAGCATTAAACTTATCTTATAGAAAAAATATATCAATCATAATCACTAGTTAACTACACTTTGTTGGTGATATTACTAGTTTATCTAGCGTGTCCTGCGTTACATATAATCGATGCAACGCAGGGGGATGATTTAACAAAAGCGCATTTGCAAAAAAAGCACAATTGTTGCACGACTGTACCTAACCATAAACACCAATGCCTTTCTTAAAATCAATACACAGAAGTATATATTTTTAAACCTGCATATTTAGCTAAAAGAAATCCAGGTTAGCAGGCAATATTAACCAGGTGAAATTGTGTCACTTCTCTTGCATTCATTGCACGCAGAGTCAGGGTATATGCAACAGTTTTGGCAGCCTGGCTCATTGCGAACTAATTTGCCAGAATTTTACATAATTATGACATAACATTGAAGGTTGTACAATGTAACAGGAATATTTAGACTTAGGGATACCACCCATTAGATAAAATACCGAACGGTTCCGTATTTCACTGAAATACTAAACGTTTTGTTTTCAAAATGATAGTTTCTGGATTCTACCATATTAATGACCAATGTGTGTTATTATGTTAGAATTAAGTCCATGATTTGATATTTGATAGAGCAGTCTGACTGAGCAATGGTAGGCAGCAGCAGGTTCGTAAGCATTCATTCAAACAACACTTTCGTGCGTTTTGCCAGCAGCTCTTCACTGTGCTTCATACATTGCGCTGACTTCAAGCCTATCAACTCCCGAGATTAGGCTGGTGTAACCGATGTGAAATGGCTAGCAAGTTAGCGGGGTGCGTGCTAATAGCGTTTCAAACGTCCCTCGCTCTGAGACTTGGAGTAGTTGTTCCCCTTGCTCTGCATGGGTAACGTTGCTTCGAGGGTGGCTGTTGTCGTTGCTCCTCCCTGGGCTCGAACCAGGAACACGAGGAGAGGGACGGAAGCTACACTGGCAATACTAACGTGCCTATAAGAACATCCAATAGTCAAAGGTATATGAAATACAAATTGTATAGAGATAAATAGTCCTATAAATACTACATTAACTACTACCTAAAACATCTTAACTTGGAATATTAAAGTCTCATGTTAAAAGGAACCACCAACTTTCCTATCTTCTCGTGTTCTGAGCAAGGAACTTAAACGTTAGCTTTTTTTTACATGGCACATATTGCACTTTTACTTTCTTCTCCAACACTTTGTTTTTGCATTATTTAAACCAAATTGAACATGTTTAATTATTTATTTGAGGCTAAATAGATTTTTATTGATGTATTATATTAAGTTACAATAAGTGTTCATTCAGTATGGTTGTAATTGTCATTATTACCAATAAATAAATATGTTTTATTTATTTTAATTTTATTATTATAATTTTAAAAAATGTAATTGGCCGATTAATCGGTATCGGCTTTTTTTGGTCCTCCAATAATCGGTAGTCGACCTCTAGTGTGTATATAAAGTGTGCACGTTATTGTGTGTTTGTATGCATGTGTCTGTGCCTGTTTGTGTTGCTTCACAGTCCCCGCTGTTCCATAAGGTGTATTGTTATGTGTTAAAAAAAATATATGTTACTGCTTGCATCAGTTTCTTGATGTGGAATAGAGTTCCATGTAGTCATGGCTGTATGTAGTACTGTGCACCTCCCATAGTCTGCTCTGGACTTGAGGACTGATGAGACCTCTGGCGGCATGTCTTGTGGGATATGCATGGGTGTCTGAGCTGTGTACCAGTAGTTCAAACAGATAGCTCAGTAGATTCAACACCTCTCACAAATACAAGTAGTGATGAAGTCAATCTCTCCTCCACTTTGAGCCAGGAGAGATTGACATGCATATTATTAAATGTAGATTAAGGGCCAGCCATGCAGCCCTGTTTTGAGATAATTGCAACTTTCCTAAATCCCTCTGTGGCACCTGACCACACGACTAAATAGTAGTCCAGGTGGGGTGGGTAGAATTGGTGGAATGTTCCAACGGGAATCTGTTCCAAAGACTTCGTAAAGTACAAGGATGCCAACAGACAACGCATACAAAGTGGCATGATCAATTCACCGAGTTAACTAGCTGCCGAATAGTCATCAACTCACCACGTAGTTTATTCTTAATGTTTGTCCACAGGCTACCAGAGTGAGGACAGACATTTTTCGGAATTAACGTGGTGAGTGAAAAACGTAAATAAATTGCACACTCCCTACCCGGTATCTTTATCTGCCGCTATACAACTTTGTATGCGTTGTTTGTTGGCAAACTTATTTACGAAGTTTTTCGAAGATTATTTACGAAGATTCCTGTTGGAACGTTCCACAAATTATACTCACCCGTCGTCTACATGCGACAACTAGGGCCTATAGGAACTGCCTTGTTGATAATGCTGTTAAGAAGGCAGAGCAACGCTTTATTATGCGTCAATATACTTTGACCATGACAGTTTACAATCCAGGGTTACTCCAAGCAGTTTAGTCACCTCAACTTGCTCAATTTCTACATGATTCATTGCAAGATTTAGTTGAGGTTTAGTGAATGATTTGTCCCAAATAAAATTATTTTAATCACGATACATTTTAATACTAATGATTGATAGCTAGCTACTGTATTACAGTCAATATCCGGTTGTTGTGTAAGCAGTCTTACTAAATAAGCGCTTGTTAACGTTCAGTGTTGACAAGTGTTTTCAATAAGACAAAGAAAGCAACATGCACAACTTGTCGTTTCAAGAAAGAATATTAACAGGTTCAAACCTTCGTAGTTCTGTCTGTATCCATTTTTGTGCAGCACGCCGTTGTCTGACCTATGATAACAGAATTTACTAGGAAACGTCTTACTTTCCCCCAAACAGGCACTAACCGGGAGAAGGTAGCCGCCATCTTTATGAGGTCGGTAAAACTGTATTTAGAACGTCATCGCCACCTATTGTCAACTGTCAGTCACTGAGTAGATTTGGTGTTCACTTTTTACGAAAGAACGGGACAACTTCAAGTAAATGTATGAGAGGGGAGTTGACTCACTGAAAATGGGGATCTATCCCAAATGGCACCCTATTCCCTATATACTGTAAATATAGTGCAATAATTCATATTTTAAAAGCCTTTCTGTCTACATCTGATGTTTACATTTACATTTTGATTATTTATCAGATAGATGCTCATGTCAAGAGTTCATTCAACTAAGGTAGGTAAGAAGATTGCTGATTTCAATGTTTTACTGCTAACCTACAAAGCATTACATGGGCTTGCTCCTACCTATCTCTCTGATTTGGTCCTGCCGTAAAACACAGGCCTCCTAATCCTAATTGTCCCTAGAATTTCTAAGCAAACAGCTGGAGGCAGGGCTTTCTCCTATAGAGCTCCATTTTTATGGAATGGTCTGCCTACCCATGTGAGAGACACAAACTCGGTCTCAACCTTTAAGTCTTTACCGAAGACTCATCTCTTCAGTGGGTCATATGATTGAGTGTAGTCTGGCCCAGGAGTGAGAAGGTGAACGGAAAGGCTCTGGAGCAACGAACCGCCCTTGCTGTCTCTGCCTGGCCAGTTCCCCTCTTTCCACTGGGATTCTCTGCCTCAGACCCTATTACAGGGGCTGAGTCACTGGCTTACTGGTGCTCTTTCATGTCCCTAGGAGGGGTGCATTACTTGAGTGGGTTGAGTCACTGATGTGATCTTCCTGTCTGGGTTGGCGCCCCCCCCCCTTGGGTTGTGCCGTGGCGGAGAACTTTGTGGGCTATACTCGGCCTTGTCTCAGGATGGTAAGTTGGTGGTTGAAGATATCCCTCTAGTGGTGTGGGGGCTGTGCTTTGGCAAAGTGGGTGGGGTTATATCCTTCCTGTTTGGCCCTGTCCGGGGGTATCATCGGATGGCGCCACAGTGTCTCCTGACCCCTCCTGTCTCAGCCTCCAGTATTTCTGCTGCAGTAGTTTATGTGTCAGGGGGCTATGGTCAGTTTGTTATACCTGGAGTTCTTCTCCTGTCTTATCCGGTGTCCTGTGTGAATTTAAGTATGCTCTCTCTAATTCTTTCTTTCTTTCTCTCTCTCGGAGGACCTGAGCCCTAGGACCATGCCTCAGGACTACCTGGCATGATGACTCCTTGCTGTCCCCAGTCCACCTGGCTGTGCTGCTGCTCCAATTTCAACTGTTCTGCCTGTGATTATTATTTTTTGACCATGCTGGTCATTTATGAACAATTGAACATCTTGGCCATGTTCTGTTATAATCTCCACCCGGCACAGCCAGAAGAGGACTGGCCACCCCTCATAGCCTGGTTCCTCTCTAGGTTTCTTCCTAGGTTTTGGCCTTTCTAGGGAGTTTTTCCTAGCCACCGTGCTTCTACACCTGCATTGCTTGCTGTTTGGGGTTTTAGGCTGGGTTTCTGTACAGCACTTTGAGATATCAGCTGATGTACGAAGGGCTATATAAATAAATTTGATTTGATTTTGAATTGATTTGAAGACAACCCCATCACAGTCATTTCAAGTAAAAACTTTCCTTAATAGAGGAGCTATATCAGCTAAATTTGTGCTAGTTTTTTTGTGGGGTTGCTACGGATTCAACTAATGTTTAACCAATGTTATGTTGAAATTATATGACATTCTCTCTCTATGGACATGTATGCTAGCCTACAGAGCTCTCCCTCGCCCTCCATTTGGTAAATCCGACCACAACTCTATCCTTCTGATTCCATTTTACAAGCAAAAATTAAAGCAGGAAGCACCAGCGACTCGGTCTATAAAAAAATTGTCAGATGAAGCAGATGCTAAACTAGAGGACTGCTTTGCTATCACAGACTGGAACATGTTCCAGGATTCTTCCGATGACATTGAGGAATACACCACATCAGTCACTGGCTTTGTCAATAAGTGCATTGAGGATGTCGTCCCCACAGTGACTGTACGTACATACCCCAACCAGAAGCCATGGATTACAGGCAACATTCACACTGAGCTAAAGGGTAGAGCTGCCGCTTTCAAGGTGAGGGACTCTACAAGAAATCCTTTACAAGACTTTACAAGAAATCCTGCTATGCTCTGCGACGAACCATCAAACAGGCATAGCGTCAATACAGGGCTAAGATTGAATCATACTACACCGGCTCCGAAGCTCGTCGGATGTGGCAGGGCTTGCAAACTATTACAGACCAGAAAGGGAAGCACAGCCACAAGCTGTCTAGTGACACGAGCCTACCAGACGAGCTAAATCACTTCTATGTTCGCTTCGAGGCAAGCAACACTGAGGCATGCATGAGAGCATCAGCTGTTCCGGGCGACTGTGTGATCACGCTCTCCGTAGCCGACGTGAGTAAGACCTTTAAACAGGTCAACATTCACAAGGCTGCGGGGCCAGATGGATAACCAGGACATGTGCTCCGGGCATGTGCTGACCAACTGGCAGGTGTCTTCACTGACATTTTCAACATGTCCCTGACTGAGTCTGTAATACCAACATGCTTCAAGCAGACCACCATAGTCCCTGTGCCCAAGAACACAAAGGCAACCTGCCTAAATGACTACAGACCCGTGGCACTCACGTCCGTAGCCATGAAGTGCTTTGAAAGGTTGGTAATGGCTCACATCAACACCATTATCCCAGAAACCCTAGACCCACTCCAATTTGCATAACGCCCAAACAGATCCACAGATGATGCAATCTCTATTGCACTCCACACTGCCCTTTCCCACCTAGACAAAAGGAACACCTATGTGAGAATGCTATTCATTGACTACAGCTCAGCATTCAACACCATAATACCCTCAAAGCTCATCACTAAGCTAAGGAACCTGGGACTAAACACCTCCCTCTGCAACTGGATCCTGGACTTCCTGACAGGCCGACCCAGGTGGTGAGGGTAGGTAGCAACACATCTGCCACCCTGATCCTCAACACTGGAGCTCCTCAGGGGTGCGTGCTCAGTCCCCTCCTGTACTCCCTGTTCACCCACAACTGCATGGCCAGGCACGACTCCAACACCATCATTAAGTTTGCTGACGACACAACAGTGGTAGGCCTGATCACCGACAACGACGAGACAGCCTATAGGGAGGAGGTCAGAGACCTGGCCGGGTGGTGCCAGAATAACAACATATCCCTCACCGTAACCAAGACTAAGGAGATGACTGTGGACTACAGGAAAAGGATCACCGAGCACATCCCCATTCTCATCGACGGGGCTGTAGTGGAGCAGGTTGAGAGCTTCAAATTCCTTGGTGTCCACATCAACAACAAACTAGAATGGTCCAAACACACCAAGACAGTCGTGAAGAGGGCACGACAAAGCCTATTCCCACTCAGGAAACTAAAAAGATTTGGCATGGGTCCTGAGATCCTCAAAAGGTTCTACAGCTGCAACATTGAGAGCATCCTGACCGGGTGCATCACTGCCTGGTACGGCAATTGCTCGCCCTCCGACCGCAAGGCACTTCAGAAGGTACAGTAGGTAGTGCGTACGGCCCAGTACATCACTGGGGCTAAGCTGCCTGCCATCCAGGACCTCTACACCAGGCAGTGTCAGAGTAAGGCCTTTAAAATTGTCAAAGACCCCAGTCACCCCAGTCATAGACTGTTCTCTACTACCGCATGGCAAGTGGTACCAGAGTGCCAAGTCTAGGAAAAAAAGGCTTCTCAACAGTTTTTACCCCCAAGCCATAAGACTCCTGAACAGGTAACCAAATGGTTACCCGGACTATTTGCATTGTGTGCCCCCCCCCTCAACCCCTCTTTTACGCTGCTGCTACTCTCTGTTTATCTTATATAGTCACTTTAACTATACATTCATCATTCATGTACATACTACCTCAATTGGCCCGTCCAACCAGTGCTCCCGCACATTGGCTAACCGGGCTATCTGCATTGTGTCCCACCACCCACCAACCCCTCTTTACGCTACTGCTACTCTCTGTTCATCATATATGCATAGTCACTTTAACCATACCCACATGCACATACTGCCTCAATAAGCCTGACTAACAGGTGTCTGTATAAAGCCTTGCTACTCTTATTTTCAAATGTCTTTTTACTATTGTTTTATTTCTTTACTTACCTACACACACACACACATACTTTTTTTTCTCCGCACTATTGGTTAGAGCCTGAAAGTAAGCATTTCATTGTTGTATTCGGCGCCCGTGACAAATAAACGTTGATTTGATTTGAAATGTTTATCAAAAAGTTTCTGTAAAACCCAGATAGTTATAAACTGGTTAAATCAACCACACCATTTCAACAACAAAAAAATCCAATGTGATGACGTTGAATCAACGTGGAAATCTGATTGGATTTGGAAAAAATCATAATCATAAACGTACATTTTGTGAATTTTCACCCAACTTTTAACCAAAATCCAATGACATGGTGAAATGTTTTGTTGAGTTCAGGTTTAATACATGTTAGTTGACAACTCAATTAAATGTAAATCAAAACTAGATGTTGAACTGACATCTGTGCCCAGTGGGAAGTAGATAATCTCACAGAAGCGTCAGAGGGGAGTGGGTTTGATGTAGTGTATGTTTGTGTGTGTGTGTGTGTGTGTATTTGTGTGGCTGTGTGTGTATTTGTGTGCATGTGTGGCTGTGTGTGTATTTGTGTGGCTGTGTGTGTATTTGTGTGCATGTGTGGCTGTGTGTGTATGTATTCATGAGGTTGGGTGACAGGTACATCCATTGGTATGAAAAAGGTGATAAAGTTCCGGCCAAGAAACAGTGATTGTTCTTCACTATACTTGGTATTGTAGACCTGTCCTCGGCCAGCTGTCTACTCAACTCCAAGCACCATACAGATCTTGATTAGATCTCTCTTTTGTTGTTGTGAATTGTCCAGCACAGCAGGAAATGCAAACTTGTAGTGTATTTGAGTTTTAAAAAGACTTCTAAAGTTTGTGATTTGCACTTAGAAATGTCAGACTTAATTTGCCTTAACGAAAAATGTATCAACCCCTACAAAAATGTCCATCCCCATAATAATTCACAATCCCTGTTGCTGCAGGATTATTTTCCTGCTGTAAGAAACTGGCTCAAATGACGATCCTACATCTGTACGTACACTAGGTTAAATGCTCCAACACTAATGCTATATTAATGACACACATGATACCAATACACTCTCTTCTTAAAGGGAAACAGAGCACTCAGAATACCCCTTTTAACATATAGCCTGCATACCAAATAGTACCCTGTTCCCTATATAGTGCACTACTTTTGACAGGGCCCATGGGGCACTACAAGGGGATTTGGTGCCATTTGGGACACAGTCATATCCTCCTTTCCTTGTCGGCTCATCTGTTTTGACCTTTGACCCGTTCTTGGTTAATGGCCAATTCTGTGTGTGTGTGTGTACATGTGTCACTTTAACTGGCAACTCTGGCACAACTCTGGTGAACTGCTCCAGTTGCTGAATGGGCAAACACACAAACACACACACACACATACATACATACAAACACACACAGGCACACACAGACACATGTACCCACATCAACAGACTTTGATATCATGCCGTGGATGAGGATGGACCCTCTGTAGTGCAACCAGATAGGGAAATAATGAAAGAGCAGCTTTACCATATAAAAGATGTAGGGAGCGCAAAAGGCCTTAACATGTAAATGCAATAATCACAGAAGATTAAGCAACCCCCCCACACACATAAACACACACACACACACTACACCCCAACCGCTAGCTCAATGCATGTACACACACCAACAGAGCACCGTTAATTCGTTCAGTGCTCAGCCAGGCCCTCCACCTCTCCCCAGGACTGAGCTGAGCTCTCTGAGTAAAGGTGGCTCTTGAGAGAGAGAGAGAGAGAGAGAAAGGGAGAGAGAGAGGAAGAAGAAGGGGGAGAGGGAGAGATTAACCCCATACAGAATTAGTGATCATAGCCTGGCAATTGAAACTGGGGGGTCAGGAGAGATCGAAGGTGAAGAACACTTTCTAATCACCTGCCTCAAATATATATTCATTAGATTCCTTCTTTCCCAAATTCTAAATAAAAAGTTCTATATTCACTGAACAATCAAACAAAGATACACTTTGTATACTTTTGGGGGAGAGTTGGCAGCACAGTAAATCACAGCTTACCACAAGCCAAGGGAGGAAACACAAAGTATACTATTTTCTCCATGTATAAGTAATTGACAATAAAAGTACCATTAGTCATTCAAAAGTATAATATCTACTATCCTTATTGCTGTCGCTGTTGTTTTCATAATTTGATATGTATCACTTGACCTTGTCATTCATGTCTGTAAAGCATATTGAATTTGAGAGAGCGAGAAAGAGAGAGATACTGGCCTGGTTGTACGGGAGGGGGAGAGAGAGACTGGCCTGGTTGTACGGGAGAGGGAGAGAAAGACTGGCCTGGTTGTACGAGAGGGGGAGAGAGAGACTGGCCTGGTTGTACGGGTGGGGGAGAGAGAGACTGGCCTGGTTGTACGAGAGGGGGAGCGAGAGACTGGCCTGGTTGTACGAGAGGGGGAGAGAGAGACTGGCCTGGTTGTACGGGACACCTGATCCTGGAGCAGTTGGGTTTCTCCTCCCTTCGAGAGGCAAGCTAGCACACAGACACAGACACGCACAGACACACAGAGACACACACAGACACACACTCTCTCTCTCTCTCTCTCTCTCTCTCTCTCTCTCTCTCTCTCTCTCTCTCTCTGGAGTTGAAACCCAAGCAGCACTAGATTAGCCCTGGCCGTACCACAGGGGCAGTGGAGTGGGGGATGGGGAGGAGGGGAGAGGGAGGGGAGGTGGAGGAGGAGGGGAGGTGGGGGAGGAGGGGAGGTGGAGGACGAGGAGCGGTGGAGGAGGAGGTCGAGGTGGTGGAGGAGGGGAGGTAGGGGAGGAGGAGGAGGGATGGTGGGGGAGGAGGAGAGGTGGAGGAGTGGTGGGGAAGGGGGGGAGGAGGGGATGAGGAGGGGGGGAGGAGGAGAAGTGGAGGTGGAGGAGAGGAGTGGAGGTGGAAGAGAGGAAATGGGGATAAGGAGGAGGGGAAGTGGGGGATAAGGAGGAGGGGAGGTGGGGGAGGAGTTCTACCTGGAACCAAAAAGGGTCATCTCGTGAGGACAGCCAAAAAAACCATTTTTTCTAAGAGTGTAGGGGGCTTATCGCTCCTAGATGGTGTGTGTGTGTGTGTGTGTGTGTGTGTGTGTGTGTGTGTGTGTGTGTGTGTGTGTGTGTGTGTGTGTGTGTGCATGCTTGCGTAAGGTGAATTATTCAACTCTTCCATGTTGGAAAATAAGAGGGCTTTTAGTGGCAGAGGGTCCCCCTCAGAGGTCACAACAATGTCACAGGCAGCACCAAAGACACACACACACACACACTGTCATTTCTTCACACTTCACATGGTAAACATATAAACATCTTATTTGAATGTGGTTCTATACGTTGTTTTATATTCCGTAAAGAACACAGACAATGAAGGTGCAATGATGAAGTAATGACATAAGTATTACACACTAATGGGTTCATGCATGATTAATATGAACCAGATGTACATGAGGTTCTATAGACCATTGTTGCTCTCATAATAAACTGTATCTATATTTCACACCAAGGTTACTTACTTATATTGTTGTCTAAAATGTTAATTTGTAATTATTATTTCATTATAGGAGGACAATCTTTTTCATAACTGAAACTCAAACTCATCAGATTGAATGTTGGCATCCAATTTCTACAGCTATTGTGGAAAGTTAATTTATGGCAAGTGTGCTTGACCAACAAACAAAAGCTATTGACAAACAGACAGATATCCCAGTGTAAAAGCCATAACTTTGAATAATGAAAAGTGTGACAACATTGAATCAGATGTAGGCCTATGCGGCCTATTAATAATCATGAATCATCATTTTTTTTAAAGCACAATTGTTGCAATCAAATAAAGTAATACATTCTACGAAACTATAAAACATTTTTGTTTTTTAAAATGCACGTAGAAATGTCCAATATTGTTGACCTACCAGCATTCATTGACTACGTCCCAAATAGCACCATGTTCCCTATTTACAAAACTACTTTTAACCAGGGCTTTGGTCAACAGTAGTGTACTATAGTAGTGTACTATATATAGGGAATAGCGTACCATATTGGACACAGCATTGTGAAGACAGTGGGATGTGTTCATAACAAGCGGAGGAACATGAACTTCATGGATCAACAAATGGTTCAATAACGAGACGAGACAGTGTTGTTTAATGAGGCATTGTCTCCCTCTATTGTCCAAGCAACTGTCTCTCTAGTCTATCCTGACCATATGGACACTGCAATATGGCGCCATGGGCCATCCATACACAACCCATCATCAAATCATAATAATATTCTAATTTAGGCCTATTGAGAGACTGAAGTTATAGGTGCACTAAAAATCATAATATTTAGTTTTCTAATAGGGCCAATATCTCATGTATCACTGAGTCAATCAGCAGCATCAGCAGCATCCCAGCCAACAACAAACGTTCCCTCAACTTTAGAGAACATTCCCTTAAGAGACTCATTAGGTCATTAAGTAACGTTTTCATAGAAATGTTCCTGTGATGTGCCAGGAATGTTTCCAAGAGACCCTTACCTTAATGTCAAATAGAACTCACCCAGAACGGGGTTACCATGTTCTCAGAACTTTAGATATTAATGGTCGAGACACGTTTCATGGGAACATTGCAAAAACATTAATGTGTCCAGTTTTCTGTGGGTTAGGACAATATTCCCTGAACGTCCCACCGAATATACACAGAACATGGTTGCCATGTTCTCAGAACATAAGATATTAAGGTCATGGACACGATTCATGGGAACATTGCAGGAACATTTCTGTTTATCAGTTGTCAGGGCATCATCTGATGGTCCCAAATTGATGTTCTCCCCCAAAACAAGTGTTTCCTTACACATCACGCCTTGTAACTGTTGCCAAACCAATCAAGGCCCTTATTGGTGAACCACTGATCCATTCATACTTACAAAGTGCTTTTAACATACAGTGTTTTCAACTTTGACACACTTCGATGTAGATGATTACATTGTGCATGTTAATTTATGCAGTAATTATTATTCAACATGTCCTTATCTGGGATTTCCACTTACAACCTCTTGGTTCACGGTACTCTGATCTCCCGGCGATGCCACCATGTCCGTGTCAGGTGTTGGTTAATCTGACTAGTCTCGTCATTGATTTGATTTACTAATTTCAGCAATTGAAATGTTATAGTCGTCTAATATTGGTGAGGGCATGTTAACCTGTTTTATTGATACTCCTGAATCACTATTATCTATAAAAATAGGTTTTCTTGAGTGTACTTTTAACACAGCTGAGATTTACTCCAAAGTGCATTCACCCTATTGCTTACACCTATCCAGTTGTTTCATCTACATAAGCGCTTAGGAAGGAGGGGTTAGGGTTTCTTCTGAATAGGACCTAACTATACTGGCCCAATAAGCACATGATCTGTAGCAGGGATCATCAACTAGATTCAGCCGCAGGACAATTTTTTCTTGAACGAATGGTCAGAGGGCAGGAACATAATTACTAGTAATTTGTAGACTGCAAATTGACCGCAAGAAGCCCAAACAGATACAATATTTGACTAAAACAGAATAATTTCAAACCGTGGGAATACTTTGGAACAGATTTTCTAAATTAAAATCACTTGGAGCTGATATACTGGTGTTCTTACAGTCCTTTATGTCCTTGGTTCAAGACCCGCCAGGGAGGTCTCCCTACTCTCAAACTCTTAGCAATATACAGTACCAGTCAATAGTTTGGACACACCTACTCATTTGTAGAATGTATTATTTCATAGTTTTGATGTCTACACTATTATTCTACAATGTAGTAAAATAGTAAAAAATAAAGAAAACCCTTGAATGAGCCGATGTGTCCAAACTTTTGGCTGGTACTGTATGTTAAAGTCATTATTTGGCAACAGTCATAACACACCTATCTGATCTAATTAAAATGAGTTTGTCAATGACACGTGTTTGTTCTACAAGATATATGCGGTGGAGATTTTTAAAAGATGATAGTTCTCTTTGAGATCCTCAGCTACAGTGAATTCTGAAAGTATTCACACCCCTTGACCTTTTCCATAATTTTGTTACGTTACAGCCTTATTCTAATGATGATCAATGGAAACAGGATTTCGAGTCTCATAGCAAATGGTCTGAATACTTATGTAAATAAGGTATTTCTGTTTTTTGGTTTTAATACATTTGCAAAAAAATCTAAAAACCTGTTTTCACTTTGTGATTATGGGGTATTGTGTGTAGATTGATGAGGAATTAGTTTAATTTCATACATTTTAGAATAAGGCTGTAACGTAACAAAATGTCGAATAAGTCAAGGGGTCTGAATACTTTCCGAATGCACTGTATATAGAATTAATAAATACTTGTAATTTGCATGGAAAGTGGAAATTTAGTCAAGGGGAAAATCCTACAGATTCCCATCTTTCAATGTTAATTAATTAGATCAGAGAGGTATGATGTAACTGTTGCCAAATAATGACATTAACATATTTTGGTGAGATTGGGATAGTAGGGTGATTTAACTTGATAGGTGTAAGGATGTAATCAATAGGGTGAATGCACTTTGAAATAAATCTCAGCTCTGTTAAAAGTACACTCAAGAAAGTATTTTATTGATCATAATGATTCAGAAGTAATACAGGTTAACATGCCTCACCAACATCAGACAACTATACTGAAAGCCCTTCAATAGCTGAAGTAAGTTCATCAAAAGAGGCTGTGAGTTCAAATCCCAGGTGAGGACTGTTGAATATTGACAACTGTAGAAATGAACAAGCACATTGTAATGATGTATGTCAAATGGTGTCAAATATGTAAGTTAAAAGCACTGTGTGGGAGTATCCCCCAACCTTGACAACAGACAAAGAGCTATGAATGGATCAGAGGTTCACCAATCAGGGCCTTGATTGGTTTGGCAACATTAACAAGGTGTGATGTGTAATTAGATTTTTGTTTTAGGGGGGAGACATTTATTTGATTCCATCAGGTGACATCCTGACAACTGATAAACATAAATGTTCCTGCAACTTTCCCATGAAACGTGTCTAGAACATGAATATCTTATATTGTGAGAACATGGCAACCATGTTCTGTGTATGTTTAATGGGACTTTAATGGAATATTCTCCTAACCCACAGAAAACTGGACACATGAATGTTCCATAAAACACATCCAGAACATTCATGTAGTATATTCTGAAAGCATTGCAAACATTTATTTATTTATATTTCACCTTTATTTAACCAGGTAGGCTAGTTGAGAACAAGTTCTCATTTACAACTGCGACCTGGCCAAGATAAAGCAAAGCAGTTCGACACATACAACAACACAGAGTTACACATGGAATAAACAAACAGTCAATAACACAGTAGAAAAAGTCTATATACATGTTCTAGATAAGTTGTTTGACATTAAGGAAATGTTTTCCTAACTTTAACAACAAATCCCGCTAAAAAGGTTCTCAGAAGGTTTTTGCTAACAGATAGAATATTCCCCTAACAAACAAAGGCACTGGACATTCAAACGTTAACGGAATATTACGGGTAACATTACAACAACGTTCTCTCTCCCTAGAATTGTTAGCTAGGATCCCCGTGTGTGTGCGTGTGTGTGTGTGTGTGAGTGCGCTAGCTTAGTTCATTCCGCCACCACGACTGGGGGACCGGAGAGCGCGTGCGCGCATTCAGTTTGGCTATTGAAGAAAATCGGTCTCGAAAGAACTGACTGTCTCGATCGTGCACGAGGGATCTCAAAGCATTGATGAAAGACAGCGGCGGAGCAGCGCAAGCAGCGACTTGCCGACTGCGACAGCGGGACAGAGCGGCAATTAAATGTAAAACGACCGATTTCACAGCGTTTTCGAAGTCCTACAGCCCTGTTCCTATCATGAATGAATAGATGACGAAGAGGAACCAGGGAAAGGAAGAGTGGAGGTTCGCTTCTCTCATCACGGGGTGCCGGTGAAAGAGGGGTAACATTGGTCATAAACGTAAAAAGAGAATAACCGCACCATTATCAGTCGCGTCTGTCTGTCGTGAGATGACAAAGGTGGGTGATAAAGAAAATGCTTTTTTGTTTATCTGTAAGAGCACCAGTTTTATTTTAAACCGCCTTTATCGCTATTTCATCCATTTTTATGGGGGGATGTGTATATGGGTATTTCCCCCCGTAGACTAGTCTAAATCAGAATACATTATTGTCTCGTTTCATTGTTTTCCAACGTCACCGCCACTGGTGAACCCCCTGCCCCCGGTTTTAAGTCTTTAAATGCTTGGCGCTGCGGTGTTGTCAGTCACAATGATGAACAGGCAACGACGTTCCCGTAGGCTGTTGTGACACTGACAATATACATCGTGCATGTGTCATTTCAACCCGTCAGTTGTTCGCTCGCCGGTTCTCATGTCATCATTATCATTATTATTGAGTGTGAATTAATTATCCCAATTCCCAATATTGACAGTTGGGTCTGAGTGCCGTGCTCATATTCTCCCGGTCTTGTCCTGCCCGGTCTATAGACCGCGGAGGTAGGTTACTTTGCGAAGATGTCCAGCAATCGCTTCAAGGAAACTCACAAGTCAATAGATTATGATGCTTTTTCTGTCATGATAATCTATCTGAAAGCTGTATGATTGATAATTATAGCCTCTCCATTATATTAAATTAAATTGGTTTAAAACTCTCCCCACGTATGCCTAATTCCTTTTCATGAAAGGAGTTTTATCATTTCAGAACATGAGATGGAGAGAGGAAATGGAGAGAGAAATTATGAAGATATGATAAGACATAAAAGAGGTCAAAGATAAGAAATATATTTTAAATGCATATGATTAAATGCTGACTTTAAAAAAATCAATAGTAATGTCCTTATCATATAGCCAAGCTATTTGAATTAGTTTCCTATGGGTTTATTTGCAGCGGACCTGGTATTTGGCCAGTCATTCTACCACAGACAACTTGTTCTCACGCTATTAGCTGTCAGGTTAACAGAAGTGTGATTGTGCTGAATGTTTTCATGTAATTCATTCACTGTCAGATTCGATGTAGTTTGGACGGCAGGACGTTGTTGTAATGTTACCCGTAATATTCCGTTAACGTTTGAGTGTCCAGTGTAAAATTGTTGTTTAGAATTCCCGAGCCGATTGGCAAAAAAGTATTTCGATGTTCCCTTGAGAAATGCACTTAACCAGAATTGTAAATTCTGTAAATTGCTCTGGGTAAGAGCGTAAAATGTGACACAAGTGAGGAATATGCCATGTGATGTAGCATACCCCCCCCCCCCCCCCCACCCCACCCCCACCCCCCTCCCCCGTGCATATGCAGATCCACCACTGTGTATTCCACTGAGGACAAATCAAGTGTATCGAGACCGTTGCACCACAGTATAGCATTAACCTCTAAGCCCAATTCATAAAGACTTGTATCTCATTAACTCATTCAGATGTATGACATACACATCACTCTAAATGCTATAGTATCAAGATGCAGAATCATAGGTCATGCACAAGCAAGTGTTGTAGTGTGTTGGCTTTGTCTTCCTGACTGTGGAAACACAATACAGAACAATGAATGTTTGCTCTTGAAGTGACAATGCAGGCTTATGGATAACAGTGATAACAGCCGCCACACACACACGCTTCCACACGCACAGTTACACACACTCTCTCTCCCCATCTCTCTCTCTCTCTCTCTCTCTCTCTCTCTCTCTCTCTCTCTCTCTCTACCTCCCCCTCTTTCTCTTGCTTTTACTGTCCCCCCCCTCTCTCTCTCTCTCTCTCTCTCTCTCTCTCTCTCCCTCTCTCTCTCTCTCTCTCTCTCTCTCTCTCTCTCTCTCTCTCTCTCTCTCTCTCTCTCTCTCTCTCTCTCTCTCTCTCTCTCTCTCTCTCTCTATGTGCCTCTCAATTCAATTCTCCCTCCCTCTCTCTCCCATCCTACCCCTTTCTCTGTCCCTGTTCCCATCTCCTCTCTCCCTGTTCCCATCTCATCTCTCTCTCTCTCTCTCTCTCTGAACCCCCTTCCTCTCTCTCCTCCCTCTCCCTCTCCCACCTCTCACTTTCTCTCCCCCTCTCTCCCCTTTCTCCCTCTCCTTCTCCTTCTTTCTCCCTCTCCTTCTTTCTCCTTCTCCTTCTTTTTCCCTCTCACTCTTCTTTGCTGTCCCCCTGTTTCTCTCTCCCTTTCTCTTGTTCCCTGTACCCTCCTCTCTCTCCCTTTCTCTTGTTCCCTGTACCCTCCTCTCTCTCTCTCTCTCCCTTTCTCTTGTTCCCTGTACCCTCCTCTCTCTCCCTTTCTCTTGTTCCATGTACCCTCCTCTCTCTCTGTCTCTCTCCCTTTCTCTTGTTCCCTGTACCCTCCTCTCTCTTCCTTTCTCTTGTTCCCTGTACCCTCCTCTCTCTCTCTCTCCATTTCTCTTGTTCCCTGTACCCTCCTCTCTCTCCCTTTCTCTTGTTCCCTGTACCCTCCTCTCTCTCTCTCCCTTTCTCTTGTTCCCTGTACCCTCCCCTCTCTCTCTCTCTCCCTTTCTCTTGTTCCCTGTACCCTCCTCTCTCGCTCTCTCTCTTTCTCTCTCTAGCTCTCTGTGTCCCTCTCTCTCTACATCTCTCTTCTCTCCCCACCCTCTCACCCCTCTCTTATTCTCTATCCCTCTCCCCCTCCCCTCTCTCTCTCTCTGCCTTTCTCCCTCTCTCTCAATTCAATTCAATTCAAGGACTTAATTGGCATGGGAAACATATGTTAACATCTCCCCCCTTCTATTCATCTCTCTCCCCCTCCCCTCTCCCTCTCTCTCTCTCCCTCCCCTCTCCCTCTCTCTGCTCAGTGGGAAAGTTAATATGATAAAGTGTGTTTACTCCATCGATCCAGATAACCTTTTACACAGTGGCTTGGACCGCTGGTGTCAAGGGACATATTACTCAGATGTATGTCTAGATTCTGTAGGCTCTATCTGTAGCCTGATCCCAGATCTATATATGCTTAAGCCAACTTTCTTGGCTGTTGTTATCATGCCGTATATAGCAACGACAGTCAGAGGAGTACACTAAAGCAGTGGTTTTCAAACCTCTCCTCTGGGACCCCCAGACGATTCACCCGATTCACATAGTCAAAGGCTTGATGATTAGTTGACAAGTTGAATCAGGTGTGCTAGCTGTAGAAGTTAAAATACATGGAAAGGCTGGGGGGCCCCGAGGAGAGGTTTGAGAACACCCTGGGCTAAAGCACTTACAGATCTGGGACCAGGCTGCATTGCTCCTCATACCACTACCTCATCCCGCTCTGTAGTTGTGTGGTGTGTAGTTGTATGGTGTGTAGATGTGTGGTGTGTAGTTGTACGGTGTGTAGTTGTGTGGTGTGTAGTTGTGTGGTGTGTAGTTGTATGGTGTATAGTTGTGTGGTGGCTGGTGGGCTCAGTGAAGACTGGCATTTAAGAAGGAGCGTGAGCCTGATTACAGACCTTGTGATTAAATATTTAATTGCAGCATCTCAGCAGCCGCAGAGGGATGTGTGTGTGTGTAAGAGAGAGTGGGGAGTGTGTGTGTGTGTTATATGAGAGATAAAAACAATGTGGTAATGGGGAGTTAGTTACTACAGTTAGGGTCCAGGAGTTTTCCCTGATCGTATCGATGGGCTATCCTCTCCTATGTTACCATTCTAACGAAGCGAGCATTCTGCATAGTGCCCACTGTCAGTCTGACAACGTGGCCTAACAGCTAGAGAAACAGATGGGCAGGGTTTGCAGAGCCGAGTGGGAGCCAGAGGTTGGGCGTGTGTCCAGTGGGCCCGGGCTGCCCTTGGTGGTGCAAAAACATCATTTTCATCTCTTTGTAGATGTACAGTACAACATCCCCATCCATGGGGACCTGGATTAAACGGACCGTCAGGGATTACTGTTTAAAAAGCCCTGTATCTGGCTGACCTCTATGCCGACTGGGGACTGGGCACAGAGACACACACACACACATGCATGCAAGCACGCACACAAACACTCACACAACAAACACAGACAAACACACACACAACAAACACAGACAAACACACACACAACAAATACAGACAAACACACACACAACAAACACAGGCAAACACTCACACACACAAGGGGTGGGGTGAAATAACGGGATGGGTGTGGTTGGCTTTGTATAGCAGGTGTGGATATGGATATTATTTGCCCTCAATTCCCTGTCCTTCTTTTGAGCAGCTGTTGATGAATGACCTCAAGGGATTTTCAGGCCAAATAGAATCTGATCCATCAACATGTTACCAAAAACGTTGAAACTCAAAGGTCGCGTTCGAACATGCAAGAATAAAGCAGCAAGTTTTGAAGCAGACAATTGTTATTGATCAAGTTTAATCCTGCTTTGTGCCTTCTAAACATGTCTTTGTCCTGATTGGCTGTATGTGGTTGGCACTTTGGGGCGTGGTTGTCATAGTGAAGGTCTGGGGTAGGGGCCTACACTACAGATGTGGCTGGGATCCTGGGTGAAGTTTCCCTATAGGTACAGATCTAGGATCAGCTTCCCAATGCCACAGTCCTAACCTTAACCAGTAGTAGGTGAAACTTCACCCTACACCAAAGCTGTGACTGGCAGAGTGGGCGTGGCTGTTAGAGTTGCCCTCCAGCTCCACCGCTATCGTTCTAATGAACCTGAGGAAAGACTACCCCCTCGGAGGAAGGCAACACAACACACTTCAACACACGGAGAGATCATCAAACAAACACGCCCCCTGCCGAACGGCTTCCACATACATAGGTTCAGTTTGGTCCTAGCAGAACTTGCCTAGGCGAAGCGAACATCTGTACTTGTACAGTGCCTTGCGAAAGTATTCGGCCCCCTTGAACTTTGCGACCTTTTGCCACATTTCAGGCTTCAAACATAAAGATATAAAACTGTATTTTTTTGTGAAGAATCAACAACAAGTGGGACACAATCATGAAGTGGAACGACATTTATTGGATATTTCAAACTTTTTTAACAAATCAAAAACTGAAAAATTGGGCGTGCAAAATTATTCAGCCCCTTTACTTTCAGTGCAGCAAACTCTCTCCAGAAGTTCAGTGAGGATCTCTGAATGATCCAATGTTGACCTAAATGACTAATGGTGATAAATACAATCCACCTGTGTGTAATCAAGTCTCCGTATAAATGCACCTGCACTGTGATAGTCTCAGAGGTCCGTTAAAAGCGCAGAGAGCATCATGAAGAACAAGGAACACACCAGGCAGGTCCGAGATACTGTTGTGAAGAAGTTTAAAGTCGGATTTGGATACAAAAAGATTTCCCAAGCTTTAAACATCCCAAGGAGCACTGTGCAAGCGATAATATTGAAATGGAAGGAGTATCAGACCACTGCAAATCTACCAAGACCTGGCCGTCCCTCTAAACTTTCAGCTCATACAAGGAGAAGACTGATCAGAGATGCAGCCAAGAGGCCCATGATCACTCTGGATGAACTGCAGAGATCTACAGCTGAGGTGGGAGACTCTGTCCATAGGACAACAATCAGTCGTATATTGCACAAATCTGGCCTTTATGGAAGAGTGGCAAGAAGAAAGCCATTTCTTAAAGATATCCATAAAAAGTGTTGTTTAAAGTTTGCCACAAGCCACCTGGGAGACACACCAAACATGTGGAAGAAGGTGCTCTGGTCAGATGAAACCAAAATTGAACTTTTTGGCAACAATGCAAAACGTTATGTTTGGCGTAAAAGCAACACAGCTCATCACTCTGAACACACCATCCCCACTGTCAAACATGGTGGTGGTGGCAGCATCATGGTTTGGGCCTGCTTTTCTTCAGCAGGGACAGGGAAGATGGTTAAAATTGATGGGAAGATGGATGGAGCCATCCTTCCATTCTGGAAGAAAACCTGATGTAGTCTGCAAAAGACCTGAGACTGGGACGGAGATTTGTCTTCCAACAAGACAATGATCCAAAACATAAAGCAAAATCTACAATGGAATGGTTCAAAAATAAACATATCCAGGTGTTAGAATGGCCAAGTCAAAGTCCAGACCTGAATCCAATCGAGAATCTGTGGAAAGAACTGAAAACTGCTGTTCACAAATGCTCTCCATCCAACCTCACTGAGCTCGAGCTGTTTTGCAAGGAGGAATGGGAAAAAATGTCAGTCTCTCGATGTGCAAAACTGATAGAAACATACCCCAAGCGACTTACAGCTGTAATCGCAGCAAAAGGTGACGCTACAAAGTATTAACTTAAAGGGGGCTGAATAATTTTGCACGCCCAATTTTTCAGTTTTTGATTTGTTAAAAAAGTTTGAAATATCCAATAAATGTCGTTCCACTTCATGATTGTGTCCCACTTGTTGATTCTTCACAAAAAAATACAGTTTTATATCTTTATGTTTGAAGCCTGAAATGTGGCAAAAGGTCGCAAAGTTCAAGGGGGCCGAATACTTTCGCAAGGCACTGTATATTCGCACTAAAGAGCTTCGCTTGAAAAATGAAAAAAAAAAAAAACGACAATATTACTGTTGTTTGTGGGTCTTGAGCCACAGTAGCAACAACATATCACTTAATCAAAATATATCAATCAAGAAATCAATTATTTTTTACGTTTTTGCAGAGGACATCCTAGTCGTGCAATTGTACATCCAGCTAAGATGTTTGGTGTATTACCTGTCAAGTGAAAAAATGTGCATGAAAATGCTGCACTCTCTCCTCTCTCTCGTTGAATGACAGCAAACACTTAATTGAAGAATCCTGTTCATTCTTCCCACCCCTACTGTTGACCAATCACCGACGAAGGGACGTAGACTTCGGCTCCCCAATTTCGACTTGCCTCAAGAAGAAATGTTGTGTGCTCGAACAGCCGGAAAAAAACCCAGCCGAACACTAAAATGAACAAAAACATATACAGTTGAAGTCGGAAGTTTACATACACTTAGGTTGGAGTCATTAAAACTCATTTTTCAACCACTCTACAAATTTCTTGTTAACAAACTATAGTTTTGGCAAGTCAGTTAGGACATCTACTTTGTGCTTGACACAACTAATTTTCCCAACAATTGTTTACAGACAGATTATTTTCCTTATAACACTGTAACGCAATTCCAGTGGGTCATAAGTTTACATACACTAAGTTGTCTGTGCCTTTAAACAGCTTGGAAAATTCCAGAAAATAATGTAATGGCTTTAGAAGCTTCTGATTTTGAGTCAATTGCATTTGAGTCAATTGAAGGTGTACCTGTGGATATATTTCAAGGTCTACCTTCAAACTCAGTGCCTCTTTGCTTGGCATCATGGGAAAATCAAAAGAAATCAGTCAAGACCTCAGAAAAGAAATTGTAGACCTCCACAAGTCTGGTTCATCCTTGGGAGCAATTTCCAAATGCCTGAAGGTACCACTTTCATCTGTACAAACAATAGAACGCAAGTATAAACACCATGGGACCATGCAGCTGTCATACCGCTCAGGAAGAAGATGCGTTCTGTCTCTTAGAGATGAATGTACTTTGGTGCGAAAAGTGCAAATCAATCCCAGAACAACAGCAAAGAACCTTGTGAAGATGCTGGAGGAAACAGGTACAAAAGTATCTATATCCACAGTAAAACGAGTCCTATATCGACAAAACCTGAAAGGCCACTCAGCAAGGAAGAAGCCACTGCTCCAAAACTGCCATAAAAAAGACAGACTACGGTTTGCAACTGCACATGGGGACAAAGATTGTACTTTTTGGAGAAATGTCCTCTGGTCTGATGAAACAAAAATAGAACTGTTTGGCCATAATGACCATCTTTATTTTTGGAGGAAAAATGGGGAGGCTTGCAAGCCGAGGAACACCATCCCAACCATGAAGCACGGGGGTGGCAGCATCATGTTTTGAGGGTGCTTTGCTGCAGGAGGGACTGGTGCACTTCACAAAATAGATGGCATCATGAGGAAAGGAAAATTATGTGGATATATTGAAGCAACATCTCAAGACATCTGTCAGGAAGTTAAAGCTTGATCGCAAATGGGTCTTCCAAATGGACAATGAGCCCAAGCATACTTCCAAAGTTGTGTCAAAATGGCTTAAGGACAACAAAGTAAAGGTATTGGAGTGGCCATCACAAAGCCTTGACCTCAATCCCATAGAAAGTGTATGGGCAGAACTGAAAAAGCGTGTGCGAGCAAGGAAGCTTACAAACCTGACTCGGTTACACCAGTTCTGTCAGGAGGAATGGGCCAAAATTCACCCAACTTATTGTGGGAAGCTTGTGGAAGGCTACCTGAAACATTTGACCCAAGTTAAGCAATTTAAAGGCAATGCTACCAAATACTAATTGAATGTATGTAAACTTCTGACCCACTGGGAATGTGATGAAAGAAATAAAAGCTGAAATAAGTGATTCTCTCTACTATTATTCTGACATTTCACATTCTTTAAAAAATATGGTGATCCTAACTGACCTAAGACAGGGAATTTTTTATAGGATTAAATGTCAGGAATTGTGAAAATTGAGTTTAAATGTATTTGGCTAAGGCGTATGTATGACCACTTCCGACGTCAACTGTATTATTTTGTCATAATATATGTGCAAACTGTTTAGACTGGGATGCATTTGGCAGGCTTTAGCCCGGCGCACAATGATGATGTAACTGAACAGCACCAGTGGCAATATGCCATCTGGGCTCACTCTAGAATTCTCATCGGGCCTGACATTTCGAGCCCAGTCTGACCCAAGTCCTGTGAGCTGAAGCCATTACTCAGGCTCAGTCTGACATCACAGAAATTAAATGTGCCCGAACTCGAAATAAATCCGGATTTCTACCTACCAGTATATTGATTTTATCTTGTTGATTTGAACTTCTAACTTGTGTTGAGAACAATGTGGTGGAGGCGGGCAGCAGCGGAGTGAGGGGACAAAGAAACATCCGTTGGGCCTAGAAAAAGCGCGGAGAGAGGAAATGTGACCTTAGTTATGATCAACCTAATGAAGCAACTGTTGGAATAAAGGAGACTAATGCAATTTAAGGCATGTACACTAGCTCATCTTGATAATCAATGTCCGATTTTTGTTTGGATATTTGGTAACAACTAGGCTGGGAAAATGTTTGCTAAATTGAGGTGAGTGCTCATCTTCACTCTAGTTTGAGCATATATTAATAAACAGAACATTTTGATAGCATGTTATGTACTTCTCCGCAGTAGTCTGTTCTACTGCCTAACAAAAGCCTGTGACTTGTCTGATAATCAGTCAATGTGATTTTGTTTCACTAAATCTCTTTCTGTATATTTGGTTCATTGATCGCTCACTGGGCGAGTGGAGTTGGTAGCTCATTTATTTGTTTGCTCATCTATCACTTTTCAGAAACATTTAGCATGCGATAATGTAGCCTAAATCAAATGTATTATTTTGCTCAACTCTCAATCTATCCTCCATTGAGCTGTCAGAAAGCGTCATGTCTTAACGTAACTCTTCCTACTTCTATATAATCAATCAATCATTAATTCATGTCATTACACAGCATGAGTCATTTATGTCTTTAAATAATTTGAAATAAAATAACAAATGGAGCCTTGTGTAATGAACACGAGGGGAGACAGTGTGCTGGTTTCATGCGAAGGGCGCAGCAGGTGTTTATTGTAAAGGACCACAGGAGGAGGCAGGTAGCTGGGTCCAGGGGCAGGCAAAAGGTCATACACAGGAGGAGCAGGTAGCTGCGTCCAGGGGCAGGCAGAAGGTCATACACAGGGGGTCCAAAAGGCAACAGTACAGGCAGGGAGAAGGCTAGTAACGTCGTCCGGGAGATCAGGCAATAGGTAGAGAACAGGAAATCCGATGGGCTAAAGTACAGGCAGGGAATAGGCAAAAGGCATCGTTAGTGAGTCAGGCGAAAACTATCATACACGGGAGGAGTAAATCACCAGGAAAAACCACAGCACTCTGAAAGACATGTCCCAAAACAAATAATACCTCACAGTGATGGGGTGCAAAGAACTGAACTAAATAGTGTGTGATAATGACATACAGGTGTGTGAACAGGTGATCAGAATTCAGGTGGTTGGGATCTGGAGAGTGAGCTGCGTTCAGGGGGATCTAGGTGTTTGAGAGTGTGGGCTGGAAAGTGAGCTGCGTTCAGGATATCTACGTGTTTGAGGGTGTGAGTTGGACGCAGACTTTACACCTTGAATAATGAAGCAATAAATAAATAATTAGATTTTCCGCCAAACTCCTATTTGAATAATCACTCAAAAGTGTTTTAAATGTATGTTTGATTAGAAAAACATTTTAATCAGATATGGGTCTGCTTTTGATAGATTACAAGGTCAAGGCGCATTAGCAGGGCAGTCATAGGGTGCATTTTGTTCGGATGTATCAGTGTTAACAGACGCCATTAAAATATGGTCTTCTTCTTTACTGAGATGCGCTGCCTGTCATGGTCTTGTGGATCACCATTCTCCTGAAGTGCACTCCAGCCTATTCCTATAAAAAATTGAAACATTTCAATCAAGTTTCTCTGGCCCAGCCAAGATTGGAAACCTGGTGTGTCACCAGCTGCTGTGGCTGAGAGAGAGCCATCCATAGTAGGCTAAAAGGTGCACAGACACACACCGTTTTCTTTCTTTTTAAGCCAGTAAGACAACCCGGAAATCCACCGGGCACTCTGAATAATGCTGTGAGTTGCTGTGAATTCATTTTGGACTTGGGGACTGTGAAGAGACCCCTGGTATGTCATGTCTTGTGGGTTGTGTATGGGTGTCTGAAGAGACCCCTGGTATGTCATGTCTTGTGGGTTGTGTATGGGTGTCTGAAGAGACCCCTGGTATGTCATGTCTTGTGGGTTGTGTATGGGTGTCTGAAGAGACCCCTGGTATGTCATGTCTTGTGGGTTGTGTATGGGTGTCTGAATGTTATTTGATTATGCAGACAATCTGGAATTTTCATGACAGTAATAGTTCTTATAAAAACTGGAAGAGAGGCAGTTAATCTCTCATCAACCCTCAACCAGGAAAAACTGACATGCATGTTGTTGATGTTAGTTCTGTGTGTGCAGTTCAGGGCAAGGTGTGCTGCTCTGTTTTGAGACAGCTGCAGCTTTGCTAGGTCTTTCTTTGCTGCACCTGACCTTATTACCAGACAGTAATCAAGATGGGACAAGATCAGAGCCTGAACAACTAGTACGGTTGACATTTGTGTCATAAACGGAGAACAATATTTTTTTATAACAGACATACATAAGACCGGGCCGGGCCGCCGGACACCATCGGGTTCAGGCTGATAATGAGAACTCTAGCTGACACAGGCCTACAAGAACAAACTGGATTGGCCGCCCAGTTATAGTGTCCAGTATCAGGACCGATTCTGTGGAAAGCCCCATTGGATATCCACAGGTGTGTACACAGGTGTCATAATAGACAACTAGACATTTCACTGCATAATAAAATACAGTAGGATGTTTCAAACAACTCTTTTCTTATTCAAACAAATCCTTACTAGCAGCAGCAGCCAAAAACATGATTTATTAAAAAGTTTTTCAACACAACAAACAATGCTCAAACAGAGTAGATAATTTGCGATGAAAACTTCAGTGTTTAAAAATACTGATGGATAAAAACAGATAAAACATTGATAAAATAATAGTGTAAAGGTCGTTCACCTTGAGGGGCATGACTGACTGGTGGGGGTCAGTCATACCGTTAATGTAATAAATGATTATCTTCCAACTGACCCGGCTCGGTGCGGAGCATTGTGTAAGTGTGAGAGAGAGAGTGGTGCAGAGCGACTCTCCCCTAGGGTGTCTGGAGGATTAATTAGTCTCTCCTCAGACGGAGGGGAGGGTCTCTGTAACCTATCTGTAACGCTGTTTGTAACATTGTTTTGTGGGGAAAAATATATAAATTCTGTGGATACATTTTGTGAAGAAGATGAATTCTCTGCTCTTTCTATAACACCTGCACCCCTTCCGCCTACACCTCCTCCTCCTGGTTGGTGTAGAGGAGAAAGAGGACCTCCACCTCCTCCTCCTGGTTGGTGTAGAGGAGAAAGAGGACCTCCACCTCCTCCTCCTGGTTGGTGTAGAGGAGAAGAGGACCTACACCTCCTCCTCCTGGTTGGTGTAGAGGAGAAAGAGGATCTACACCTCCTCCTGGTTGGTGTAGAGGAGAAAGAGGACCTCCACCTCCTCCTCCTGGTTGGTGTAGAGGAGAAAGAGGACCTCCACCACCTCCTCCTGGTTGGTGTAGAGGAGAAAGAGGATCTACACCTCTTCCTCCTGGTTGGTGTAGAGGAGAAAGAGGACCTCCTCCTCCTGGTTGGTGTAGAGGAGAAAGAGGACCCCCACCTCCTCCTCCTGGTTGGTGTAGAGGAGAAAGAGGATCTACACCTCCTCCTCCTGGTTGGTGTAGAGGAGAAAGAGGACCTCCTCCTCCTGGTTGGTGTAGAGGAGAAAGAGGACCACCACCTCCTCCTCCTGGTTGGTGTAGAGGAGAAAGAGGACCTCCACCTCCTCCTCCTGGTTGGTGTAGAGGAGAAAGAGGACCTACACCTCCTCCTGGTTGGTGTAGAGGAGAAAGAGGACCTCCACCTCCTCCTGGCTGGTGTAGAGGAGAAAGAGGACCTACACCTCCTCCTCCTGGTTGGTGTAGAGGAGAAAGAGGACCACCTCCTCCTCCTGGTTGGTGTAGAGAAGAAAGAGGACCTCCACCTCCTCCTCCTGGTTGGTGTAGAGGAGAAAGAGGACCTCTACCTCCTCCTGGTTGGTGTAGAGGAGAAAGAGGACCTACACCTCCTCCTCCTGGTTGGTGTAGATGAGAAAGAGGACCTTCACCTACTCCTCCTGGCTGGTGTAGAGGTGAAAGAGGACCTCCACCTCCTCCTCCTGGCTGGTGTAGAGGAGAAAGAGGACCACCACCTCCTCCTCCTGGCTGGTGTAGAGGAGAAAGAGGACCTCCACCTACTCCTCCTGGCTGGTGTAGAGGAGAAAGAGGACCTCCACCTCCTCCTCCTGGCTGGTGTAGAGGAGTAGTTAGAGGACCAGTATTTAGCGCCCGGCGAGCCACTAGAGTTAGAGGAAGCTCGAGTGGCGTGTGGAATCTGATTACCGTCTTTTAAAGCTCTTCGCCGCAGCAGCGAGATATCACATTTACTGCTGTCTGCCTGCCTGCAGCCCTCCCTCCCTCTCTCGCTCTGCCCCACCCTCTCTTTTTGCTTCCTCCCCTCTCTCCATCACCATCCCCGTTTCTCTTCTCTCTCCTTTTCTCCTTTTTATTTGTTTCTCTCTGCCCCCCTCTATTTGTATTTCCTCCCCCCTCTCATCATCACCATCTCTGTCTCTCTCCTTTCCTTCTTCTTGAACACCACATCTCTTTCAGAGGCTATGTGCCATCTGCTCTGGCATTTTTAGAATTAGGAGAACTTGCGGGAACAGCACATTTATTGTTACATCACAATTAATAATTCAACCAACCCCACTGGCAGACTCACAGGCACTAGCCTGAGCCCAGATCAGTTTTTACTGTTTTGCCATAGCCTTGGCACTCATTGTCACGCAAGACAGCACAAACAGATCCAGGATCAGGCTACACTCGCATGTCTATGAGGCGTTACAGTTCAATACATGGTGTACATCCTACAGAGGAAAATAACTTCAGACAAGTGGAGCTGTACATAGCTGACTCTCACAGGAAATAAGTACCAAGGAAATGACCCCCTTCATCATCATCATCATCACCAGTTTGACCTATGACCTTTACCCCCTGACCATTATGGCATGTGTGTGTGTGCGCTGTGTTTGTCTTCGGATCAACTGGTGTTATTTGTTTCTTATTCAAGTAATTATGTTCTTAGATCTTTAGAGCTGGTTTAATAAGGAGTCTCTGTCAATATGATACATGGGAGATGCTTACTTTGAAAATAATTGCATCTGGACTTGACAGAGTTTTCTTTACATGGCATTTAATCATTAAAATGTAGTTTCAATGTGTGATTTTGGTATTATTGATTTTGATCATTAAAAGTTATGGTAAAGTTGCAACCATAGCAAACATCATATTCATCGTATGAGTATATATATAGTGACTTGCAAAAGTATTCATCCCCTTGGCGTTTTTCCTATTTTTTTGCATTAAAACCTGTAATTTAAATGGATTTCTATTTGGATTTCATGTCATGGACAAATTGGTGAAGTGAAATGAAAAAATGTACTTGTTTCAAAAAATTCTAAAAACTTTGTTATGAAGCCCCTAAATAATGATATATATATATATATATATATATATATATATATATATAGTATTAGTCACAACAATATTAATCACTATGTAGAAATAATGAAGATCGCTGTGTGTGTGTGTGTGTGTGTGTGTGTGTGTGTGTGTGTGTGTGTGTGTGTGTGTGTGTGTGTGTGTGTGTGCGCGTGCGTGCGTGCGTGTGCGTGCGTGCGTGTTTGTGTATCACTTCATTTCTATGATGATACCATACAGATTGGAGTTATGAAACTAACCTCACGTTGCTTTGCTTGCTGCTGCTCTTTCATCCTAAACACAGTGTTCTGGGCTGAGAGACACCAAGCTCTTTCATCCTAAACACAGTGTTCTGGGCTGAGAGACACCAAGCTCTTTCATCCTAAACACAGTGTTCTGGGCTGAGAGACACCAAGCTCTTTCATCCTAAACACAGTGTTCTGGGCTGAGAGACACCAAGCTCTTTCATCCTAAACACAGTGTTCTGGGCTGAGAGACACCAAGCTCTTTCATCCTAAACACAGTGTTCTGGGCTGAGAGACACCAAGCTCTTTCATCCTAAACACAGTGTTCTGGGCTGAGAGACACCAAGCTCTTTCATCCTAAACACAGTGTTCTGGGCTGAGAGACACCAAGCTCTTTCATCCTAAACACAGTGTTCTGGGCTGAGAGACACCAAGCTCTTTCATCCTAAACACAGTGTTCTGGGCTGAGAGACACCAAGCTCTTTCATCCTAAACACAGTGTTCTGGGCTGAGAGACACCAAGCTCTTTCATCCTAAACACAGTGTTCTGGGCTGAGAGACACCAAGCTCTTTCATCCTAAACACAGTGTTCTGGGCTTGAGAGACACCAAGCTCTTTCATCCTAAACACAGTGTTCTGGGCTGAGAGACACCAAGCTCTTTCATCCTAAACACAGTGTTCTGGGCTGAGAGACACCAAGCTCTTTCATCCTAAACACAGTGTTCTGGGCTTGAGAGACACCAAGCTTTTTCATCCTAAACACAGTGTTCTGTCCTTGAGAGACACCAAGCTCTTTCATCCTAAACACAGTGTTCTGGGCTGAGAGACACCAAGCTCTTTCATCCTAAACACAGTGTTCTGGGCTTGAGAGACACCAAGCTCTTTCATCCTAAACACAGTGTTCTGGGCTGAGAGACACCAAGCTCTTTCATCCTAAACACAGTGTTCTGGGCTGAGAGACACCAAGCTCTTTCATCCTAAACACAGTGTTCTGGGCTGAGAGACACCAAGCTCTTTCATCCTAAACACAGTGTTCTGGGCTGAGAGACACCAAGCTCTTTCATCCTAAACACAGTGTTCTGGGCTGAGAGACACCAAGCTCTTTCATCCTAAACACAGTGTTCTGGGCTGAGAGACACCAAGCTCTAGCTGCCCAGGCTGTGGTCCAATGTATCAACCACGTCAGACGTATCTCAACCACACACCTGGTGTTGTTTTTGGCCCTGCGATCACTGGTGCTGTTGTGCTTAAAGGCAGGGTTAGGCTGTGTGTGTGTGTGTGTGTGTGTGTGTGTGTGTGTGTGTGTGTGTGTGTGTGTGTGTGTGTGTGTGTGTGTGTGTGTGTGTGTGTGTGTGTGTGTGTGTGTGTGTGTGTGTGTGTGTGTGTTTATGTGTGTGTGTTTATGTGTGTGTGTGTGTGTGTGTGTGTGTGGAGAGAGGGCAATGTGAAGAGCTTGATAATGTGGTTTTATAACAGAATACAATTTACAATTATCTCGCAAAATTAGACGCAGGTTGGCACAACAGCATCGTGATAACTGACTGTGCTTGGCAATATGACAGCATCCTGGTAACTGACTGTGTTTGGCAGTGTGACAGTATCGTGGTGACTGACTGTGTTTGGCAGTGTGACAGCATCGTGGTAACTGACTGTGCTTGGCAGTGTGACAGCATCGTGGTAACTGACTGTGCTTGGCAGTGTGACAGCATCGTGGTTACTGACTGTGCTTGGAAGTGCGACAGCATCGTGGTTACTGACTGTGCTTGGCAGTGTGACAGCATCGTGGTAACTGACTGTGCTTGGCAGTGTGACAGCATCGTGGTTACTGACTGTGCTTGGCAGTGCGACAGCATCGTGGTAACTGACTGTGCTTGGCAGTGTGACAGCATCGTGGTAACTGACTGTGCTTGGTAGTGCGACAGCATCGTGGTAACTGACTGTGCTTGGTAGTGCGACAGCATCGTGATAACTGACTGTGCTTGGTAGTGCGACAGCATCGTGGTAACTGACTGTGCTTGGCAGCGCTTGTGTGAAAGTGTTTCAAGTTTGTTTCAGAGAAGAGGGACCTGAAAATTAGTATTAATTAGTAAATTAGTATTAGTATTATTGAAATGATTGTGCTTGGCAGTGCGACAGCATCGTGGTAACTGACTGTGCTTGGCAGTGCGACAGCATCGTGGTAACTGACTGTGCTTGGTAGTGCGGGAGGATCGTGGTAACTGACTGTGCTTGGTAGAGCGACAGCATCGTGGTAACTGACTGTGCTTGGTAGCGCGACAGCATCGTGGTAACTGACTGTGCTTGGCAGTGCGACAGCATCGTGGTAACTGACTGTGCTTGGCAGTGCGACAGCATCGTGGTAACTGACTGTGCTTGGCAGTGCGGGAGGATCGTGGTAACTTGGCAGTGTGACAACATCGTAGTAACTGACTGTGCTTGGCAGTGCGACAGCATCATGGTAACTGACTGTGCTTGGCAGTGCGGGAGGATCGTGGTAACTTGGCAGTGTGACAACATCGTAGTAACTGACTGTGCTTGGCAGTGCGACAGCATCATGGTAACTGACTGTGCTTGGTAGTGCGGGAGGATCGTGGTAACTTGGCAGTGTGACAACATCGTAGTAACTGACTGTGCTTGGCAGTGCGACAGCATCATGGTAAATGACTGTGCTTGGCAGTGCGACAGCATCGTGGTATCTGACTGTTCTTGGCAGTGCGACAGCATCATGGTAAATGACTGTGCTTGGCAGTGCGACAGCATCGTGGTAACTGACTGTGCTTGGCAGTGCGGGAGGATCGTGGTAACTTGGCAGTGTGACAACATCGTAGTAACTGACTGTGCTTGGCAGTGCGACAGCATCATGGTAAATGACTGTGCTTGGCAGTGCGACAGCATCGTGGTATCTGACTGTTCTTGGCAGTGCGACAGCATCATGGTAAATGACTGTGCTTGGCAGTGCGACAGCATCATGGTAAATGACTGTGCTTGGCAGTGCGACAGCATCATGGTAAATGACTGTGTTTGGCAGTGTGACAGTATCATGGTAAATGACTGTGCTTGGCAGTGCGACAGCATCATGGTAAATGACTGTGCTTGGCAGTGCGACAGCATCGTGGTATCTGACTGTTCTTGGCAGTGCGACAGCATTGTGGTATCTGACTGTTCTTGGCAGTGCGACAGCATCGTGGTAACGGACTGTGCTTGGCAGTGTGACAGCATCATGGTAACGGACTGTGCTTGGCAGTGTGACAGCATCATGGTAACGGACTGTGCTTGGCAATGCTATAGCATCGTGGTAACTGACTGTGCTTGGTAGTGCGACAGCAACGTGGTAACTGACTGTGCTTGGTAGAGTGACAGCATCGTGGTAACTGACTGTGCTTGGTAGCGCGACAGCATCGTGGTAACTGACTGTGCTTGGTAGTGCGACAGCATCGTGGTAACTGACTGTGCTTTGTAGCACTACAGCATCGTGGTAACTGACTGTGCTTGGTAGCGCGACAGCATCGTGGTAACTGACTGTGCTTGGTAGAGCGACAGCATCGTGGTAACTGACTGTGCTTGGTAGCGCGACAGCATCGTGGTAACTGACTGTGCTTGGTAGCGCGACAGCATCGTGGTAACTGACTGTGCTTGGTAGAGCGACAGCATCGTGGTAACTGACTGTGCTTGGTAGCGCGACAGCATCGTGGTAACTGACTGTGCTTGGCAGCATGTGTGTGAAAGTGATTCAAGTGTGTTTCGGAGAAGAGGGACCTGAAGCGTAAACTAATTTGGTGATGAGGATGCGTATTATGTAAATGAACAGCTGACCTGTCAGTTCAAGCAGGGGCCAGCACCCCCGCCCCACACACACACACACACACACACACACACACACACACACACACACACACACACACACACACTCAGGCAGACAGACAGACCTAAATGCTTTATTTGGGGTGAATTATCCTTCCTCTATCCAAAACAACGAAAGTGGAGCAATCTTTTTGAGTGTTTTAGAGCATTAGGGCTCTATTTCTGATAGAATCTGAGTCAGTAATGGTCTGTTTGGGTGATTCAAAAGACTCACAGACCGTTTTCTAATTCATGATTATGGGAAAAGAAAATGATGATTGTTGTTTCCCAAATTGCTAATATGTTTGTTGTTCAATTGTATTTTTCTATAAATGGCAATGTTTTTATACGTTTTTATATAACCTACTTTTACTCTCCCTCTCGTTCTGTCTCTTTCTGCATCTTGTTCTTTCTCTCTCTTCTCTCTCTCTCTCCTCTCTGGGAGTGTTGTTCCTTCATAGAGGCAGCAAAACAGCAATGAACGTCTCAGGACCACAAAGAGTCTATCTCAGTGTGTCTGGCTAATAGGGTGTGTCCCAAGACAACGTCTGCATCCCAAATTAAATCCTATTCCCTAAATAAATAACCAGAGCACTAAGCCCTGTAGTGCACTGACAGGAACAAATACTATTCCTTGCCCCAAAACTAGGGGGTAATAGTGCACTACTTTTAACCAGAGCACTATGGGTAGCCCTGTAGTGCACTATACAGGAAATAGGGTGTCAGAAAGTGAATGGGCTTACTGTAGGGAGAAGGTGTTGGGGCGAGGAGAAGGGAAGGGGGTAGAGGTGAGGGGGAGAAGGGATTGGGCCGGAGGGGAAAAGGAGGGGAGAGGGTAGAGGTGGGGGGTGTAGAAGGATGGGGGATGAGGAGAGAGGAGAAAGGAGGAGTGTAGGGTAAGTGAGGGTATGAAGAAACGGTTGGGGATGGTAGGGGTAGAAAGGATGGAGGAGGAGGGAGGATGTTTTTCGGAAGAGCAGATAAAGAGAGGGGGATGGAGAGCGGGAGGGAGGGGGGGAGGCATGGGGAGGGAGGGAGGGAGGGAGGGAGGGAGGGAGGGAGGGAGGGAGGGAGGGAGGCATGGGGAGAAAAGGATTGGGAGGCCGTGCAAAGGACAATTTCAAGCCATCATATTATATCAGATAGATTCGGTAAGATAATGACAGCAAACAGAAAAGTCGACGGATTTCTTCGATTTGTTAGAACTGGGGCCGTACGTATCAAGCATATCAGAGCAGGAGTGCTTATTTAGGATTACTTTTGCCTTTTAGATCAAAATGAATCAGATGACATAGACAGGTGGGACCGGATTCTAAATCAGCAGATTGATGCTAATACAAACATTATGTCACATTAAAGGGATACTTCAGGATTTTGGCAATGAAATATAACAGAGAGGCACATCCCAAAAAGTCAATACTCTACTTAAAGGGATACTTCTGGATTTAGGCAATGAATCCCTTTATTTACTTCCCCACAAATGAACTGTCTCAAATCAAATCAAATTTTAGTTTGAAAGAAGTTCCTACTGGATGCAGAGACATAAAATGTTATCCATGAGTATCCCTTTAAGTAGTGGATAAATGTTATCAATGAGTATCCCTTTAAGTAGTGGATAAATGTTATCCATGAGTATCCCTTTAAGTAGTGGATAAATGTTATCCATGAGTATCCCTTTAAGTAGTGGATAAATGTTATCAATGAGTATCCCTTTAAGTAGTGGATAAATGTTATCCATGAGTATCCCTTTAAGTAGTGGATAAATGTTATCCATGAGTATCCCTTTAAGTAGTGGATAAATGTTATCCATGAGTATCCCTTTAAGTAGTGGATAAATGTTATCCATGAGTATCCCTTTAAGTAGTGGATAAATGTTATCCATGAGTATCCCTTTAAGTAGTGGATAAATGTTATCCATGAGTATCCCTTTAAGTAGTGGATAAATGTTATCCATGAGTATCCCTTTAAGTAGTGGATAAATGTTATCAATGAGTATCCCTTTAAGTAGTGGATAAATGTTATCCATGAGTATCCCTTTAAGTAGTGGATAAATGTTATCCATTAGTATCCCTTTAAGTAGTGGATAAATGTTATCCATGAGTATCCCTTTAAGTAGTGGATAAATAGTTATCCATGAGTATCCCTTTAAGTAGTGGATAAATGTTATCCATGAGTATCCCTTTAAGTAGTGGATAAATGTTATCCATGAGTATCCCTTTAAGTAGTGGATACATGTTATCCATGAGTATCCCTTTAAGTAGTGGATAAATGTTATCCATGAGTATCCCTTTAAGTAGTGGATAAATGTTATCCATGAGTATCCCTTTAAGTAGTGGATAAATAGTTATCCATGAGTATCCCTTTAAGTAGTGGATAAATGTTATCCATGAGTATCCCTTTAAGTAGTGGATAAATGTTATCCATGAGTATCCCTTTAAGTAGTGGATACATGTTATCCATGAGTATCCCTTTAAGTAGTGGATAAATGTTATCCATGAGTATCCCTTTAAGTAGTGGATAAATGTTATCCATGAGTATCCCTTTAAGTAGTGGATAAATGTTATCCATGAGTATCCCTTTAAGTAGTGGATAAATGTTATCCATGAGTATCCCTTTAAGTAGTGGATAAATGTTTTTTTGCCTCTCTGGATTTCTCTATTCGTTATTTCAGTATTGTGACACCATAGATACAGAAGGGCTCAAATGCTGTTGTCAATGTTGTCTCTGACAGACATTCTTCCCTCTCTCTCTCTCTCTCTCTCTCTCTCTCTCTCTCTCTCTCTCTCTCTCTCTCCCTCTCTCTCTCACTCTCTCTGTCTCTTTGTCTCTGTCTCTCTCTCTCTCTCTCTCTCTCTCTCTCTCTCTCTCTCTCTCTCTCTCTCTTTATCCCTCTCTCCCTCTCTCTCTATCTCTCTTTCTCTCTCTCTCTCTCTTTCTCCTTCTCTCTCTCCCTCTCTCCCTCTCTCCCTCCCTCTCTCCCTCTCTCTCTCTCTCTCTCTCTCTCTCTCTCTCTCACTCTCTCTCTCTTTTGTCTCACTCTCATCTCTCTATCTATCCCTTTGGTCTAACCCCCCCTCCCCTCTCCCACCTAACTACTGTAACTAACTCGCTCTCTATCAGCATGTTCCACTTGAAGGTTGAAGAGGGAAATAGAGGGGATAGAGATTAGGGGTGGAGGGTGATGAGAGGGGGAGAAAGGATGGATACATCTCAATGATTTTTCAGACAGTGACACTGACACACAGCACAGCATTAAATAGAACATACTGAAAGGGTAGGGAGGATCTTTCACCCACCCACTTAGCATCGTAAAGGGATAGTTCATACAAAATGCATCTATAATAATTTACAAACCATTCATAAGCATTTAGAATTGCTAATTCATTTAAGTTATTAAGTGTTACCAACATATTTGGGAAGTAACAGTATGGATGTGTTATGAGATCTAAATCAAATGGAAATCATGG